>NC_058131.1:40892647-40920477 GCF_016433145.1 Gracilinanus agilis | reverse complement strand
GGGGGGGGGGGTGTCCCGTGGCCATAGGAGGCGCCTCTTCCTGGGCCACCGAGGGAGGGAGGCGGGCGGGCAGGGCCTGGGGCCCGGCCGCTCCTGGGCCCTCGCCCGGGCCCGGTGGGAAGGCCCCGGCACTGGAGAGGGCCGGGGCCGGGGCCTGGGCCTGGGTCGGGGCGCGCCACTCCCGCCAGCCCGGGGACCGAGGGCAGCCTGCCCGCCGGGCCGCGCACATTGTCAGCACCGAGGCCCGGACGGGCCGCGCTCCTCGGGAGGGAGGGGAGGGCGGCCCCCACCCCGGTCCCCTCCACGACACCCGCGCGTCTCCACGTACACGCGCGCACACGCATACATTTACTCACACGTGCCGCCCCCTCCCCGCCCCGTAGGGGGCCCGGAGCCCCACATCCTTACTTTACTCCTTGCGAGCTGGACCCTGCAAGCCTCGTTGCAATGGAGGCTTCCCCCGGGGTGGGGGTGGGGGAAAGAGCTGGCCGGAAGCACCTACTGTGTGCTCACTCTTCAGGGACCTCTCCGGGCCTTGCTTTTTATAGTCAAGCCCGCTGGCACTTAGTAAGTGCCCGCAGTAAGTGCCCACCGTGTACTTATCCTTCAGGGTTCTCTCAGGATCTTGCTTTTTAGACTGAAGCCTACATAAGCACCTACTGTGTGCTTATACTTTAAGGACCCCTCCTGACTTCGATTTATAATAGTTAAGTCAGTTCATACTTAACTAGTGATTACTGTGTGCTGAGCCTTAGGGAACTTCTTGCTTTTTATAGTAATTAAGCCTCCTAGCACTTATTAAGTGCCTGTGGTGTATTAATACTTAAGGGCCTCTCTTAACTTTGCTTTATGATAGTTATACCAAATAGTACTTAGTAAGCCCCTACTGTATGCTCATCCTTCAGGGCCCTCTCTGGTCCTTGCTTTTATAGTAGTTCCCTGGCACTTAGTAAGCACCTACTATGTGCGGATCCATCAAGCCCCTCCCCTAAATTTATAATAGTTAAGCCAGCTAGTATTGAGTAAGTGCCTACTGTGTGCTCATCCTTCAAGTTCCTCCCCTAACTTTTGCTTTTTCTAGTAAAGCCCATAGGCATTTAGTAAGCACCTACTGTGTGCTCATCCTTTATTCCTCTTTCCTGTCTTACAGTTAATCCATTGAGTACTTACTAAGTGCCTACTTTGTGCTGGCCTTCTGCGGAACTCCTTCTTTTTATAGTAATCAAGCCCATTGGTACCTAGGAAGTTCCTGTGTGTTGATATTTAAAGGCCCTTCTCTAGATTTTGATGGATAATGGAAAAGTCAACTAGCATTTAGGGTGTACTGTTTGCCAGGCCCTAGATACAAGGAAGGATAGAAAAGGGAAACTCTTCTGAATTTCTGAAACAAAGCTGTTTCTTATCCACTTGATTTGAATGGGATCTCTAATTCCATTGGTAAAAACTTCTTTCCCCTCTCTTTTAACAAGTAACCCAGGTGAGAGTATCTCAAAACCTAAAGCTTTTTTTTTTCCTTTCTCAGTGGAATGAGTGATAATTCCTTTTTGCTTATCTTACCATCAATTAGATTAATTGGGTTTGTCTGAGATTTAAAAAGAAATAGTAAATACTTTGGGATATGTGGGGAAAGAATAACTTTAAAAATGAAAGCTGATGATATTAAAAAAATGAATCTGGTGATTTTTGGAGAGGCTAGTTTTCTGTAATCCAGATGAGAATTATTTAGATTCAGAGATTGGCCATACATAGTATTTTAGCAGTGGGTTAATGTGACATAGTTACTGTTAGTAGCTCACATTTCAAGAGACTCATTGTTACATTGTTTTTTCTGAGGAAGACTGGAACTAAAACTCCTATCTTTAGCTCCAGCAATAAGTTTTTAGACTTCTCTTGAGTGTGTGTGTAATGATAGTATTTTGATAAGTCACTTGAACATGTAGTTCTTTTGACAGCAACAGTTTGGGTCCTGGACCGTTTAAAGGAAGTTGAATAAGTTTTAGGTACCAAAAGTGAAACATCCCAAGGGTTAACTGAAGCTGTTCCCTTGATCCCCAAAATGATCAGCTTCAGATTGAAGAAAGTCACAACCCACACATCCTTGAATTTTTCACCATTGTGAAAATGCCAACAATTCTGTTAATTAAAATGTCCTTAAAATAAAGTAACCACTTAAAACACACATATCCTTGACTGAATTTTGAAATACAACTTTTTCTTAAATGTAATTGCAGGGGCAGCTGGGTAGCTCAGTGGATTGAGAGCCAGGCCTAGAGACGGGAGGTCCTAGGTTCAAATCTGGCCTCAGACACTTCCCAGCTGTGTGACCCTGGGCAAGTCACTTGACCCCCATTGCCTACCCTTACCACTCTTTCACCTATCAGTCAATACACAGAAGTTAAGGGTTTAAAATACCAAAAAAAAAAAAAAAAAAAAAAAAAAAATGTAATTGCAGTTTTGTTAAGCCAGACACTGAGTTTTAGCTCTAATTGCCTGATTTTTATACTGCCTAAAATTTGTATTCTTCCAGAATTTAGGCAAGATGTCGACCCAAAAGGAATGTAGCATTCTTTCCAAAAGAGGAAAATTTCTTTGGTATAGTACTAATACTATGCTTTTAGGCAGTTTTCAAACAAACAAACCAATATTTAATAATATTGGCACTTCTTTAACAAGTGGTGGTAGGCTGCCATTTTGAAATGGCACTCTTCAGTAACTTGATATATTTATGGCAATAGAATGAAATGTTATTTTCAGGAATCTTTAGGGAAAAAAGTATTGACTAATGTACTGACAGTCTAAAATTCTTCATTTACTATGTATTCCTGACCACATTTCAAGTCCAAATCTGAATATCCTGCTGGGAAACTTCAAAATGGCATCCTAGTGAGACATCAATTTCAGCTATGAAGACAGAAAAACCAGTAATACTACTTTTGCTTAAATCTTGAATCTTAACCATTTAAAAAAAAGTTAGACATAAAATTGATAGGAAAAATTTTTTTTCTAATAGGCAGTTCAAACCAATTAGAATTTCTTTTGCATAGACTTGCAATTATCATATTTTAAATTAAAACTAAATAAACATGACCTTTGAAAAATGTTCTGCATGAGGAAGCAAATTGCTACAATTGAAGAAAAGCAGGAATTGAAGGGAGTTTCGTTGTGTCTATAGTATAGTCACTACATAAAAGTAGAATAAATATGGGTTCTATCAATGTTTGTCATAGTTGCTAAAAGATTCCTAAAATGTTTAAGTGGATTATAAGATCTATAACTGTAACATCGCTGGAAAGTTTTTCAAGTGTCAGAATTTCTGACTGAAACTTACCCATGTATTCTCAGTCTTTACTTTCTGTAGCATTTTACCATTCTGCACAAATATATTTAGGAAGCCTCAAATTTACAGTTAAATATTTCCTCACCCAGACAAGCAATTTAGTTCTCAGTAAGTAATTTATTTTTAATTCAGTAAGGCATTTTTAAGTTTTTTGTCAGTAGGAAAGGTGTCAGCTTTGGAGCAAGCCAGAAAATAGTTTTTAAATGTAACAATATTTTGAATTTAACTTAATTTTAATTGATTTAATATATGCTTTTAAATTTACTTATTAATCTCTTAATGGTTTGAATAATAATTTAAATACGTATTGGCACTTGAGACAGTCAGAACCTGAGCCTTTACAAAAGTGTGAAGTGAATAATCCATATACTATAATGTTTCTTTATACTTAATTTTTGCCAGGTACTTTGAATTGCTTTGGAATATTTATACTCCTGTGGCCTGACTGCAGTTAGGCGGTTCAGTGGATAGAGAGCACAGGGTTTAGAATCAAGAAAACTTCTTCCTTAGTTCAGTCTGGCCTTACAAACTTCCTAGCTATGTGACTTGAGACAAGTCACTTAACCCTGTTTACCTCAATTCCTCATTTGTAAAATGACCTGGAAAAGGAAATGGCAAACCACTCCAGTATCTTTGCCTAGAAAACTTCAAATGGGGTCACAAAGAGTTGGACATGATTGAAAAATGACTTTTATATTGCTTTATAACTTAGGCCTTCAGGAAAACATTCCCGTTCCCAAAGTCTATCATTTCCTTAGGAGCAGATTGGCAATAAATTCTATTGCTCTCAGTTTCTATTACCAAACATGGATGGATCTGTGAAGTTTTATTGATGTATTTCCTTTTATAGTTAAGATTGAAACCCCTTTATACCTGCATTTTTTCAGCCTGTGTATTCATCCCTCTGTGCTGTTAAATCAGTCCTTCAGAAGAGGTTGGACTTTCGTGCTGGGAGCCTTAGCTCTCTTGTCATTCTTGGTTTGTAACTCTTTGATTATTCAGTTTTTGTTTCTCTTGGTCCTCCCTGCTCTTGGCACAGGGCCTGCCACATCACTAAAGTGCTTCATAACAGTTTGTTGATTGATCTAACTCTTCCTCTTCTGTCAGTTTTCTTGATGCCTTTTACAATTTACACTAATCCTCCCCCAGGATTCTTTGGTAATGTGCTCCTGGTCAGTCTTATCCAACAAGTCTCTCCATTACTCTTTGGATGACTTACAACTTTAATACTTTTTAGACCACTATCTTAGATCATAGAATTTTGTAGCATCATTGGAAGTCTATTGATAAAAGGATGGGTCTTTGTTTCAGGAGATGCTCGGGCTCTTCAAAGTTGTTTGCAGTTTCCCAATTACAATCATACTTGTTTTTCTCTTGTTTAATTCTAGGTCCAGTTAATTCATCCTCTATAGCAGGGGTCGGCAACCTTTTTGTCCGTGAGAGCCATAAATGCCACATTTTTTAAAATGTAGTTTCGTGAGAGCCGTACAGTGCTCACAGTGCGCGCTCCTGTAAAAGCGCCTGGAAAAAAATTGACTTTATGGCTCCTGCAGAAAGAGCCATACGTTGCCAACCCCTGCTCTATATGGTGTTTGTCCCAGAAGCATATGGATTGCTCTATATAATCTAGACAGTAGTTGTTCTTCGTCTACTTGTTTTTTCTTATATTTTTGTTTTTGTTTCTTTTTTTTTTTTTTTTTTTTAATTTTAAACCCTTAACTTCTGTGTATTGACTTATAGTTGGAAGATTGGTAAGGGTAGGCAATGGGGGTCAAGTGACTTGCCCAGGGTCACACAGCTGGGAAGTGTCTGGGGCCGGATTTGAACCTAGGACCTCCTGTCTCTAGGCCTGGCTCTCAATCCACTGAGCTACCCAGCTGCCCCCTGTTTTTTCTTTTATTGATGGAATTCTGAGCCATTATGGATCTTTGGGGCTTTGAAATGTCCTGGAGCTTAACATAACTAGCACAGTGTGATTTTGTAAACAGATATGATTATATACTCCCATTATAGAAGATAATTTCAATTTGGGCTCTGCTGGGGTATCCACCCTTAGTCTTTGTAGTGTTTATGTTTATCCTCTTAAACTCTTATAGACTAATGCTAATTTCTCACCTCCTCCTTATGTCATTTAATCTCTCTTGGTCCAGGTTTCTTTATCTGTAAGGGAGAGGGTTATATTAGATAACTCCTAAGCCCCCTTTAACTCTAACCCTATGATCCTTCTCCCTAATATATTGTCCAAGGTGCCATTTTTAAGGACTGACATCATTGTAGTTTGTGTTCTTATCGTTTTCGCCACGTCTCTTACTCAGTCCTTCATTCTAATAGTCTCTTAGCTAGTTTTTGTACAGAAAAGGGCAACAAGGTAGTGCAGTTGATAGAGCACTAGACCTGGAATCAGGAAGCTCTGAGTTCAAATCCAGACTTGGGGCCTTTAGCTAGCTAGGTGGTCCTAGGCAATCTGTCTTAGTTACCTCAGTTTTAAGATGGGGATAATAACACTTATTGGAGTTGTTATGAATATAAATGGATAAATATTTGTAAAGCACCTAGCTCAGTGTCTGGTACATACCATAAATGGCAGCTATCATTGTCGTCAGTCATTACATAAAAAACAAGGTAAATATTTCTTGATTCCATAAAAATGCCATAGTTTCTTATCTCCATTTCTTTCCCTCTATTGTTCTTGATATTCCTCTACTTAGACAATCTTTTGCAGGAGGAGGGTGTCTATTAAGCACATTCAGCCTAAATTCTAATTTGACTCTAAATTTAAAGTTCTTAAGTTTTTTTGGTGTGTGTTTTGCACCCCATTTCCTGTCTGGTGAAATTTATGAATCTATTCTCTGAATAAATATTTTTAAATGGACAAAATAAAATATATAGAATTACAAAGGATACTCATTGTATTGAAATACAAAAAAAGTTCATGATTACTGAGTTAAGAACCTCTGTGTTAGATCCTGAGCTGATACCAATTCTAGGCTTATCTTCCACTGCTCCCCATTCATCTACTTTAGGCAAACTCTTTGTCTTTGCCATTGTTCTTTTTGCCTAGCATGTTCTTGCCTATCTGTTGAAATCCTACTCTATTTCAAGGACTGGTGAACAACTTCTATGACCCACCTTTTTTGGTCTTTCCTTGTTTCTTTCAATCCAAAAATCAGTTTTCCCTCTATGTTACTGTGCCACTTTGTATTTTTGACACAGTGTATGTTCTGTTGTATTTTTTTTAAACCCATACCTTCTGATTTAGTATGAATTCAAGACAGAAGAATCTGCCCCTCCCCTCCCCATAATGGTTATAAATTTATTGATGACTTTTTGAGTAGTCTTACTGTGGAAGAGTAAATGGGAACAGTAACATTATCAGAACTGAAAGCAAAGAATTAGACTTGAGTTGTTGAGTGGTCATAAAACTGATCATGAGGCATTTTTCTGGGTTACTGCCTGGACAAGAAAACATTTACCATCACGAAACTTAAAAGAGATTTGAAGCGCTGTGGAGTGGGTTGACTTGTCCATAGTAAGAATTGAAAGGCATACTTTTTGTTACTGTGCACCATATGCTTGGCCTTGTAACATAAGCAGTTTACTCACAGTGAATCCTTCCATATACTATGGAGAGGAGAATTATCTAGCATTAATGTTGTTTCATTCTTAAAATAATAACACTTAAGAATTTTGAATTCTATCATAGCTGTAGATCTGGTGCTCTCTCAAATCCTAACTTTTGCTGGAAAAGTTCACAAGCATGCTAATGTATAAAAAGGCTGTCCCTTAAATGCTCAAAGCTTAATTTTGTTGTAATTTGTGACTCTTCTTAGAAAAGTAAGTAAATTAAGGTAGAAAAGTTATTTAAGGGAGAATTGTAATAATAGAAAGCCCTCAGTGAGGCAGTCACTAATAATGTTTACTTGGAATCTCAAATCTCTTTGTTAACATTTTCTGTCATTCTGTCCTGTTTGTCTCCAGGTAGATTTCTAGGTTGACTACTTTCTTTTTAAAATGAAGTTACTTAAAGAACACTTTTTGATTGTTGATATCTTACATTCATACTTAACTATGTTGTTGGAAAATCTACTTTAAAACATACTATTTTAAGTATCCATTTAAATATTAGAGTTAAGTCTTAGCGGGGGTTAGAATTCCAATTCCAAAAATGTTCCAATTTCCCCCTCAGTCTTCTTAGTCTTAACCTTTCTGGCTTCCTTCTTGTTTTTTAACCTTTAAGATATGAGGGAACTTAAGTAAACTACTATGTTCAATAAAATTGATTCTTAAACTCTTATTTACATTGCAGATACATCTATCAGCCTTTTAGACTTTCTTAGGTGCCAGCAGCACTGAGAGTTTGTCACTTGTTGACTCACTTTGCCATATGTATTTGAGGCAGGACTTGAATCCAGGTCTTGACACATTGAGGTTAGCTCTGTCTACAGTGTCATGCAAAGTGTGTTAAGATTTACAAAATACTATTAGACTGAATAATTTTCCATCCACTTGTATAATCTGGGTTGGTGTTTAGTAGACTTTGAAGTGTAAAAAAATGGTTTGTAATTTAAGTTGAGCAAAGCAAAATCCTTAAAGTGCCTTATTCATTTTAATGGCATATTCCTGGAAAATTCTTAATTTCAAACTAATATGTTTCTGCAGCTAAGCATGGTTTTTTAAATTATTTTTTTAATAGCTCCTTCCATCTAGGAAAAAAGTAAGCTATTCAGTATCTTTCACCTATGAGCATAAATTATTTTGGTTATCCATGTTTGGGTTAGTTATAGTTATCTCTATTTTTTTTTAAACCCTTAACTTCTGTGTATTGGCTTCTAGGTGGAAGAGTGGTAAGGGTGGCAATGGAGGGGGGGTCAAGTGACTTGCCAAGGGTCACACAGCTGGTCACACAGTCTGAGGCCGGATTTGAACCTAGGACCTCCCGGCTCTAGGCCCGACTCAATCCACTGAGCTACCCAGCTGCCCCTTTATCTCTCTATTAATAATGGAAAGTTAATAATAGGAACCACTTTGATAGCTAGGATGCATTTAAAAGGAAAAAAAAAGGAATGGAACCTGTGGGTTGGAGTGTTGTTTTTTTTTTAAGGCTAAAAAGAATATTAAAAGTGTCATAGTTATACTGTTAAATAACTTTAACAGATAAACTTTAAAGGACTGATGCTACATTTATCCCCCTCTTTTTAAATGTAGCATTAGTCCTTTAAGGTTTATCTATAGCATAGCAAAATAGCCATAGCAAAATGATCATAGTCTATATCAGTGATGGCAAACCTTTTGGAGATGGAGTGCCAGTCCCCACCCTAGACTAAGTGCTGTGCCCCTCTCGCACTCAGTGCTTGGTGCAGGTCCCCCTTTTCCCCCCTTTTATTCCACCCAGGGGAGGGAGAATGTTCCCACTGGGCTGCTGGGCAGAGGGGCCAGTGAAGTAAGGAATGCCCTCAGGAGTGTAGAGAGGAGGAGGGGGGTATCCTGAGCTCTCTGCTCCCATCCTGCTATGCTGCTTATGAGCTGCCCATCTTACCCTGTGTGCTCCCAGTGGGCTGCGGGGCAGAGGGGCAGGTGATGTGAAAAAATGTCATCAGGCACTGTGGAGAGGAGGTGGGGAGCAGCTCTGCCTGAATTCCTCTGCCTTTCTAGTAATGAAGGGGGAGTGGGGGCATGGCCCCATACCCACAGAGAGTGCTCTGCATACCATCTTTGGCACCCATGCCATGGGTTTGCCATCGCTGGTCTAGATCCTCCTCACTCTTGGACTATGTTTTCCTAATCAATCTTCTCATATCAAGGGGTCTCTCCTTCTGAATTCATTTTCCATACATCTACCAAATTGTTCTAAAGCACAGATCTGATCAGGTCACTCACCTGCTAGAGAAGCTTCTGTGGTGCCCTGTTTCCTCTAGGATAAAATAACACTTCTGGCCTTTAAAGCCCTTCACAAGTCTGCCTCTGGCCTCTCTTTTTTCAGACTGATAAACATTTATATCCTCTTCCAATCTTCCCCACTCCCCAATATAACCACATGCACAGTTTTTCAGACAGACAAGCTAGTTTGCTTGTTATTTCTTGGATAGGTTATTCCCTTTCTTCTTTGCACTGTATCCCACCTGCCTGTAATACTCTCTCCTTGTCTCCACTTGGAACTCGTAGCTTCCTACAAAGCTTAACTCTGATATCAGCCTAGTTTTAATAGTAGTCATCCTGTTTCATCTCTCCCCACCCCCACCCCCCCATCACTTTGTATTTATTTTGCATGTATCTTATCTGAAAGCGTATCTGGCCAATTGAATGGTTATTTTCATTTTTGAATTTGTATGTTTAAGCACCTAACCTAGTACTTGGCAAATTGGGGTTTAGAAAATGTTTATTTATTGATGCTTCATTTCTTGATGAGACTTGGGACTTTAGTAGTGATTGTGGATTAAGAGAAAAAAAAACACCTTTTTAAAAAACCTTTACCTTCTGTCTTAGAATCCCTACTGTGTATTGGTTCTAAGGCAGAAGAGCAGGAAAGGTTAGGCAATAGGGGTTAAATGACTTACTCAGGGTCACACAGCTAAGCAGTGTCTGAGGCCAGATTTGAACCTAGGACTTCCCATTTCTAGGCTTGGCTCTCAATCCACCGAACCACCTAGCTGCCCCCCAAGAGAAAATTTTTAAAGAGTATGATGTATGAAAAGGATTAATCAGTTAACAAGTCATTAAGCCCCCTACTAGGTACCAGGCATTGTTAGGAACTGGGAATACAACAAATTCAAAAGTGGACTAGATTTATGACCCTCAGGAGATTACATTCTGCTTAGGATGCTAGTGCATGTTGGTAGTATTAGAAATACAGGATGCATACAAAATAAATGCAAAGTGATTGGGGAGGGAGTCTAACAACTGGAGGAATTGGTAAAAGATACTTGAAGTCAGTACTTGAGTCTAAAAGAAAAGCAGGAATTGTGAGACAGCTGTATTCATGGCAGTGATGAGTGAATACTTTCTAGCTGTGGGGAGCAATCTGTGCAGACACCTCAAGATATTAGATGAAATGTTAGGTGTGAAGAGGGGAGAAATGGCCAAGGAGGAAAGTGTATTTGGAGCCTGTGCGGGCAGTCTCTACTAAGTAGAGGAAATGGGGAGCCCCTGGAATTTAGGGAGTAGGGGGAGTCACTTGGTGAAATGCACAGTTCAGAAAAATGTCCATGACAATTGTGGAGAAGGGTAGACACCAGACCAAGATTTTTGTTTTGGGTAATGAGAATGGCCTACCATTCACTGAATGAAGCAAGGAAACTTAGAGGTGTTTCAGGATTGGAGAGAGATTAGAAATGCTTTGCCTCTATCCTTAAGATTGAAATAATTATATTTGATCATTACTGACATTAGGAGTTTGACCCATTTCTTCCCTCATCCCCTCAAAGATAACATTTTGGATAGATGGAAACCAGAACTTAAGACTAAATGAGTCAGGAAGACTGGCTTTAAATCTCACCTCAAACATTAGCTATATAATCCTGGGCAAGTTAACTTCACTGTGTTTCTGTTTCCTTTTATTCAGTAACCTTTAAGGTCCTTTACAACTTGAAAACTATGATCCTATGGCCAAACTTAAATAATTTTATCCTAAATCTTCCTCCTTCACTGAACCCTACCTCAAAAGTGAGAAAGGAGAGAAACCTATTTCTCTCTATGAATATATTTCTTCTTATTAGCACATGTGATTTATGAGAATTTGAGCTTTATGAACAATAATATATATTCTAGTGAGTTATAAATGAAACTTGTCAACATCAATCGAAAATGGCCTGGACATTTCGTGTAAAAGTGATTTGTGTATGTATATGGGGGGAATGGGAAGAGAGTTAAAAATAAAAATGTAGTCCAACTAGATTTAGGCTTAACCAAGAGAGCAAACACAACCTGCTGTAACTGTTAACTGTTCTAATGAACTAGAGATACACATAGCCCCTTCAGTTAAAGGTTAACAAGGATGGCTTCAACAACTTTATGACACATGGTACTAAATATTACCCTTTAACCTAACTGATATAATTGTTGCTTCTGATTAAGGAAATATTTTTCAGAAGTTTGTTCAGTTGTTTCTGTTGTGTTCAACTCTATGTGACCCCATATGGGATTTTCTTGGCCTTTAAAGATTCTGGAGTAGTTAGCCATTTCCTTCTCCAGCTCATTTTCCAGAAGAGAAAACTGAGGCAAACAGGGTTTAGTGATTTGCTCAGGATCTCACACCTATTATGATTCTGAGGCTCAATTTAAACTCTGGTCTTCCTTCCTGACTCCAGGCCCTGTGCTCTTTTCACTGTTTCAGAGGTTAAATTCTTTTGTTGAATGCGTAGAAGTTTAGGTTTAAAATCCCAAGATGCAGTTTGCAGTTGTTCCTTTAATTAAAACATGTAGTCTTTTAAGACATGTTGAACATTTCACTAATGTGTTTTAATTTGGCAGTTTAGTGACATGATGCACATTTTGTTTACATTCATTAACTTGGATGTTCTTGTTGAAGGAGATGCATTTTCAGAAGATCCTATACTAAATCAGTTCCATTACCTTAATGTCCAAGTTGAATGATAAGTCAGTGTCTTCAAAGAGTTAGTTATTATTGGTTTCAGTGCCTATACTACCTGGGGGCTAAGTAAGGGAATACATTTATTTATTTGTTTGTTTTTAGGCCCTTGACTTCTATGTATTGGCTCCTAGGTGGAAGAGTGGTAAGGGTGGGCAATGGGGGTCAAGTGACTTGCCCAGGTCCACACAGCTGGGAAGTGCCTGAGCCCAGATTTGAACCTGGGACCTCCTGTTTCTAGGCCTGACTCTCAATCCACCGAGCTACCCAGCTGCCCCTAAGGGAATATTTTTAAACAATAGTTTCTTGAAAAACTGTCTCTGCCCGATTAACTTCAATATCATGCCTTTTGTTTGCTATTTGGCTTCCCTAGTCCCTGCTATATGCTGAAACTATCTCAAATGTTACCAGTGACTTCCTAATTCCGAAGTCTAATAAATAGCTTCAGTGTCCTTCCTGATTTCTCTATAGTTTTTGACACTGTTGATTACCCCCTTTTTTGAACAGTCTCTTCTGTCATCTAGTGGCTTCATATACATTACCCTCTTGGTTTCTCTTTATTCACTTCTCTTTAAGGTCTTTGTTCCCTTGGTCTTCTTTTCTCTATTTTCATATCGGCCATATAAGTAGCACCCATAGATTATTCATCATTTTTATACAGTTGATTGCTAAAATCTTTATCTCCAGCTAAACCTCTTTTCTGAGCTCCAAATAGTTTTATCCAACTGCCTACAGAACATAAATCAGCTGTCATATCAAAGTTACCATACCCATTCACCTTCCTAACTATTTCTGTTACTGACAGCACCACTCACCCATTTTCTTATGTTTAAATTTGGTGTCATCTTTCTCATAACCAGCCCAGGCTCTATTTCTTTCTATTCTCTCTTATTATTTGTCCTTTTTTCTATTCCCACTCTTACTATCTTCCTTTACTTGTTATAGGCTTCTAACAGATCTTCCTGTATCTTCCTCATCTAATTTGTTTCTCACATCCTCATTGTACTACTTTTTCAAGTGTAATTTCTAGCTATTCTGCTGAAATATCTTCAGTGGTTCTCTATTACTTAACAAGTAAAAAATTCATTAAAGATCCTGGGCTGAGTGGCTTGGTGTATTGAGAGCCAGGCCTAGAGATGGGAGGTCCTAGATTCAAATCTGGCCTCACCCTGGGCAAGTCACTTAACCACACCCCCATTGCCTAACCTTGCTCTTCTGCCGTGGAACCAGTACACAGTATTGATTCTAAGGTGGAAGGTGGTAAGAGTTTAAAAAAAAAAAAAAGATTTGTGTCAACCTGAAACCCACTCTGCCTTTCCAAGCTTGTTTCATACTATCCTTTCCACATCCACTTTTATAGTCAAAGTATCTGCTCACTGTCTTTTGGCCTCCCCTTGGCCAATTCTCTGGCTTTTGTCTGAAAAATCCTTCTTGGTGTACTTGTTGAGTTAAAATAATACACACACACACACATATTTATATGTACACACACACTTTTTTCATCAATTACATGTAATAACAAATTTCTACACAAGTTTTCCTAAATTATGTGATTGAATTTATCTTCCCATCCCTCTCCTGGTGCTGATAGGCCATTTGATCTGGGTTATACATGTATTGTGCAAAATATAGTTCCATATTGTTCATTTTTGTAAGTGAGCAATTTTATAAAATTGAAATCCCAGAACATAAACCCAGATAAACAATTGAAAAATGCCTGTTGAATTCTCAGCTATCTTTTAAGGGTTATTCTAATACTTCCTTTAGGAAGCTGCTTTCTGAAATCTCCATGCTTCCATTTTCTCCATAAATACAATAATGACCTCTTGCCCCCAGGAACCTCTCTTTGATAACCTCTCTAATACATTTATGTATTATGGTTGTATCATATTCTATTAGGGTAGTATGGTTGTATAATCCAAACTTCGCATTTTCCCCAGTACACTACAGACACTTAATACATGTTCTTTGAATTAAATTGAACAATAACTAAAAAAACAGCATAGGTAGCATAACATGGGGACAGCTGGTTGGCACAGTAGATAAAGAGCCAGGAAGACTCATCTTGCTGAGTTCAAAGACACTAGCTGTGTGACTCTGGGCCAGTCATTTACCCCTGTATGCTTCAGTTTCCTCATCTGTAAGATGAACTGGAGGAAGAAATGGCAAACCACTCTAGTATCTTTGCCAAGAAAACCCCATGGGGTCATAAAGAGTAGGTCATGACTGAAGAAGAACCAAGAATAACATGAACTCTACCTGCATTCTTTCTCACTTCCCAGTGGAAATAATCTATTCCTTTGAGCTAACACTTTTACCTCTCTCACACTCCATTCTACATTATATTTATTTGTGGACATGACTTATATTTCCTATTAGGTAGTAAGCACATTAAGGACAGGACACATATTTGGTACCTTGTACACAATTGAGGTGTATGAGGCAGCTAGGTAATAGAGCAGTGGATTTGGAGTTGGGAGTACCTGGGTTCAAATCTGTCCTCATATACTTACTTATTAGTTGTGTAATCCTGGGTAAATCACTTAACCCCCATGCCTAGCCCTTACCATTCTTCTGATTCTAAGATAAGGTAAGGATTAAAAAAAAAATATCAGTGCAAAAGTTAGAATGAACCTACCTCAAACATAAGGAGTTTATTTCCTTTTCCTGTCTTACAAGATGGTTTTGGATTCAGCAAATCATATTAAAAGAAAATTTATAATAAGTTTTATAAACCTCTTGATAATACATATACATATACACACATATATATCTATTGATGAAAATTGAGAGCTTTCCCTTTTAGCATGGTACTCAGTTATACAGTAATTGTATTGTAATGTTTGTATTGTAACCTGTATGGTAGATGTCATTTAAAATACTGAATTGGTGATTTAAGAAAATCTTTTGAAAGAATACTTCTTATCTGCAGATAAACTGCCATAGTTTCCAAGTGCTTTAAATTATTTTATAGTGAAATTGAGAGGTGTATTAGAGAGAGCTGTGGAACTCAAGACCATTTTAATTTGTAAGAGATGGCAAGATGTACTCATTTGGAAGGGAAAGATCTGATTTTAATAATGTTGGACACTGTTACAAGAATTTGGACCAGGTAATTTCTTTGGCCTTGTCATAGTTTTTGCTTTGAAGTGGCTTGGAGCTTGAGGTATTATTAAGTGGAAATTTCATTGGCCATCTCTGCTCCAGAAAATGAGTCCCTTTTAGACAATACAAACCCTAAAACATAAGTGAAATACTTTGAACTGCTGCCATAAGCCTATCTTTGAATAGATGTGGTAGATTACAGAGCACACCACATTGGTCGTCTATTCATATTCTTGTGACTTTGGGAATCTGAAATATATTTACTCTTTTCTACTTATTTTAAATGATTGGATATGTAATTTCCCATAGAAATATTGTACCACAGAATAGTTAAGTATTACTAGTACAGTGCTCTATCCAGACTTGTGAGCTGCTCTGAGAATTTAACCACCATATTTCTAGTGTATCTTTGGAGTTTTGCATTGGACCTAAACCAATTTCTGAGCACATCCTCTGTTGGCATTGCTAACTTATAATGCTGATATTTTTATATTAGGATATCTTACTGTTTGCTTATTAGAAGGTAACTAGAAACATAGTAGGAATATTTATCCACTAAGGCAGCAGTGCTTTGTGCACTGCCCTGCATATATCCTTTTGCATATCTTCCCTCCCCAACTCCCCCCCCCCCCAATTTCCACCCTTTTTTCTGGGTAAACAAACATTTGCTTTGTGTTCACTGAACAATGTATCCTTTCTAATGCAGTAGGCTTCTATTATGAAACTGGAGGAGTCTTTGTGGATTAGGAGGGATTTTTTAGTAATCATCTAGTCCCAACTTCTCATCTTATGGATAAGGAAACTGAGGCCTAGCGTGTTCTAGTGAATTGTCCCGAGGTTAAGCTGCTAGTTAGTGACACAACCAGGACTAAAACTCGGGTTATTCTGACTTGATAGACTTTCCAGCACAGCACTCTGCTTCATTGTCTATATTTCTGAGTTGATACCACATAGATTGTTCCCAGCAAAGTCATTAAAATTGGATTCTATTTTTTAGTTTTTGAACTAATTATGCAAAGTCGTTTGTAAAACCAAAGCAAAAAAAAAAAAAAAAAAAAAAAAGGCAAGAGTACTGTGGGAGCAAAGGGAATGGGGTGGCCAGCCAATTCTCCTAGAATGGAAGGCAGTTCTGTGATGCTTCAGGTGGTTAGAATTAAACTGAGCTTTCTTTCCTTTGAGCTGTTTTGCTCTGTTCTCCTGAATAGCTTCTATATGACTAGAAGGAATGTGATTCTAATGGTTCTTCCTTGCCTTTCAAATAAATATTTTACTGTCCTACATAACTTTCAACAAAATAACAACTGAATTATTTAACTCTTTTCTTAGGAAGTTCTTGGGTAGTAAAGTGAACTAAATGTGTATTTTTTGATTTATGAGCTATTGATTTTGCAAGGTTGAAAGGGGGTTTAAGAAAAAGTGGAATAAATGGGTCTCTTTTTTAAACCTAACAAATCGGAATATTTTCCTATTATATATGAATCGAAAAAAATGAGTTAACTTATTAGCAAAATAGAAAACAATAAACTTGGTAAGTGGTGGTACTTTGGTAGAACCCTGGAAATATTACCATTTTCCAGTGGTATTTCAAATTGCTTACATCTCAACTTGAGTCCAAAGTACTTAATGCTACTAAAACCACACCATTACCACCATTCTGCAGAAATTTAAATCATGAATCCTCTTTGAACGTCAAGATTTGAAATGGCAAGTTAAAACATTTGGTCTCATTTCTATTTTCTTTAATTGTACCTACCCCATCTTTGTATCTTTTATCTCTATATTTATGAATTTAAGTAGCATTTAAGTGCCAAGCACTGAACATATAAAGAAATAAATACAAAGGAAAATAGTTTCTATCCTTACAGAATATCTATTTTAAGAATGGGGTTCTACACATAGAGAGAAGTGGTGCCCAGAGTAAAGGCATTTTGGGTTCAGTTTACAGGGATGATAAATGGAGTCATAGGATCGTAGATTGACAGCTCTTTGAAGGATCAACTTGATCTTGCTGGAAATGGGCCTGGGGGAACAGCTTGACAGCTCTAGAAGAGAAAGCCAGGAATTAAGAATGTACCCTCTCAACTTTTTTTTTAAGGTTTTTTTTTTTAAATAGACTTTTTATTTTGAAAGAATTGAGTATCATTTGGAATTTTGAATCTCTTTCAGGTGCCATGTTTCAGAACAGAATAAGATCTTTGGTAAAAAAGAACTGAAGAAATTCTACAGAAATCCGACATAGGCTAATTACAAGAAAGAATTAACCTGTCTCTGAGGTGACTAAAGGGGAATAATGGTGATTTTGCGCCGGGCTCGGCCGCCTGCTTCCGCCCCAACCAGCAATGAATCTTGACTCGCTCTCGCTGGCCTTGTCTCAAATCAGCTACCTGGTGGACAATTTAACCAAGAAAAACTACCGAGCCAGCCAGCAGGAAATACAGCATGTGAGTAAACTTGACTGCAGGAAAGTATGCCATCACACCAATGAAGGGGAAGCTGAAAAGCTCTTTGGGTTTGCTACCTCGCTGTTCTTATGTATTGTAGAGTACCACTGCCAGCCTTTTTTCTAGTCTGCCACTTTCTGTTTAGAATGTCTGAGAATTCAGTGATTGAATCTCTTTTTGGCTTTAAGAGCCAGCCTCTTAACTTTGATTTTTATAGCTGTTTACTTGCTAGAACCCTTAGTGGATATTAAATTAGAAATTGTTTTTAAGGGAGATCCCTCCATGTCCCATGATACAAATTTTAATAGTTTTTCTCAGGTACAAAGCTTCTAAAACTTGTTCTCTAACTTAAGGCTTTTGTACTTGTTTATTCTTCATTTAAAAACCCTAACATGGTAGTTTCTCTCTGATATTTGTTATGTAATTATTACAGACACAACAGCAAGATCTTTTGGGCTTTGGTAGTTATTTTGACTGTTAGAATCATTTTGCTCTTTGGCAGCATATGTAATAGGGTTGCTTCCAGCTAAGATACTAGAATTGAAAAAAAAAGTTGATAAGCTATATGAGTTCTTAGAATTAGTATTAATCACCTATAACTGTATGTAGTAAAAAATAATGACTACATTTAATCATGGAAAAATTACACTTAAGGTGACATTTGTCTGAACATCTTGTTTTGAAACTTATGGATGTAGAAGATAAAGATGAAGTCAGTTTCAGATTTATACTTTCTTGTATATGTGGTATTAAGGGATGAGGTTATTCCATGTAAGTGGCAAATGAAATATACTTTGAGTGCCAAAATATTTTTTATAGGAAATCTTCCTAAAACTTTCCTGCCTTAATATGCTTAGCATATGCAGATATTTTTTGATTTTTTTTTTTAGTTACATGACTTAGATTTTTCATTGTAAATATCCATAATTAAACTGTCCCATAAGAGAGCAATATCTTCAGAGGCTATTGAGATATACTTTAAAAATACATGGCCTCAGATTTCATGGAATCACGATATTGCACAGTTGGAATATAGTCTAGCCCAGTGATGGGCAAACTAGGACCTGCCGGCCAGATACTGCCCCCTGAAATGTTCTATCTGGCATGCAACATTATTCCTAATCTGACGAATATAACGAGTAGGATATAATACAATGAAACTTTGAAAGAGTTGCCTTAGAAACAGACTGACAGATGAGCATGTCCTTTCCTTTGGCCCCTCTTTAAAACGTTTGCCCATCACTGGTCTAGCCTATACATGAATAAGCATTGCTTCTCCATCTTATCAAACAAATCTTGCTTCAAGACTGTGAGTATGAGTGTGTCTAGATATATGTGTATATGTATTTGCTTGCAGCTTGCTTTGTTTGGGGCTATTCTAAATATTAGAATGTTTTTCCTTACATTAAACTTAAATATACGCTAATTGTTCCTGATTTAGCTCTTGGGCAACCCAGAATATATGAAAGGAATCCCCATCATAACACATCCAAGTGGTCATCTAGTGTCTACACCACTTTTCAACAGCCTTTTCTGCTTTTGGATGGCAATTCTAATCCTTGTTCTTGAAGTACTTCAAGACAGCTTTCATGTACCTTGGTAGTCTTCAGTTAAATATCCACAGTCCTTTTAACAGCTCTTGATATTCTATGATCATAAGGCTCTTTAACCACCTTTTTTGACTTCTCGATGTTCTCTAGTTTAATAATATCCTTCCTAATGTGTGGTGTGACTACAGAACAAAGGATGATAAGACTTGGCTCTCCTTAATTTTGTACATTATGCTTCTGTTCATGTAGACTAAGCTAGTTTTGAGTTTTTTGACTTGTATTCCACAGTTGATTCATTTTGAGCTTGTAGTTGACTAAAATCCTTAGATAGTTTTTGGATGAACTGATGTCTGCCTTTTCCATTTTGTACTTGGGAAATTATTTTTTGTTTTGAACCCAAGTTCAGACTTTGTTTATTCCTATTAAATTTTATTCAGTCCAATATTCTAATTCCAACATGAATTTCCTAGGTTCTGTCATTGAACATGTGAAATCTCACAGTTGAGGGAATAGCATACTAGATTTGAAGTCAAGATCTGGGTTCAAATCCTGATTTTGTCACTTACAAGTTGATGTGATCAAGAACAAGTTATTTAATCTCAGAGCCTAAATTTTCCATTTGTGAAAGAGGTTAATATTTGATATATTTTTTGCATCCCATAATTGTGAAGGTAAGTGCTTTTGCAAGTCATAGTATTATAGATATTATCTCTTCTAGTGTCCTGTAATTTTGAGAAGCATACCATCCATGTCTTTATCCAAGTTGATACTGAGCTTAATCGATTGCTTAATAGTAATAAACTATTATTTTGATAATATTTATAATTTATTAGTAATAAGCTGCTCTTGTCATCTACTCTTTGGGTTTGATTGTTCAATGAGTTCCAAGTCTACCTGGTTCTGTTACTCCTGAAGAATAGTATGGAAGATTTTGTCAAATGCTTTGCTAGAATCTAGGCAAATGAGCTTGCTATAAAAGAGGATGATTGGAACTACAGGGTTTAGGTATTAGTTTTCTTGAATACTATTTGTGACATTGAGCAAGTCTCTACTTTTCTGAATCTCGGTTTCTTCATCTATAAAATGAGGGTTTTGGACTAGATGACCTAGGGTTACTTCTAATTCTAAACTGTAGAGTCCTTTATCTACAGGGTTTCTCTGATTACCAGTCAGGTACCTTGTCAAAAAAGAAAACAAGATTAGTCTGGCATTACCTTTTCCTGACTCTTTGTGATCTTTCCTTTTCTAGATATTCACCAACCATCCCTTTTAGGCACATTAGGATTTTGTCAGGAATTCAAGTCGTGTTTACTGGTCTAGTTCACAGACCTCTATATTTCACATTTCCCTAATCCTGTAGCACCTCTCTAGTCTCCCAGGGTCTTTCAGAGGTCACTGGCAATGGCCCAGCACTCATGTTCAGTCCCCTGGGATACTGTAGTCAGGGCTTCATGACATGAGTTTATTAAGGACAGCTGGATGCCTTCTCAAGTCTATGTAGTGAGATGTTCTTGGAGGTCATCTGCAGATGAGCTGTTTTTTGGAGGTTCTTAGGCCAGAGTGAAGAGTGAGAACTTTAGCACTTGTGCCTTTACTCTTATCTCTTTTAATTGCCCCATCTGCTCTGAGCAAGATAACTGGTTTTTTTTTTTTGTTGTTGTTGTTGTTTTTTTAATCCATAACTTTCTGTCTTAGAATGGATACTAAGTATTGATTGCAAAGCAGAAGAGCAGTAAGGACTAGGCAGTGGAGATTAAGTAACTTCCCTATGGTCACATAGCTAAGAAGTGTCTGTGCACAGATTCGAACTCCGGTCTGTCTTCCCTACTCTTAGCCTGGCTCTCTATTGACTGAACTACCCAGCTATTCCACAAGACAAGCTTTTGAAACTTGTTGGCTCATCTTCACTTTCTTTGCCACTTTCTTTGGTTCATTTTGAGCTTTTATATTTTTGACTTTCCTAGGCTTTGCTAATTTCTCCTGTAGCTTTTCTGTTTTGTCCTACTCTCAGTTCTTAATATTCTCATGTGTTTTACCTTACAACCTTTTTGGAACTGGGAAGAGTTGCTGAAACTCTATCCTAGAAAATATCTTGGCGGCAAGATGGTGAAAGTTGAAGTGTGTATGGGGTTTGTTAACAGTTAATTCAACTTTTTGTCTGTGTTAGAGCAGCATTTCCCAAACCAGTACTTACATTCCTGAGGTTAGTCACCAGCCAGTTACCTAGAAAGTAAATGATATAGTTCATGCTATCAGCATTTTGCTTAGGAACACTCTCTCGTTTTTATCTCTCCTGCCTTATTTTGTTCATTTGTAAAATAGGTCAATACAACTCAACCTGACAGAGTTGTTTTTAGGAAATGCTTTGTTAACTTTAAAGAGCTATATAAAGAGGGTATTATTTCACAAGGAACCCAGATAGACAACACTAGAAGTTGAAGAACTAGCAAGACACAATTCCCTTGACTTCCTTGTTTAAAACTGAGCTCTTTATTCTTCCTTTCTTTCTTCCTAATCTCCCTATACTGTTGAGTATCACCATCTTTCCAGTCATCCAAACTCATAATCTGAGTATCAATCTTGACTCTTCACTCTCCCCTCCCTTTGTTCCCATATCCAATCTGTTGTCAGGGCCTGTTGATTATCTTCCAAACATCTCTTATATATGTACCTTTCCTCTGATGTTGCCTCTCCTTTGGTGTAAGCCATCATCACCTCACACCTAGACTATTGCAATAGCTTACTGGTGGATCTACCTACCTCAAGTCTCTCCCCACTCCAATCCATCCTGCACTCAGTTGTAAGTGATAATCCTAAAGGGCAAGGCTTGATCGTGTCACACCAACTCCTAATCCCATCCCTCACCAATGAACTCCAGTGGCTGGCTCTCCATCACTCTAAGATCAGATATGAAATTATCATCTGGCATTTAAAACCCTTCAGAGCTCACTCCCTATCTTTCCAATCTTTTTGCATCTTTTCCTCTCTCCTCCCCATCATCTCCTCCCCATCAATACCCATATATTTTGCAATCCAGTGACTTTGGCATCCTTGTTATTTGAACAATATACTCCATCTTCCAACTATTGGACATTTTTATTGTCTACCTTTGATGCCTGGATTATTCTTCCTTATCTCTGTCTCCTAGCTTCTAAATATCCATCCTTTTGCCAGGAACCCTTTTCCAGTCTCCCTTAATGCTAATATTTTCCCATTCTTGATCATCTCTAGTTTATTCTTTGTTTGCATGTAGTTGTTTGCATGTTGTCTTTCCCATTAAGACTGTAAGCTCCTTGTCTACAGGCACTTTGTACCTTTTTTTTTATATTTCCTAGCACCTCACAAGAAGCCTGACACACAGTAGGTGATTAATGTTTATTGACTGATTAACAAAATACTACCTCCTGGTTACCACTTCCTCCTGTGTGTTAACTTGCCCCTTTAGAATCGGAGTTACTTGGGGCAAGTTATCTCTAGTGCTTAGCATAGAGCTTGGCACATATTAAGCATTTGATAAATAGTTTTTCATTCAAGGCAGAACATGTTTTATCAATCTGACTTTTCTTGCCTTTAGATTTTATTGTGGAATTGGCCACAGTGATCTCAAGATAGCATTTTATATTCAGATGGGGGGGAGTGGAAACAAAAAAGATAACAGCTAAGCTTTGTTTTCAGATAATTGACTAGTAAAGATCAGTATATTATTTTTGGCAGTCATTTAGAAATTGAATCTGAAAGAACTCTTGTAGTTTTAGACTATCTGCTAACTTCACCAAGAAACTTGAAGCTTATGCTTAAGACATCTTAAAGAGCTATATGCTCTACTGCTCCATGAGGATGGTAGGAAGAGAAATAGTAGGAAAAGGATAAATGAGGTGGGAGGCAGTTAATGTGCTCAGTGGATTGAGAGCCAGGCCTAGAGATGAGAAGTCTTGGGTTCAAATTTGGCCTCTAGGAGTATGACCTTGGGCAAGTCACTTGGCCCCATTGCCTAGGAAACACTCTTCTGCCCTTGGAACCAATACACAGTATTGATTCTAAGACAGAAAGTAAGGGTTAAAAAAAAAAAAAGATAAATGAGAGTGCAGTTTTTCTACTAACAGAAGGGACTTAAGTGATTAAGAGAACAAAAGAATGATATTCTTTCTAAGCTCTTTGAAAAACTAAACTATCCAAAATAAATAGGATATCTCCCTCTCCCCCAACAGTTTTGAACTGGGTTCCATTTTCCATGAATAGTTTTGCAAGTATGTCCCTGGGCTGCCATCTCTTTCAAATATTCATGCTAGATGCCCAGCTTCTTCATCAAATTGCTTTAACTTGCTACATCAGTTTTTTTAGGGTGAATGGAAGACTTTTGGAGATATATACCATGTTTAATGGTTTGTATTTCTTGTTAAAATCAAATTCTGCCAACTTCTTTGTAAGTGGAAGCTGGTAAGGAGTGTTCTTTATTAATGTGAGTGAGAGTGAATGTCTAATGGCAGAACGATGTGTCCATATTCTAATGTTGCCTGTATTACTTGCTTATGACCAAGAATATCTAGTAAAATGTGAATAACTTATAGTACATTTTATTAAGAATAATATATGGATTCGCTGTAGGATTTCAGTGAAATACTCGTTCTGTAGTGATTTGCTAGTTACCATAAATTTGCAGAGGCTATACCAGTAGTAGTGTGTAAGTCCTGAAACACTGTAGGATACTAGAACTGCAGCTGGAAGGGAACATCTATTTCAATTTCTTCATTTTAGAGATGTGAAAATTGAGACCTAAAGAAGTTAGGAACCTTCCAAGGCTGCATAAGTAATGAATGGCAGGAATGTAACTTGGGTCCTTTGACTCCAAACCAGGCTCCATGCTTGCACTGTTTCCTTTAAGCATGTTAGTGCATGTGTGTATATGTTGGCCACAACAATGTTTGAATGATGTCTTGGCTCATAATATAAAGATAGCAAAGGGGAGGCATAGTACCAAGAAGAGCAACAACTCTGGAAACAGTAGACATGGGTTCAAATCCCATCTCTGGCATTCATTATTTAGGTGACTTTGGGTAAGGAGTCTCCAGGGGTCAGTTTCATTATCTGAAAAATGAGGGAGTTGGACTAGATGGCATGATTTATTTAAAACTGGGAAAGTCTCTGATATCTTATTCAGCTTCCCTTAAATTACAGATGAGGAATTAGGCTTGGAAAAGGTTAAGTGACTCAAATGAAGTCACAGGTAATAAATATGAAAGAAAACCAAGATCCTCTGAATGCCAAAACTGTCGATTTGTATTTGGCATTGAATTGAATTAAAATTTTGATACATTCTTTTAGTTTTTTGTCATGAAATCATCCTTGGCATATTTGAAGTTAAGCATACCTTTTTTTTTTTTTTTTTTTTTTTTTTTTTTTTTTTTTTACCTTTACCTTCCGTCTTAGAATCAATATTGTGTATTGGTTCTAAGGCAGAAGAGTAGTAAGGGCTAGGCAATGGGGGTCAAGTGACTTGCCCATGGTCACACAGCTAGGAAGTGTCTGAGGCCAGATTTGAACCTTGGACCTCCCATCTCTAGGCCTGGCTCTCAGTCCACTGAGCCACCCAGCTTCCCTGTTAAGCATGCTTTGACTAGTTCACTTTCCCCAAGTCTTAACTGATTATGTAGCCCATAAGGTTTTCATTGATATTTAAACAAGTTGAGTTTCCATGGCCATTGAAGCATGCTTTGACTCCATTTCTTATTTAACTTTCTTAACTATTTAGGACCTGTGACCAAGTCATAGTGCAGTATTTCCTCACCGTTTGGGAGCTTCTATAATTCTGCAACAAGTCAGTCTTATAATATATTGCTATATTTGTCAGAGTTTTATTGTTTCCCTCATGGGAGACAAGATTTCCAGGCCACTGAAAGTTTAAAAAATAAAATCCCAAATATTTTTTAATAATCGGGTGATATCTAAATCTCAATGGCACCACTAGACTTCTGACAATGCCGTGAATGAAAAACTGGGATTCATTAGTAAAAATTATTTTCTTTCCAATCTTCAGTATTCTAGTTTGGTTCTTCTAACTACAAGAAGCCTTTTCTGTGTTGTAAAGGCATCAGCAACAATGACCCTCTGAGGGGCTTTTCTTTTTTTCTGAGGCTTAATTAGGCTGTTTGCAACAATAATTTGAGTTCTTGGGAAGCTTTTTGCACTTGACTTTGTAATTTGCTGTGACTGATTGTGCTTTATTAAGGGCTTGAATTATCATTGAGCCACTTAGCTTCTACCTACCAATGGTCAGTGTAACATCTCTCAAGTCATTGAAGTGTGTTCTCTAAGAGCTGTTACAATTTTTATATTAAAAATGCAAAAATCTGGAGTAAAATTCCCAGAATTAAAACATCCCAAAAGAGAACAGTGAAACACATACACACTGCATGATATTCAGCATTTTAACCAACAAAATTGATTAATAATGGAGAAACCAACTCATTCTAGTTTTATGTCAAATTCAATTCATCCTGTGTCAGAAGTACAGACACCATGATCATCACTTTTAAGACAGTGAAACCATAGCAAAATTATTGCTTGGCCCAAGTAACTTGCACACTGGTATTTATCTGAGATATGGTACAGATAGACAACAAAGTGTTGAAGGAGAGTAGTGAATTTGGGGAAATTGCATTTTATTGACAGCAAGCTTCTCACAAAGCGAAGACCCACTTTTATTTATTTATTTTTGGGGAAATAGTGATAGTTAACCACTTGCTCTATGGCAATACGATATTGCTTCAGAAGAATTAACAGGAATATCATATAGTGGGTGGTGGTGAAGTGAGTGTTAAGACTAGATTGTAAGCAGAGAGGAGAAAAAACATATCAAGGATTGAGAGGAAAAGAAAATGGATTGATTACATGGGCAAGAATAAGGTGCAGGTGGTCAGCTAGAGACTTCCATTGGTAACTTCCCAGTATTAGGAGAAAAGAATGAAGGCTTTTAGGATAGGCTGTGCAATCTTTTTTTATGGATTAGATTGTAAATAAGCTTTAGGAAAAGAATCTTCACAGTTCTCAAAGCCAGAATTTCAGAGAGCAAATTTTATTTAAACTTTAAAAAAAACCTCACCTAACCATGAGTATTTTCTATAAATGAGTGATTTAGTCTAACATTTTTCTCCAGGTTTTATGGTTATGGCAAAAAATAGTTTAAAAATATTTTCCAAAGAAAATTGAAACACATGTCAGTGGGAAATGAATCATCTCCAAGTTAGCAGCTTACTTGTGAATGTTTGAGTGCTATGTTTTCTACACTTAAGTCAACCATCAAAATAAAATCTCCATAAATAATACCAACAGGACCCATATACTAGTCTCTCCCTTTGAAGGGATCCTTAGACTCTAGGCTTCCTGTAATGTCCTCCAAACAAGTAAGGATGTTGTGCTGGACCGAGGGCTGGCCCTGGAGTCCAGAAGATGTAGGGGCAAGTCCTACCTGAAATATCCTAGCTGTGTGTTTGGAGGGGAGGGGAGAGGAGTGGGGTAATATGAATCTGTACCAACTATTTCTTGTAAAATGTCCAGTATACATAACTACTGTTTTTTTAAATTGCGTATTTGTTTGTATTTAATGGTGCTTAAACTTTGCAAATGAGTTCCTAGTTTTAGAATTTATTATTTTACTTTTTTTGCAATTACTTATAAAAGTGTTTAAATTCTTTTTTGGGTGGTCAGCCAGATGGCTTAATGGATTGAGAGTCAGGCCTAGAGATGGGAGGTCCTAGGTTCAAATCCAACCTCAGACACTTCCCAGCTGTGTGACCCTGGGCAAATCACTTCAAACCCACCCCCACTCCCCCATTGCCCACGTTTACCATTCTTCCACCTATGAGCCAATACACAGAAGTTAAGGACTTAAAAATAAATAATTAAAAAAAAACCAAAAATCTTTTTTTTATTTTGATTTCCAAATTTCCTACCTCCCTATCTTGAGAAGACAAGCAAATAGATATATATTATGTATTTGTAGTCATGTGAAACATGTTTGTATTAGCCATGTTACAAAAGAAAATAGAACCACCACCAAAAAGCCCAAGAAAAATAAAGTTTAAAAAGTATGCTTTGATCTATATTCAGACTCTCATCAGACCTTTCTCTGGAGGTGGATAATATTTTTCATCAATTTTTCAGAATTGTCTTGGATCATTGTATTGCTGAGAATGGCTAACTCATTCACAGTTGATCATAGTACAATATTGCTATTACTGTGTACAATGCTCTCTTCACTCACTTCACTTTGCATCAGTTAATGTAAGTCTTCCCAGCTTTTTCTAAAAGCATCCTGCTGATTTCTTTCTTATAGTACAGTAATGTGTCATCATAGTCATATGCCACAACTTGTTTAGCCTTTCTTCTATTGAGGATATGTCCTCAGTTTCTAGTTCTTTGCCACCACAAGAAGACCTGCTATAAATATTTTTGTACATATAGGTTCCCCTTTTCTTTGATCTCTCTGGGATACAGACCTAACACTGGTATTACTGGGTCAAAGGGTGTGCACAGTTTTATAGCCCTTTGGGCATAGTTTCAAATTGCTCTCCAGAATGGTTGAACCACTTCATTTGTAAAGGTACTTTTAATAAAACTGAGTTATCACTTCCATAATCCCAGGTGAATCAAAGAAATTAAAGGACTTTGACCAGTTCACTACTTTGGTTTTCAAAATTCTTTGATAAGCATTTATGGAATAGTAACTTTTGGGTCAGGGCAGAATTACAAATTGTGTTTAGGGATAGGGATTTGGACCTGTTGTTGTCCCATCCCGCGCCCCCCCCCCCCCCCCC
>NC_058131.1:40790947-40892593 GCF_016433145.1 Gracilinanus agilis | reverse complement strand
CCCCCCCCCCCCCCCAATGTAAAGAACTCTGCTGGTAAGAAAATTCTCTTTAGCAATTTAAATTCACACCTTCTCTGCAAAAGCTGGAACTGATTAAAATGTAATTGGGGTGAAATGTTTGAGAAAATCAATTAAAATGCTGTAAAACATAGAGAACATTAATATATGGGTTTCTAAGTCAATATGTGGCCCACAGGCATCCTAACATAGGATTTAGTGAGCTTGCTTCTATTTGAGTTTGATATTACTAGCCCAGAGCATTCAATTTATGTGACTTGTTCAGGGTCACATAAGCAGTCTATGTGTTATTGATGTGGGTCTTGAATCTAGTTCTTTCTGGTGGTGAGACTATTTTTCTAGTTTGAAACAAATGTCCAAACATTTCAGCAATGAAGAATTGACATTGGAACTACCAAGTGGTTGAGGGAGTTAACAAGAAATAGTATAGGATATGTTGTAACCTATTAGTAAACTTTTCCAAAGTTCACTTGAACATATTGTCACATGCAGCAACATTAAAAATTAAAATTCCTATTTCATGTTGATATATGTTGGTTTTTAAAAGGTATAATTATTTTTAGATTTTTATCTATCCTGGCATACAGTACTCAGCAATTTTTAAATATCACATAAAGAAATTACTTGGTAGAAATATAAACAAGTGTCTTGGAATCAATTCTAATCTCTGACTTTTAATTGGCCTTTTTGTAGCTTTCTTGTATAAATTACTTAAATTCATTCACATGTTAGAGTAGCTGTAAATGGAACTTGTTTATAATATTGTATTTGTATAGTGGATGAAACATTTCATAAGCATTGATTCTGCTGCAGCCTCTGTGCTGGGTACTGGCAAGAAGGCAGAAAAGGCCCTCCTCTCAAGAGAGGGGTTTGGGGAGCAAGGGGGAAGCCTGGGAAACTGAAGTGGTGAGAAGGGAGAACATTGTAGGCCTGAGGGCCAGGCAGTGCAAAGGCAAATGAAATGTGGTGTAGGAAGAACTGAAAGCTGGATCGTAGAGTCGATTGAAGGTCTGGTCCTATAAGTGTAAGAAGACTGGAAAAGAGCTGGGTTGGGAAGAGCTGTAAAAGCCAAACAAAATTTGATATTTGATGTGAGAGCCACTGGAACTTTTATTGTGCAGGGAAAGATACAGTCAGTCACACCTGTGGTTTAGGAAAGGCTTTCGAAGCTGGATGAGTATAGATTGGAATGGGGAGAGACTTGAGAAAGGGGGGCTAAATTAAAAGACTTTGACAATGGTGGAGATAAAGGAGTGGTGAAGGCCACAGCTTAGGTTGATGGTTATATGGAGTGGAGAGAAGGGTAGATATGTGTGTGCAAAAGATACATGCTTATAATATATACAAGTATAATGCTTGTGTCTCTACATGTATATGCTATATATGGTATTATAAAGGTAAAAATCACAAGATTTGGTAACAGATTGAATTTGTGGAGTGAGGAGTCAAGTATGATACTGGATGATTGAGAAAATGGTGGCATTCTTTTTTTTTTAGCTTAATTTTTATTCAACATTATTTTTAGATGCAATCTTTTTAAGATTATCTCTTATTCGGAATTTGACAAACACCAACACAGACATTTCTATATGTAGAACAGAAAAAGAATTTATGTAGATCTTGTTTTTTTTAAGCATATGAGTTCAGAACTTGAGTCTCAAAGCTGGCTTACTTTTCTGTGTTGTCCTCTGAACCTCCTGAAATGCTTCACTGATGTTTTATTTCCTTTCCTTTCCTTTTTTTTAAACATTTATTAATATTTATTTTTTTGAAAAGTTAACATGGTTACATGATTCATGCTCTTGCTTTCCCTTTTACACCCCGAATTCCCCCTTCCCCCCATGGCAGATGTGTATTTCCACTGGTTTTATCATGTGTCCTTGATCAAGACCTATTTCCAAATTGTTGATAGTTTCATTGGCGTGGTAGTTTCGAGTCTACATCCCCAATCATGTCTGCCTCAACCCATGTGTTCAAGCAGTTGTTTTTCTTCTGTTTCCACTCCTGTAGTTCTTCTTCTGAATGTGGGTAGCGCTCTTTTCCATAAATCCCTCAGAGCTGTCCTGTGTCATTATGTTGCTGCTAGTACAGAAGTCCATTACATTCTATTTTACCACAGTGTATTGGTCTCTTTGTACAAAATGGTGGCATTCTTGATAGCGACTAGTGGATAGTGGAAAGAAGTTGGGAGGGTTTGTTACGTTTGCAAGGTCTAGCACAGTGATTCCCAAAGTGGGCGCCACCGCCCCCTGGTGGGTGCTGCAGCGATCCAGGGGGTGGTGATGGCCACGAGTGCATTTATCTTTCCTATTAAATGCTATTAAAATTTAAGAAAAAACTTAATTTCCAGGGGGCTAAGTAATATTTTTTTTCTGAAAAGGGGGCATAGGCCAAAAAAGTTTGAGAACCACTGGTCTAGCAGGACACTAAGTTTGATATGTCAAGAGGTAGTTTGAAGGTTGTAATTTAGGAGGGAGACTAAGGCTGAGTATATAGATATAGGAATCATTTGCCTAGAGAAGGAGCTGATGAAATCATCAAATGAGATCATATAAAGTGAAAAAAAGGGGGCTCAGAATAGAGCATTGGGGTACACAAAAAGTGAACCAGCAGAGGACATTGAAATGAAGTTGTGATTTGTCATTTACTGATTCAGGATTAAACTTGAGTCTTCCTAATTATAAGTCAAGCATTAACCAATATATCACCTCGCTTGTTTTTGTTGTCCCTGTTTTATAATACTTTTTAAAGCTATGAAGGACAGAAATATTAGTGGTATCTTTGTGTAGTTCAAACTACTATGCACTTGTCAACTGCTAATATATGAACAGTAAGATCGATGTTTTTCTTTCCTTATAATCTCTTCTTCAATTTTTTACATAGCACATCTCCTTTGAAGATTGCTTTATTGTGCTGTATGACTAGATTTTCCCTTTCTCATATTCCAAAATAGTGTAATGATAAACTCATGGTCATATTTTTTGGTTTTAAAAAACTCTTTGCTAATTATAACACAGTGAAATTGATATCAGTGTTCAATTATTTTCCCTTTTTAGAAATGCAGTCTGACCCAGCGAGGTAGAAATTTGCCTAAGACACAACTAATAAGTATCAGTTCATAAGACTGTAGAGCTTAGAGGTAGGAGGAACCTTATATGTTGTGATTGTTCAGTCATTTCAGTCTCTTCATTGATCCCATTTGGAGTTTCCTTGGCAAAGATACTGGAGTGGTTTGCCAGTTCTTTCTCCGGTTTGTTTTATAGATGAGGAAACTGAAACAAACATGTTTAAGTGACCCACTCAGGGTCATATAGATAGTAAGTGTTTGAAGCTATGTTGGAACTTGGGTTTCTCAGCCTTCTCATTTTACCTATGAGGAGACTGAGAGACTTACTCTCAAGTAGTTAGTAGCAGAACTCAGGTAATTTGACTCAAAATCCATTGTTTTTCCCGGGAGGCAGAGATTGACTCAACTTTCTGAGGAAATTGAAAGAATCAAGAAATAGTTGTTATGGATCTTTACAACTAACTCGAATAGTCTAAACTAGCTGAACTCGAATTTTCAGCCCCTGTGTTTTATAGAGCCATCAGTATCTAACTTTGTCACATTTTCCATAGTAAAGAATAGGAGATTTGGAGACTAGGAGTAATAAATGTGAATTTGTCACTAGTAGGCAAAAATAGCCAGCTCTTTTGTTTTACCAAGTTGATGGAAGAGGCAAGAAGAGGTGTGTAGTCCAGCTTTGTCTTGGTGACTTGTTGACTTGTTGACTTTGGAAACTAGAATTCTAGAATTGGTTTAAGTTTTATTTCCTATGTTATTCTCCATTTTTGATATATTTTTATTGTAATTTAGACCTGGCTGTCTGTTGAGAATGATTCAGTGATGGGCAAACTATTCCCTGAGGACCAGATCCAGGCTATAGTTTGCCCATCACTGCCTTAAGCAGTTCCCTAGTCACTACATCTGGATGTGGGGGCCTTGTGATTAGGGAATTGCTTAAGGCAGTGATGGGCAAACTATGGCCTGGATCTGGCCCTCGGGGAATAGTTTGCTCATCACTGACTCGCCTCTCATTAAATATTAGGCTAGATTGCTTTGAAGGGAAGGAGAAAATGAGACATTTGTTTAATGTTAGGGTGAGTATTGCATAGAGGTTGCAGGAGTCAAAAACCATTTCAGGAGTGGCATGGGGGAAATGACAACTAATTTGCATGCATGCAGCTTGTCCTGTTTTACTAGTTGGCAGTCAGTACTTTCCTCTTGACTTTGGTCTCCTTCCAATCCAAGTTCTTTGAATAGATAAATGTGTCTTGGTCTCTCCAAACCTGCCTTTTGATTAAAGTTGACTTGGGAGATTTTTTTTAATATTAAAATTTAATGTAAGATTCTCTTGAACTTGGGTTGACAGCTGAAAACTTGAAGGAAAAACTTTTTAAGTTGCCCAGATTCTAGTAGCACTAGGGGTACCCCCTTTACCTTTTCTTTTCTCTTCTCCTTTACACCCCCCCCCCACTCTTTTAGGGCTGCTCAGATGGCTGAGATGAGATGAAAATCAACAACTCTTCTCTTTCCCGCTCCCTTTCTCCCTCCCCCAGAATTACAGAGATAATAAGAGTCATCCAGCTAGTAAATGTCTGAGGCCAAATTTGAACTCAGGGAGATGAGTCTTCCTGCTTCCAGACTCCACACTGTCCAGTGTGCTTCCTAGCTCTCCTGAATCAACAATTCTTTTCCTTCTAGTAGAATGGATGACCATCTGATGTTCTTTAGGCCTTACCATCTTTCATATCTCTCTCTACCCTCTCCAGACCCTGGACACTACCATCTGATTCACAAATGCAACCTGAATATATCTTAACTTCGACTTTTGCCTCTTGACTGCTTCCTTTGGACCCTGCAGCTAAACTGCCTTTTAATGTGCAGTCTCTTCCAGAGTATGAGTTTCTTGAGAGAAGAGACTATTTCACTTTTTCTCTTTGTATCCCCAAAAGCTTTGCCTAGTGCTTGGCACAAAGTAAATGTTTAAAATCTTTTTAAACTACTGTATTTGGACCAACAGCTTAAAAAAAATTATTGTCCAGTTGTTTCAGACCTTTCCATTTGGACTTTTTCTGGCAGATACTGGAGTGATTTGTTTTTTCCTTCTTAAGTTCATTTTACAGGAGGAGCCTGAGACAGACAGGGTTAAGTGACTTGTCCAGAAAGGGCAATATAGCTAATAAATAAGTGTCTGAGGCTACTTTTGAACTCAGGTCTTAGTAATTCCAAGCTTGACTGTCTATCCACTGAGAGATCCCCCTTCAAAACAACCTCCTACCCCCTGCCCTTTTTGAGGTAGACAAGTAAAAAAGTTAGGACAGAATTTAGCCAAATTTAGAAGAATTTCGATATTATTTAAACACGATGCATGTGAAATGTTAGCTGGTTTTAAAGTTTTCTGTACTTTCATGATTAGAGTAATTGTGTTATACCTGCTGATTAAAATATTAAAACCATGTGCTAATTAGCTAGCTTTTCTTTCCTTTTGTGAGCAATCATAGAACAATTTAAATATAGATTTCATTATTTATAAAGTTAATAAAGCCCAAATCTCTGCTTCTTCAGTAAGTGGGCATTCATTGTAGATTCAGAATTGTTGATGACTTGGGTTTTCCTTTTCTCAATGAAGATATATATTCATTGGTTTCTTCAGATTGTGAATCGACACGGCCCGGAGGCAGATAGGCATTTATTACGCTGCCTATTTTCTCATGTGGATTTCAGTGGCGATGGTAAAAGTAGCGGCAAAGATTTTCATCAGGTACTTTCTGCATATAATTGAATTGTGTGTATATATTTTTAACCATGTTATTTTTCTTTTTGAGCATAAATTATTCAGTGAAAGCGACACATCAATTAAATCCTCTGAAGATAATCTTTAATATCTGGCAGGGGTTTGGTGGAGAATTGGGTTCATATAGCTCCAAGACAGTGGTGTTAGTGGCTAAAGACTAGCCAGTGATGCTGTCTCAGGTATAAAGCTTTCAGAGATCCTGGACCTAGTTCAGGGAATGGGGCTTTTCTCATCTGAAAGTAGAATAGGTACTAACTGACTGGGATCATCCTAAAGGAGATAGGACATTTCTTCCATCCCTTTTCTCCCATCAGAAGTTAGGAAGCAGCAGCCCCCCTTGGGAAGGACAGAGGGAATGCCTTGTTAATGGGAAGAAAGGAGAGAATTTAGAAGGGTTGTTGGGAATATCTTTTTGCTTAATATGGACATAGTGGCATTTCTACTGGTTGTAAACATTACACTTAAATAATTAAAGACTTGCATTTTTAGAAGTTTCACTGATGCCTTTTCAGTCCATTCCGAATAGAAGCTTTCCTTTTAACAAAGAACATCTGTTGGGACAAAGTGACTTGCATAGGACATATGCAGAATTATAAGCCCAAAGTCCTTCATATTGTATTAAGTGTTTAGGGGGCAGCTAGGTGGCTTAGTGGATTGAGAACCAGGCTGAGAAATTGGAGGTCCTGGTTTCAAATTTGACCTCAGATGCTTCCTAACTGGGTGACCCTGGGCAAGTCACTTCACCCTCATTGCCTAGCCCTTACTGCTCTTCTGCCTTGGGACCAGCACACAGTAATGGTTCTAAGATGAAAGGTAAGATGGTTTTTTTGTTTTGTTTTGTTTTTAAGAAAGAGAAAGAAGTGTTTGCTCATTTGTTTAGGACCAGTATTGGGTTTTTGTTTTTTTTTTTAAGTTGCTGTAAGTAATGAGGGAAAAGCATTTCAATAGATTTATGTATTTATATACCCATTATTTTAAAAAACTGGTGCGCTCATGTTACAAATTTGAATAATGATTTAAAGAGTTACCAATTGTTCTTTTTTTAGACTCAGTTTCTGATTCAGGAGTGTGCATCACTGATTACAAAGCCAAATTTTATCTCGACGCTGTCCTATGCCATTGATAATCCATTGCACTATCAGAAGGTTTGTATTCCTTAAAATTTTTATCTGTTGAACTGAATATTAAGTTTTTCAGAAGAGCTATTTTGCCTTCCTCAGATATTCTAGTTTATTTTCTTGATAGTAAAGATCTCAGTAAATATTATAATGCTAATATTAGTGTTTTGTTGTTTTTAAAACTAAGTGATACAGGATCTTTGAGAGATCTTAGGGGTCATCTGCTCAACCTTTAATCTTCCACACTAGGAAATTTTATTCTTGGACAAGGCAAGTGACTTTCCCAGAGTCACACACTTAAAAAAACAAACCCTAAGGGGGCAGCTGGGTAGCTCAGTGGATTGAGAGCCAGGCCTAGAGACAGGAGGTCCTAGGTTCAAATCCGGCCTCAGATACTTCCCAGCTGTGTGACCCTGGGCAAGTCACTTGACCCCCATTGCCTACCCTTACCACTCTTCCACCTATAAGTCAATACACAGAAGTTAAGGGTTTAAAAATTAAAAAAAAAAAAAAAAAAACCCTAGAGTTCAAAATCTCTCAAACTTCCTTATTCTACATCCAGTGCTTTTTTTTTTTTTTCACAGCTTTAGTTGTAGTTAAGTGTGGACATTGTGACCATGCTCATCTCTAATGAAATGCAGGAAACTTAGGTGATAAAACAGACTCCTACAAAATTGGATCATTCTCTGCAATTGCTTCTTAAAAGGGAAAACCGATAGGCTTTGAAGAGTGGGTGTTCACCTTTTGGCTCTAACATTCTTTTAGTTTGTGACCCTGAGCCAAATTTACTATCTTCCTCATAGCTTTTTTGGGGGAAAAATACTTTGAAAATTTTTGCATCATATAAATGTGATTGATTGAAAATTAAGGATGATTGATATTAGCCCATAATTGTGGGTTCAAGTGTATGTTATTGTGAGCAGGCCCTCTATAGAATTGTTTTGCTTATCTTCATTGATATCCAGATTAAGGAATGAATAAAAGTTTTTAAAAACCTAATAAAGTCATTCATGTATTATAATTTCATTGGTTTCAGAGTCTAAAGCCTTCACCCCACTTATTTGCCCAGCTGAGTAAAGTTCTCAAGTTAAGCAAGGTTCAAGAGGTAAGTGATTTGGGAATGTGGAGGTAAATTAAATTGGAATTAGCATATCAAGATTTTTATTGTAATCTCATTTTCTTGTTTTAGGTAATTTTTGGTCTTGCTCTCTTGAATTCTTCCAGCTCAGATCTGCGAGGTTTTGGTAAGTTGAGTAAGGTTTTTCAGAATGCTTTGGTGAAGTTAGAATTCCAACTCTTTAAAAGTAAAATAGAGCTTACATAGACTCTGGGGGCCAGATGTTTTATTTTCTGTCTCATTTTGGTCACCTATTGGATATTGAAATAATAAGTAGTCACCCAATTGCCACTAACTGCCTTGTGATAACCCTGGTTATTTACATACCTTGAAAGAAAGTCAGGCTATAGAAAGTCTGGGATGATGATTTGGTAAATCCATGAATACATGGCCTTGCTGATTCCTTGGAGCCATGGTTTTTTGATAATTTTCTTTAAGCTTGTTAGGCTGCTTCTTATATTTAGTGCTTATAGACTTTGAAAAGCCCAACCATGACTTTTAACAACAGTTAGAACATTGTTTAATTGATGTCCTTTGTCTTTTACATCAGTCACTCCCAGTTATTACCTATCCCAACCCTTCAGGAAACTCTTTTCATAGCGAATATCTATCTAGTGCTTACTGTGTGTCAGGCTAAGCGATTTACAATTATTGTTTCTTTAGATCTGTCTGCACAACAACCCTGGGCGGGAGGTGGGGTTGTTACCCAAATTTTACAGATGAGTAAACTGACAAATCTCTACTTTAGTCTTCTTGATTCCAAGCCCAGCCCTCTATCCACTGTGCCATCTGTTTTCTCAAAGAAAAAGAATTTAACCCAACCAGTCAACTAGTGACATATTTCATAGTTAACTTTCCATGTTTTAGCTTACAGTATTTGTGTATGTAGAGCAGGTTGGGACCTTTAAAGAAAGTATTAGTGAACAAGTCCTGAGTGTCTGCAGGCATTTTAATGTAGCTTCATTTTAGAGTGGGATGGGCACCTGGTCTAGTTCTGTGCTAGTGTCAGGCTTGGTCTGGCCTGATGTGATTGTTGGAGTTGGGCAATAAGAAAATAAAGTGTGGGTTTATGAGAGGGAGGGGAGAAACAATGGGTTATGAGGGGGTCTGGTTTGTTTTTTAATGGCACAGAAATGACAGCTTATTTTTGGTTTTTCCTTAAAGCTGCCCAGTTTGTCAAACAGAAGCTCCCAGATCTTCTGCGCTCTTACATTGACGCAGACGTCAGTGGGAATCAAGAAGGTGGCTTCCAAGACATCGCCATAGAGGTCCTGCACCTCCTCCTCTCCCACCTCCTTTTTGGGCAGAAGGGAGCTTTTGGGGTTGGACAGGAACAGATAGACGCTTTTCTTAAGACACTGCGTAGAGGTAAGAACTTTAACTGTTTGATAGACAACTTTATTTTAGCTCATTAAAAATAGCTTGTATTTATTTAGGAGGTGGATTCTACAGAGGGGAGACATTCATTCACCCTTTTGCTCTTGTTAAACTTCTTGCTAAAAGCATTGCAGAGCATTTTGTGCTGGAAAATCTTGATTATGTTTTATCTTCTTTCAACTATTTTGTGATTTCCCATTCTGGGATCTTTTACTTGGAAAGGAGACAAGGTTAAGTAATCTAATGAACCCTGTGTTAGAACTGCAATTCATACTCCCTTAAATCTTTTAGGATAAGAGCAAATAAGGAAAGAGGTACAAAAGATTTTTGAATAGGTTTAAGAAAAGTGCTTAGTTTAGTGTGAACTTTGGAAGCAGCTCTAGTGAAGACCAAAAAATCTGTTCTAAAAGCCGATTGTGAGAACAGTTAAGAGTGTTGCATCAGTGCTAAAGGCTCCCCTCATGTTTTGCTTTTGTCCAAGATTTAGAATATTTGAAACTTGAAAGTAATAGTTTTAAGTCTTAGAATATGACTCAGAATGCTTCTCTTTGGAAAGGGGGCCTCTTGGTGATGGCCTATTGTTGATATCGCTGTCCAGGGCTTGTGGTTTCAGCTTTGAGTTGCATTATCTCATTTCAGTTAAAGAAAACGAATAGAGCATTCATAGTTCTCTGCCAGCTCTTGAACTGGAAATTGGTTGATATGTCTTTTATGGGGAAAACCAAATTATGCCTTATTGTGAATGTTAACAAACTGACACTGACTAGTCATTTTTAATCAAATGAATATGAAAGCTCTCTTAAAAATACGATTGGCCAGAGAACTATAAACAGAAGTTATCTTTCTTTCCCAACTGGGCCCTTTCTGAACTTTCAGAGTAATTTCAAGGATATTACCGTTGTCCCATTAACATAGGTTTATATTGCAGTTGCATTGCAATATATTGTCAGATCTTTTTATTGCTAGTTTGACAATATTTCTCAAGTATTATTTTCATTCAGAGCCACCTCATATAGGATATTAAGATAGTAATTGGTCTCCCTGCCTTAAGTCTTTTCCTTACTCCAACCCACTCATTCAACTACCAAAGTGATTTTCTTATGGCAGAGGTCTGACCATATCATTTCCCTATTATATATATCCCAGTGCTCCCTGTTACCTTCAGGATCAAATAGAGGCTTTTTTATTTGGCATTCAAAGTTCTTTATGACCCAACCCTTTCTTATTTTTTTCCACTCTTCTTAGACTCTATTCTGTGTAATCCAGCAATCGAATCCAGTTTCGTAGCCTACTTGTTCCTCATATGCCGCTCCATTTCATGTCACTTGTCTCCTATTTCTGGAATACTCTTCCCTCAGCTTTTATCTGTTATCCCTAGCTTCCTTCAATACTCATCTCAAATCCTGCCTTTGCAAGAAGCCTTTTCCAGGTCTGCTAGTTGCTAAGTACCTTCTTTTCTGATGTTACTCTATATACTACTCTATTTTGTATTTATCTTTTCTCTTCCCTCATTAGAACATATACTCTATGAAAGCAGGCCCTTTCCCCCCTTTCTTTATACTTTTGATTCCAATAGCTATATCCTATTACCTAGAGTCATCTTTTCCAAAGCAGAACCGTGAGGAGTATGCATATATGCTCAATAAGAGACTTTCGGTATATAGTAAAGGGTGGCTGGGTTGTGCAGTGGATATGGTGTTGGGTCTCTTAGACAGGAAGACTCATCCTTATGGGTTCAAATCTGGCCTCATAAACTTACTAGCTTTGTGATCTTGGGCAAGTCACTTCACCCTCTTTGCCTCAGTTTAGTTGGAGGAGGAAATGGCAAACTACTCTAGTATCTTTGTCAATAAAACCCCAAGTGGAGATATGGCTGAAATGACTGAATAAAAACATGGTCCGTAACATAAGTGGTTTTTAAGAATTTCATGAATGACATGAAGCATGGAAAATAGGAAACTGGATATTAAAATGAGCTCAATAACTTCATCCTAGGATTGATCAAGACAGTTTGCTTTGACTATGAACCTGTAAATGACAAGAGCCAAGTTTTTTGATAAAGTAGAAAATAGCTTAATTTAAAAAACAAACAAAAAAATCCTCTTACCTTCTGTCTTAGAATCATAACTATGTATTGGTTTCAACGCAGAAGAGCATTAAGGGCTAGGCAATAGGGGTTAAGTGATTTAGGCCAGGTTTGAACCCAGGGCCTCCCATCTCTAGGTCTAGCTCCCAATCCACTAAGCCACTTAGCTGCCCCCTTACTTAATATATGACTACCAGAGCAGTTGTCTAAGGTATCTAGTGAAGAGAATGTTGGGCCTGGAGTCAGGAAGACCTGAGTTCAACTCCCTAGCTTAAGGCACTTTTACTCTGTGATCCTATGCAAATCACTTACCTCCTGTGTGCCTCAGTTTCCTCAACTATACAAATAGGGATCGAATAATACCTCAAAGGTATTATGTTGTGAGGATCAAATGACAGTATTTGTAAAGTACCGAGGACAGTGCTGGTAGATATATTTATTATATAGACAGCTAGTAGATATTATAAGTGCTAGCTACTATTTATTATTTTTATTATTATTACTATTAGTTATTAATCATCCCTCTTCTTGAACAGATTTTCCCCAGGAACGTTGTCCTGTGGTGCTTGCACCACTACTTTACTCTGAAAAACGGGACATTCTAATGGACAGGATCCTGCCTGATTCTGGAGGGATAGCTAAAACCATGATGGAGAGTTCTCTGGCAGACTTCATGCAAGAAGTAGGCTATGGCTTCTGTGCAAGGTTTGTAATAATAGTATTTTTTAAAATTACCTACAAATTCCAGTATAAATTTCTGAAATGTATTCCTGGTATTCTATATTTTACCACCTCTGTCTTTACTTTGTATTAAAAAACCAAACCATTGATATCTTTTATATTTCTGGATATATCCCTTTCTATTCTAGAGAGATAAAATAAAAGAGGGGAAACTTTTTTCAGCAAAACCAACTATTGAAAAAACTCTGACATTTGTGTTATTCCACACCCAGAGTCTAACTCGCATCTCTGCAAAGAAAGGGAGGAGGAGTCTTCTCTTTCTTCTTTGGTGCCAAACTTGGTTATCAATTGCCAACATTCAGTTGTAAATGTTTTGTGGTAGTTTCTGTTTGCATAGTTTTATTCAGCATGTTATTTTTTTCATGCTCTGTTTATTCACTTTGTATTGATTTATATAGTATTTTCCTTGCTTCTTTGTATTCTTACAACATGATAATAACCAATATTTATATAGGGTCTGCTATGTGCCAGGCTCTTGCTAAATGCTTTACAATCATTATCTCATTTGATCCTCACAGCAACTCAGGGAGTTAGATGATGATATAATCCCATTTTGCAAATGATGAAACTGAGGTTAAGTGCCCAGGGGTCACACACTGTTGAGACTAGATTTGGATTTTGGTCTTTCCTACTCTAGCCCCTGATGTTCTCTTCCCCACCCTACCAGCCAATGCCGCCCGCCCACCCCCCATAATGTTATAGGACATTCATGGACCCTACCCTAAGCTATTTAGCATTCCTGAATCTATGGACATTTGCTTTTTTTTATTTTTTTATTTTTTAATGTTTGTGACCAACTTCATTCAGGCATATACTTAGCAATGAAACCTTTGGGTCAGAAGTTATGAGCATGTTAAGCAGTTTCCATGATTTCAAATTGCTTTCTTTCTAGACCGCCAGCAGCAGTGCATCAGCACGCCTTTCTACCCACAATGACTTAAATGTTGATTGTTTCCATTAGTGGTTAGTTAGGAAGATTTTGTACTCCAGATCTAACAATACTAAAATAATTCAAAGCAGGCTACACTACCTGAGCTGTGTGCACGGACCCAGTGTTGGTCATACTTTTCCATTAACTTGACTATTACAAAGTTAACTAGAAAGCTCTCTGGTTAGACTGAGTACGTTGAGCCTGTTGAGTGTAGGGATTGTCCATTGCCTTTCTTTGTATCTCCACTGCTTAGTCTTGTGCCTTGCACAAAGTAGGCGATTAACAAATGTTTATTGACTAGTTCATTACTTTAGTATAGTATCTTGTTTTAAAGTTAACGTTTTTCTTTCAGTATTGAAGAATGTCGCAATATAATCATGCAGTTTGGTGTTCGAGAAGTCACAGCTGCTCAGGTTGCCAGGGTTTTGGGAATGATGGCTCGGACTCATTCAGGGTTAACAGATGGCATTCCATTACAAGTGAGTGTCAGAGGCCAACTATTTTACCAAATCAGTTATAATACTCCTGTTTCTAGATTGTAATTCAATTGTAAAAGGATTATTCTTGCTTAACCATTTCTTATATGCCAGTTTGCTAATGACAAATTCTCCTTTTTCAGGCTATCTCGGCTCCTGGAAGTGGAATATGGAGTGATGGAAAAGATAAAAGTGATGGCGCTCAGGCCCATACCTGGAATGTTGAAGTCTTGATTGATGTTCTTAAAGAGTTGGTGAGTTTGTTGCCATTGTGCTTTTTAAGTATTGCTTGAAGTAGATTCCCAAGGGAAGAAATGTCAGGGAGTAAGCTGCTTGGGATTACTCCAGCAGTATTAATTCTCAAGGAAAATTTGCCTTTTTACATCTTCTTTACTACATTTCTCTAGAAAATGAATATAGAAAAAAAAGTTTGGTGACATAGCACTGTAAATAATGGAATAAGTTTGTGGAAAGATGCTGTCAATGGCAATTTGGATATCAGTGATCACTTCAGTATTATGGTCCTTGGCAGACTTTTTTTGGGCACTAGAAGAAATAGAAAAAATCACCTAGGAAAGTCTTCAAAGGAATCCTCTGAAGAAAAGATTGAATTTTCAAGGGTAGAGATATTGAAATTAAATAAAGTTCCTAGTTTGCCAATATAATGACCTTTTGTGGATAATTGAGGATATTGGTGGAGTTTTCTCAAGGATAATATCCAAAGTTAATAAAAATCTGTACTTCAACTTCTCCTACCATGAGGTTAGCCACAGACTTATCCTGCTTAGGACCTAAACTTAATGATATTTCTAGTACAGTTGAAAGGAAGTACTGAAATGTAGGACTTTTTTGGGTTCTTGGTGTGAAAAAAAGCCCATGATGATAGTGTTAGGTTATTTCTTAATTTAGAATTACATTTAAAGTAGTTTCTTATCTCTGTCCCTTTTGTCTTCATTATGGTACGTATCTGTTGGCCAACTTTTATATTTATTTCTTCAAATCATCAAACAAGCCTTTCATTTTTATCTTGGTAGCAGTTTAGTAGCTTGTAATTTCTTGTAAATCAAGATGAAGAAAAATGTTAATGAGTCTTTTTAAAATAAGTTTGACTCTTCATGGCCTCATTTAGGATTTTCTTGGCAGATATATTAGAACTGATTGCCATTCCTTTTTCAACTTATTTACAGATGCGGAAAATGAGGCAAACAGGGTCATACAGCCAGTAAATGTTTGAGACCAGGCCTGGCCTTCCATCTACTGTGTCACCTAATTGCCCTAGAAGAGAAAAAATAGTGATTTGGAAAAGCCTAATTTCCCATAGAGAATTTGTACTTGACTTTTTGTTTTAAAAAAGGGATTAGTTACTCCTCAGATTAATTTAATAACCTCAACCTTCTATTTGTTAATGTAAACATTTAATTCCACTTGATAACATGCATTTACTTTAGTCATAATCTTTGGTTAGACAGATTAGGTAATAGAGCTTGTATGGAATATTCCTTCATCACCATTATTTTCACCATTGGTCTGTTTTTGAGCTTTGTGATATGGTTAGTTGTGACAGATGATAGAATTTTTTCATTCTTCATATTTTTCTGATTTCAGATTTAAAGTAAAATTTTGATAAAGAGAATGGAGGGTGATGGGTAAAACATAAGTAGGAACTGTGAATTGGAGAGTCAGTCACAACTTTTCTATAGCTTGTGCCAGTAATTTTAAAAATATTTTCTGCTAAAGATAAGGGTTCCCTGCTTTAGCTTCTCTTTAGATTAAATTTTCTTTTTCTGTTTTAATGTTACTATTTTAAGAAAAAAAACCCACAGACTTTCCCGTAACTTTAATTTTATATGGTAATAAGTTATGCAGTAGGCTTATTTATTTATATTTTTCCCTCCTGGTTTTAGAACCCAAGTTTGAATTTCAAGGAAGTAACTTATGAATTGGACCACCCTGGATTTCAAATTCGTGACAGCAAAGGACTTCAGCATGTGGTGTATGGCATTCAGAGAGGTCTAGGACTGGAAGTCTTCCCAGTGGACCTTATTTATAGGCCTTGGAAACATGCAGAGGGCCAGGTAAGCCTACTTCATAATTAGATTTTACAAGAGGAGGCAATGATAACATATAACTGATGGATAGAAATACCATGTGCCTATATTACCTGATTTCTTGTAGTAAATTAGAAATTTGCTTTACTTTAAAAAAAAAATATGATAGCATTTAAATATCACTTCAGTTTAAATGCATGCATACTCAATATGGATACAGCGGTCAAGCTATTGCCTAAGAATCCCAGTGGCAAATCACTGCAATGCTTGGGGTTTTGCAGCTTAGTGATTTGTGGGAATGTGAAGAGGGTCTTGAGAGACCCACATTTCTCCATTTTCTTATACTGTTGAATGCTTTTTTTTTTTTTATGTAAATGGTATCTTAAATTTGGAGGAATGCAATCAGGAAGTCTTAAAATACAGTAAAGTTTGTATTTTTCTTCTTCTAGCTCTCCTTCATTCAGCATTCACTGATAAATCCAGAGATCTTCTGTTTTGCTGACTATCCTTGTCACACAGTTGCCACTGATATCCTCAAAGCACCACCAGAGGATGACAATCGAGAAATTGCCACATGGTAAATCTTACCTCTTAACTTACTTTCCTGTAATGGGAATTGGATCTCTCTCTCTTTTGAAATGATTAACTTTTACTAGCCAACAAATTCAATATGTTGTGAGCCAGCAATAATGGCCCTAACTAACTTTGTAGTTTGTCTACTGTTATAGACCAATGGTTAAAGTGAGCTAAATAGAGTGTTTCCCCTATGTGTTCCCTTTTGGGTTTTCATTTTGTACAAGAGACAAGTTATTTGATAATATTTTCTCCAAACTTCCCTGGTGAGCATTGTGTTTGAATCTTTGTTCTTGAGCTGCCTGACATTAGGCTTGTTCCAAAATTGGGAATTTGGGAATGTTAATTAAGTGGTGGTTTGATTTGTGGCCAGAGTTTCACATTTCCTGAAAAAGTGTTAAGTATTTCTTTTCTCTTTTTTCCTTTCCTCTTCAATTCTCTTTCTTTTTTGAGGTAAAGCTAAAATGGCATAATAGTCATTCAGTTAGTGGTAGCATGTAAAGAAAGTTATTTCCACTAAGAAGAGGAAGCCGCTGTTTTTCTATGGGGGATTGAAATGTATTTTCTGCTGGTAAAACGGATTGTTTTCCCTGTCCTGGTACTTAATTATTTTTGAACTTTAGCAAAAATGTCTAGCTTCCTTTTGTTTAGGGAGAGGTAACTTTTGTCCATTCTCTTCCCCTTTAGGGCCTTTATGGATAAATATTGCAGCTTTTGTCATAAATTAATTTAAATTTGAGGGCAGAGTTTCTTGAAATCCTCTCTTCCATTTTTAGCAGAGATGCTTTACAGAGTTGGAATTGTCAAGTCATATTTTACCGAGAGAAGGTTTTATAGAATTTTTTTTTTTTTCGTTTTTTTTTAAACCCATAACTTCTGTGTATTGGCTCCTAGGTGAAAGAGTGGTAAGGGCGGGCAATGGGGGTCAAGTGACTTGCCCAGGGTCACACAGCTGGGATTTGAACCTAGGACCTCCCGTCTCTAGGCCAGACTCTCAAATCCACTGAGCTACCCAGCTGCCCCTGGTTTCATAGAATTATATTTCCATCTTATTTAGGATCCTGACCCTGAAGGCTTAAGTTGTCATGGGCTTAAACAGATGGCACTCCTATTGGCCATCAAATCTGTGAGATAATGAAATTAAACCAAAGAATTGGCAACCTTTGCTTTTAAGTTTGTTTTAGTCTGTTTCTTGGATTTTTGCCTACTACTTTGGTTGATTTTTAAATCTGAGAATGCCATATGGATTTTAGTAGATAGTTCCTTTATAAATTCATCATAAGTCACTGAGACTGATTAAATATATGGGGTTTTTGTTGTTGTTGTTGTTGTTTGTTTGTTTTGGCAGAGCACTGGCCTTTTTGTTTTTTTCCTTGAGTAATGTTTCTTCCCCCCTCCCCCCCCCCTTACATGTAAAAACAATTTTTGGAATGTTTTCTAACACTTCGAATTCCAAATTCTTTCCCTCTCTCCCTTTAATCTCCTCTCTCTGAGATAGTAAGCAGTTTGATATTGATAGTACAAAATATTGTCATATTCATCATGTTGTGGAAGACACATTTTTTTTTTAAAATGAAGAAAATAAAGTGGAAAGTGATATGCTCAGGCTTCTTCAGTTCTTTGATTATGGATAACATTTTTCGTCAGAGGTCCTTTGGGTTTGTTTTGGATCATTGAGTTGCTAAGAATAGCTAAGTCATTCAGTTGTTCATTGTACGGTATTACTGTTACTGTGTATAGTTTTTTGGTTCTGCTCACTTCTACTCTGCATCACTTCGTGTAAGTCTTTCCATGTTTTTCTGAAATCCTGCTAATCACCATTTTCTTAGAGCATAATAGTATTCCATCATAATCATACCACAACCTGTTCAGCCATTCACCAGTGAATGATCATCACCCTCAATTTCCATTTCTTTGATATCATGAAAAGTGCTGCTACAAATATTTTTCTACAAATAAGTCCTTTTCCCTTTTTAAAAAAATCCCCGGAATAGAAATGTAGTGGATTCAAGTGTATGCAGTTTTACAACCCTTTAGATATAGCTCCAAATTGTTTTCCAGAATGTTTAGATCAATTCACAATTCCCACAACAGTGCCTTATAGTGTCATACTTTTTCCACATCCCCTCCACATTTATCATTCTCTTTTTCTCTCATGCTGGCTAATCTGATAGGTGTGAGGTGGTACTTAAGGGTTGTTTTAATATGTATTTCTCTAAATCAATAATGATTTGGAACATTTTTTCATGCAACTATAGTTATCTTTGATTTCTTTGAAAAATATCTTTTCATATCCTTTCATCATTTATTGTTTGGGAAGTGGCTTGTATTCTTATACATTTGACTAAGTTTTCTACATATTTGAGAAATGAGGCCTTTATCAAGTGACAGTTTCCTGTAAAAATTATATGTTTTGGGTAGGTCTAGACACCACGTATTTTTGACTAAATGAAATCTAAATCATTGCTTATACATAATTCCCAAATCTTAGTACCTAAAATCTAAAGTGATATTTTTTTCAATTGTGAGGTTTACTAAATGTGCTTAGATTTTTTTTGCTATATCTTCAATATTTCCTTGTCATTTCCTTTGCTTCTTCTCTGCTTCCTTTCCCAACCCAACATATTAACACTTACCATTACCATTACTATTGTGTTTTGACCTTTTGTTGTAGTTTCTTTAGAGTGTTTATTTAGACTGTGTAGAGTAGTTTCTTTAGACTGTGATTAAACAGTATGTTGCCAAAATGTTTATAGCCAGAAGCATGGGTTTATTGAATTCCAGAAAAGCTAACTTTTTATATTACTTCAGTGTTTTTTGAAATGGGGAAAAATGCTATCTTTCCTGGAAAACTAGAAAGGATCGGGATAAAGTGTTTGTTCTTAAACTCAGGCCTGTTTCTAGACTTGGTAATGATGCGCTGAAGCATGTTATAAAGAAAGTGTATCCTAGACCTAGAGAAAAGAAGACCTAGATTCAAATCAGGTCTCTGTTTGAACTGGCCAACTGTGTGAACTTAAACTCTCTAAACCCTCAGTTTCTTCTTCTGTCTAATGTGGGGGGAAGGGATTAAATCAGTGAAATCTAAAGTTCCATCCACCTCTAGGTCTAGGGTCTCATGATTCTATCATGACTTTGCCCCTTTTAAAAAAAATTTTAAATCTGCACTAAAGTCAAACAAAACAAATGAACACAAGTATTCATGAAGTGCCTATTATGTACCAGGTCCTCTGCTGGGTGCTAGGTATACATAAACATAGAATGAAGCATTCCCTACAGATGTAAGGAGATGGGCAACTGGTACAGATGAACCAAGATAGTAAAGTGGAATATTGTGTGTGAGATCCCACTGTCTAAGTAGCAGAATTTGGGAGTGGAAATGATGTTTAATGAGGCTAGAAAGAGAACTAGGGGTTAGGTTGTGTTAGGTTTTAATATCTGAATAGAGGACTAATATCTGAATAGGCCATAAGCAGTCACTCAAATTGATTGACCAGGGGTTTACAGGCAGGTTTGCAGTTAAAAATCATACTGGTAGCAATGTGTAAGATGAATTTAAGTGGAAAACGACTTGAAGCACTAAGACTAATTGGGAAGCTGTTATTATAAGAATACAGGTGAGCAGTGATGACTGCCTGAACCAAGATGATAGCTTTTGGAATGGACATAAGGGGTAAAAAGAGATATCTTGGAGGTAGAAATGGCAACATTTATTAACTAATTAAATATGCAGGGAAACCGACAGAGGTGTTGAATGCCAGAGTTAGAAACTTGGAAGATAGGAAGAATGTCAGTACCTTTGACTGAAATAGGAAAGTGTAGAAGCAGGAAGAGTTCAGGAAAAAGATACTGAATTTGCGATGTCCATTTTGAAACACCTAATAGGCAGTTTGCGATTAGTTATTGAAGCTCAGTAAGAATACTGGGCTCATAGCTCAGAGGGTCATAATGATCACTGTACCTTCTATTGGCATAAGTTTAACCAGAAATTATTGCTTAAGAAATAGAGATTTTGGTTTCTTATACAATGTGTAAACTTTAATGTAACTAATAATTTTAAAACACAGCATCTTGGTCTGAGTATCTAAAAAATGATAGATGTAATTCAGCAAATTAATTTTTTGTATGTGAATTCTCATATGCCATCTAACTTCTATTTTGTTTAGGAAGAGCCTGGACTTGATTGAATCTCTCTTGCGACTTGCAGAGGTGGGGCAGTATGAGCAGGTCAAACAGCTTTTCAGCTTTCCCATCAAGCACTGTCCAGATATGTTGGTATTGGCCTTACTACAGATCAACACTTCTTGGCACACGCTACGCCATGAACTCATCTCCACCCTGATGCCAATTTTCCTTGGAAATCATCCCAACTCTGCCATTATTTTGCACTATGCCTGGCATGGGCAGGTAAGAATTCACCACTTTGCCAATTAATTTTACTTAATTGTTTTTTTCCTTAGGAAAAAATTGTCCTTTTAAGTGGATTCTCCGTCCATGTCATGAAGCTTTATGGTGCTAAATGTCTTGAGAAGACACTGGTTCAAGGTACAGACTTCTAGCTCTGTGACTATGGGCAGATGAATCTCCTTTTGCTTCAGTTTCATCAGCTGAAGTTCCTAGCAGCTCTAGGTCTGATGTCATTTCTATGACAATGGAATACTTTTCATGATCTTTCATAGGTAGAGCATTTCCCTAAATATTTCCTTCTTGAATCATCCTTAATAGTCCATGTCTCAGTTATTTGTACTTGCTTCCAAAAAGCTTATATCTCTGTCTTGAACTTCTTGTGCTCACTAGTTGCCAAATAGGACCTATCCATAGTACTCAAACGTGTTGTGATTCTACATGACAGTTGGGTGTGTACATTGTTCGATCGTTGAGCCCCTTTCTCAAAAGAGGATTGTGTAGAGGATGGAAATCATGCCAACTTTTATCATTTTTTTCCCTGTAGAATTACATAAAAAAGGAATGTACCTCGAAGTAGTTAGAAAATTTTGCCACTGTTAGTCCAAGCCTCAGCTATTTTTGTATGATCTTTCTACTTTGAGATACTGAAGACTGTCATTATAAAAAAAAATTTTTTTTCCAGATGTACAACTTAATTTCATTTAGTAAAATAAATGAATGCTGTTTTAAGGCACTATAAATAATTATATGGGCTTTAGTTTGCTTACTGCTTTTATAGTCGATGGTATTTTACTCTTAATGTCTGCATTCTGGTGAATAATTAGTAAAGCATCTTTTTTTTTGAAAGTTATTTTTACAATATTGTTGTCATTGCATAAATCTTTTCCCTTGTGTTTTGCTTACTTCATTTTGTACCAGTTTGTACAAGTCTTGTCAGTTTTCTCTGAAGCTATGTCCATCATCATTTCTTATAGCACAGTAGTATTCCATCAGGTGCCATTATTTCTTTAGCCATTTCTTGATTCACAGACTCCCCTTAGTTTCTGTTTCTTTCCTACCACTAAAAAAGCCCTGTCATAAATATTTTTGTACATATGTTGTTTTCCTTTTATCTCTTTGGGGTATAGACCTAGCAGTAGGGTAGCTGGGTCAAAGCGTATGCACAGTTGATAACTGTATGGGCCCAATTCCAAGGTTCTTTCCAGAATGACTAGACCAGTTGTCAGCTGTACCCAGAGTACCTGTTTTCCCACAGCCACTCAGAATCTCTTGTTTTCCTTTTTTGGTCAACTTTGTCAACCTTAGAGTTGTTTTAATTTGTGTTTCTCTAAGGAATTTAGACTTTTTTTTCCAATAGCTTTTGATATTTGGGATTTCTTCCTCTGAGAACTGCTTATTTATAACTTCTGTTCATTTAATTATGTATGTCAGCCCTATATATCTTAAGAGTTGAGAAAAATTTCATCTGTACAAATGGAATAGTGTCTTCTAGGTCAGTTTAGACAGGTTAACAAAATTTCAATTTAGATAATCAAGGGGTTTTTTATAATTTAAGAGCAAACTTTAAAACAGCATTAAGAAATAATATAGATGATATTAAAAATATGTGGTTGGGCCTTGTTCAGTTTTGATCAACCTTTAGTTTCAGACTGAAATTTTTTTAGAATTTTTTTGGGTGATTGAGAATTTGAAATTAATTATCCTTAGATTTTAATTTAAAACATAGCAGTGTCTTGTCATTTTAAGTGTGGTCCTTGAGTGAATTTACCACAGGTCTGAGAGGGTTGTGTGTCTTAAAATTGCTTCCATTTTACTGTTGTAGCAGACTTCTTTTTAGTTGATTTGAAACTTCTGAGCAAAGACTCATTAACATGATAGGATTTGTCTTAACTAGTTATGAACTAGTTTTTCATGATTCTATTAAGTTTTGTTTTTGTTTTTTACCAAAATGTTACAATATTCTGAATCTTTTATCTTTTTTTGGACTGTATAACCATGTGCTCATGCTTTTGATCTGTAGATGGTCTCTGGTAAAAGTTAAGATGGAGCTGTGAAATGCTTGTTGCTAGAGAGCAGTTAAATGGCCTTGCTCCTGTGCCTCTTCCCTTCCTTTAGGGACAGTCTCCCTCGATTCGCCAGCTCATCATGCACGCCATGGCCGAGTGGTATATGCGGGGGGAACAGTACGACCAAGCCAAGTTGTCCCGAATTCTCGATGTGGCCCAGGACTTGAAGGTGAGTTGGGGGTGATGCTTTGTCATTGCCTTTTTTGGTTTATTGTAGTACTCACATCACTATTCAACTACAAATGGCACCTCTAGGAAGAATTGACAGTGTAGTGAGCTTTGACCGTATCAGGATTTAGATTTTTTCCCCCCTTGTTAGGTCAGCTAGTTGTTACTTTTGCTCAGCAGGTGCTGCACACTTTGTTTTTGCAAAATTTTCCTTGTTATCAGAAGGTGATGGTAGTAGTGTGCCTCTGGAAAGTCTAAAGTTTTTTAGCCATTCATTGTATTTTAGCTTCTGTGGTCTTTAAGCCATCTGAAGGCTTTCCATTTTGGGCTATTTTTCCATGGGATATTTTTGTTATGTTTCTTGGAGGTGTCTATCGCCTTTCTGTGGACTTTGATTTATTTGGGGTGCAGCTTTTGGTAGCACAGCAGGTGTAATAGGGCCGACGGGGCCTTTTGAAGGTAGTTCATCTGTCGCCTCGTTATTTGCGCGCTCGGGCGTGCTTTGTACTCCTGACGTTCTAGTTGAGCTTTTGCTAGAGGAAGCTTGTGCAGAGACGTCTCAGATACAGGTTATGGACAGCTCCGATCCACCATTTGAGCGAAGTCGTTGTCTTCCTCTGTGCGGTCACTGAGCTCCAGGTCTCCAGGCTGAGTGGGCAGGTGGCGCCGTGCTCCCACATGCAGAGCACTGGCTCTCACTGCGAGCACGACGGCACGCTCCCAGCAGTGCTGGGCTCTGTGTTGTCACCCAGAGACCTGCCTGTGACGGAGAGGGGCTGGAGAGAGCGCGGCAGAGAGGGGCAGTCACTGATCTTTTGACTAGCAGTCTCTAATCTCTTTCCTTTAGGCCTTGTCAATGCTGCTAAATGGTACTCCATTTGCCTTTGTTATTGACCTTGCTGCACTTGCCTCTCGCCGGGAATACCTCAAACTTGACAAATGGCTCACAGATAAAATTCGGGAGCATGGGGTAAAGCAGGATTTTTCCTTTCATTTCTGAATTTAACTCTGGTGATGAAAAATTGCTAAAGAAGTGATCTAGCTATGTAGCATTGAAGATGTGGAAAATGTTTGTGGTCTGATAGCTCAGCTCCCTATCCCTGTCCCCCAAAACCCTATTGAACTTAGTAGCTTAGTACATTGTCTTTTGTCTGATAATAATTGAGATGAAATTCAAACAGATTGAGACTTTCTCTTCCTCAGGAGCCCTTCATCCAGGCCTGTATGACTTTCTTAAAGAGACGGTGCCCTTCCATCTTGGGCGGCCTTGCCCCAGAGAAAGATCAGCCTAAAAGTGCTCAACTTCCTCCAGAAACACTGGCAACGATGTTGGCTTGTCTGCAAGCTTGTGCAGGGTAAGAGTGTCTGTGGAAACTATTTCAAATGTGGGGATTAGGAACAAATGATGGTTGTTTTTATACCTCACTCAGTTTTGAGTATGTTTCTTCACTCTCTCCCACATCTCTTAAACTACCCCCTTGTAATGTAGACTAAAAAAGAATGAGAGAGAAATTCTGCAAACTTAATGAATGCACTGACTATGTCTGAGCATAACAGGTTACATTCCACATCCCACTCTTCTGTGCCTTTATCATGGTTATAATAAGTATTTAGCATTCTTTCTTTTCTACAGTGTGGTAATACCCATTGAGTTCACACAAAACACTTTGTATAGACATTTCCCAATTTGTTTCACCTTGTTTTTAGTCCTTTTCTATCACTAAATGGCTTGCTATGAATTTTTTGGTATATATGAGAATTTTTAGTCTTTGGCTTCTTTGGGTTCTACCCTCTGGTTTGGAATTTCTTTTGAGTCAGAGGGTCATGTGGTATATGAATGTTGTGCAGAAGCATTATACCACCTCATAGCTCTACCAGCAATGTGATGGTGTGCCCGGGTTACCTCAGTCTAGCCAACATAATAGCCTTTTTGGAAAAAAATTTGTGTTAGCAGTTTTATTATACTTACATTTGCTTTTTACTTACTAGAACTTTCATAGTTTGAAGGCAAAGACTGTTGTCATAAAACCTGAGAAATTTTCTAATATTCACCCAGGTTGTTTTCAAAATTCAATAGTATTTTGGCTTTTTCAGGGGTGAACTTTGCATTATCTCTGGGACTATTTTCAAAACAAATAGTATAAGTTAAAATTTCATAGTGAATATTTAAACAAACTGTTTTTGAGGACTTTTAGCCAAACCTTTAAAAAAAGATGATCATCAGTTCTACATTCTCGTTATAATAAGGCTTTACTTAGAAAAATTTATTAATTCTGTTTATTCAGTTTATATTCAGAAAAATAAGATTTTTAAAAAAAAATCTATAGCTTGTACCTTTCATCAGCCTCTGAATATTTGTCTGCCAGGTACTCTGACCTTGTGAGGGATCTTGCTTCTTATCCTTTTCTCCACTCACCAGTTAGTTATCACCTTAGTTTAAGCCCTCATCACCTCTCACCTAGATATTTTACTGTCTTTCTCATTTAATCTCTGCCTATCCCTACTTATCATTCCAGCCTCATTGGATATTAGTGTCCTTCCCACACTCTGGAAGTTAGCTAAACTGGCTTTTTTTCTATTCTTGAAACCCCCACCCCCCACTCCCTCCCCAGTACTCCATTTGCTGTCTTTGTCTGCATTTGCACTGACTATTGCCCATGACTGGAATGTAGGCCCTTCTCCCCTCTGCCTCACAAGTCACTCTCTTTACAACATAGCTAATGGACCACCCTGTCCATGAAGCCTAGGAGGGGCTTTCTTAAATCTTGCTAGCTTTCTGTTTTGACGTGCCACCTCCTAAGAGAACTGTTGCTTCTCATTTTGACACATTGTGATTAGGTTAAAAATATTTTTGCTATGGTATTTGTCTAGCCATTAGACTAATTTTTGCCCTGTACAGAATCACTGGGGGCCTGTGTTCTAGCACATTTATTCAACAGTTTGAACTGAACTGGAAAAAAAATTCAGGATTAACCAACCTTGCTGGAAATGAATGCTTCAGGTTAGAGATAAGTGAGAGCCCTTCCTAGTAACTTTACGTCTTTGCTTAAAAAGGTTTGTTTTTGCTCTTATTTTATTCATATCAGACATAATAATTTGGATTAAAGAACTTGAGTTTAGTCCCTGAAATTCAGACAGTAGTATGTTAAGTGGGGCAATGGATCTGGCCAAGACCAATCCCTAATTTTTTAATGAATACCTGGCATGAGAGCATCCCATAATAACATATTGTCTCCTTCCCTTCAATATGGTCTTGTGCAGCAGTGCCACCTCTTGGGCAGTGTAGGAAGTTTCCTCGTCTATTAAAAGTCATTTCTAAAACTCTTAAGATAATGGACTAATCCTGTTTTTATTTTAAGGCCCACAACTTCTTCCACTCTCGGTAATCTTCCTCAGGAAAGTTGGTGCAATAGGAGAGTTGGAAAGTACCTCAGTGACCATCTAGTCCAACCCATACGTGAAAAAAAAATCTCTACTCTAACACATCTGACAAGTGGTCATTGTCTGTTTGAAGACCTCCAAGGAGGGGGAACCTACCACCCCTCTAGGCAGCCAGTTCCACTCCTGGACAGCTCTAATTGTTAGTAAGTTTCTCCTAGCATCAAGCTTAAACTTGTCTTTTTACAATGTCCAATCATTGTTGCTGCTTGTGCCCTCTGAGGGCCAAACAAAAGAAGTCTAATCCATTCACCTTAAAAAAAAAAAAAAAAAAAAAAGGCTCTTTAAATCCTCCCGAGATAGCTGTCACCCCTACCCCACCCCACCCCACCCTAACCCACCACCACCCTGTATCTTCTCTAGGTTGAGCATGCCCAATTCCTTCAACCCATTCTCAAAAGCCATGGAATGAGGACCTTCACTAACCTGTTGGGTGCTATGATTCCCGGCTCCTTCCTCCCCATATTTCCATTTTTAAAAGTTGAAAAGATTAATAAGCAAGGCTAAAGATGGGCCTGTATGATTAAAATAAGGAGTAATTTTTGAAGCGAAGTTAAGATTTCAGGAATGAGTACTATATATCTCGAAAGCCCTTTAAAGTGCACAATCTCATAACACCAAACTTGGTTTTCTTTAAGCACAAGCATTCAAGAGAGAGAAAGTTGAATTCTAACACTGAAGAAGTATTCTGCTCTTTCATCATTAACATGCAATATTTTACCTGCATTATGGATTAAATAGGTCTTTATGGATTAGCCTAGAACCCTAACTACTGTTTCATAATGATTTTGCCTAGAAATTTTCTAATATTATTTGCATGTTGTCTACCTCATTGAGAGTTGAGGTCTTTGAGAGTAGAGTTTCTCCTGTTCTGGAATACCTGAGTTCATATTCAATCTGACACTTAGTAGCTGTGGGCAAATCATTTAACCTCTTGTGTGATTTAAATTTTTCAATTTTAACGTGGGGGTAATATATTGCACCTTTCTCCTGGGTGAGAATCAGATTGAGCTAATATTTATAAAATGCTTAGAATAGTGCCTGGCACACAGTATATGCTCTATAAATTTTAACTATTACTGCATCCCCTGGGATTAGTGCAGTGTCTGACATACAGTAAATATTTAGTAGGTGTTTTTAGATTTGTCTTGAAACAACTAAACTAGAAAAATGTAAGACACAAGAAAGTCTAAAAGTTGGACACAGCCAGTGTCTAGTAGATCAGATTTTCTTTCACTCCCATTATTTTGGTCTCATATATAATACTAGGACAGTGAAAGTACTGAGGCTAGTTGCCAGCATTCTTCTTCTCAAGGCTCCAACATGTGGTGTCTGTTGCACCATTAAACTTTAGGACAAAAAAAATGCCAAATGTTCAATTTATTGGTCAGAGGGCTCCCTTATAGAAGAAATACATTGAGATTCTTGATATATGAAATTAAAAGTAAATTTTCCCCTAACCTATATCCTCTTCATTTTTTTCTATAGAGAGCCAGACTAGTAACTCACATTTGACACACAGTCTATATTTATGACTTAAAACCCAAAACATAAGTTCAGATGAGTTCTAGCTGGCCTCCTGAACTTCATTCACTTCAAGCATTTATAAGAGCTAATGTTTTAAATCTTAACTCTTTGTATAAGGATAGAAAGGATAGTTTGTAAAGAGTTTCTAGAGTAGTTTTCAGTAGATTTTGGATGAAGATCTAACGGAATTGCCTACATTCCAGAAAGCAGAACAGTTTTAGTTTGGGGGTTCACCATTTAAGTGAAAGTGCCTTCCTTAAGAAGGACTTCTTCCTTTCCATATCTGCCAATGATGATGTTTCATCTTGGAGTTTTGTCACCTTTACTGTCATGATGACTCACATTTTATATACTTATACAATGAAGAAAGCATTATCGTTATTTGGGATTATTAGCTGCTACTCTAGAATAACAACAATAATAGCTTGCATTTAGGTAGCAATTTCAGGTTGGTAAACCCGGTCCCCACAGCAACTCCATGAGGTAGGTCTGTATTGCTATTAGCCCTCCTTATCCCTCTTTTCTAGATGAGAAAACAGGGAGAGAGAGAAAAGTTAAGTGTCTTGTTCCCTGAGATGGTGTCTGAATAAGGTCTTGACTCTTAACTGTCTGTATCCCAGAAGAGAGAATATACCAAACATCTCCCAAACATGAGACATAGAACCATACTTGCAATGTTGGTTAATTTAGGTGCCACATTCTCATAGGCACAATAAAATAAAATATTGTTAATTTCATTTTAATTAAATTGATGTAGTTTTTCCCATTTTCTACGTTTTCTAAAACTTTATAAGCTCTGTTTCTGTCTAGTTTTGAATCTTTTCATTTCATGGTTAAATATTTTGGTTAATGGTTAAATAGTATCACTGTAACCTTTAGGTAGAACATTTCATGGGCTGTGTATAAAGCTAGCATAAAGCTAGTTTGTTTTAATTTTCCCAGTATAATCTTTAAAACTTTTTAAAAATTTTAATTTGTAGAAATATTTACCCCATATCTCCTTCCATTCCTCAATTTAAGGCCAAAAGAAAATTCAACCCTCGTTACAAATAGAATTAAAACAAATTTCCAAATGGCTATTTAAAAAAAAGGTTTCAGTTTAACTTTCTATCAGGAAAAGGGTAGCATATATTATCACCAATTCTCTGGAATTATGATAGATGGTCACTAATTAGAATTCCAAAGTCTTTCAAAATTGTTTGACTTTACAATATTACTGTTGTTTTGTGAATTATTCTTGCAGGTTTGGTCCTTCTACTCTGTATTAGTTTATTTAAGTCTTCCTCTAGGTTTCTCAGAAATCATCATTTTTATAATTTCTGATAGTATAATAGTATTCTACCACATTTAGTATGTGGTAACTTCAACTATTTTTTAATTGATAGGGATTGACCATCAGTTTCCAATTCTTTGCTACCAGAAAATAAATACGCGTGTGGGTGTGGGTGTATGTATGTATATGTGTGTGTGTGTGTGTGTGTCTGTGTGTGTGTGTCTGTGTGTGTGTGTCTGTGTGTTTTTTTAACACGTACAAAGTTTGCTTTGCTTAGGAGTGGTTCCTCCCTCGATCTACCCTCCCTCTAACTCCTGGGTGTCCCCTTTCCACCTCCTACTACCACATTGAGTGAAATTATTTTTGTGTCATCTATATTTTTGGGTTCTCTCTTTTGGCTAGATCAGATAAAAGAATGGTTAAGGTGTCAGCCTTCTTTCTTCTTGTTTATGTCTCCCAAGTATATAGAGAATTCTCCCCCCCCCCCCCATTCCCATTGTATTCTTCTTTCTCTCCTTTTCTGTTCTTTTAATATCAATAACAACATAATAGAACCATTTTCAGGCCTTCTGTCTAATCATGCTATCACTGGTTCCCTTAATGATAAGAAATTTCATAGGGGGGGACACATCTTCTCATATCAGACTATAAATACTTTATCCTTGTTTAGCTCCTCATGACTTTGTTTTCTTGACTTCTCCACTTACCCTTCAGAGTTTTTACTTGTCACTGATTTTTTTCACCAGGAATGCTTGGGAGTCCTTTTTCATTAAAGGTCCATTTTCCCCCCTATAGTAATGTTTCTTGATGAGTTCATCCTGGCTTTGCCTTCTGAAATATCTTCACTCCTTTCCTATGATGATGGCTAAATCATGTGTAATCCTGACATTGGTGCTTGACAGTTCTGGCTGCCTGCAGTATTTTTTCTTTGACCTGGAAACTCTGGGCTTTGGCTATGATATTCCTGGGAGTTTTGATTTTGGGGATTTTAGAAGGTAACAGATGAATTCATTCTGTTTCTAGCTTGTCCTCTAATTCTAAAAGAACTAGCCAGTTTTCTTTTATAATTTATTTAGGCCATTTTTCAGGTAGTCCTATAATTTTAATGCTTTCTCCTTGATCCGTTTTCTAGGCTAATTGTTTTTATTGTGAGGTAACTTTACATTTTCTTCCAAATTTTTTAGTCTTTAGATTTTATTATTTCTTATTATCATTGAAGTCATTAGCTTGAATTTGGCCCATCCTAATTTTCAAGGAGTTTGTTGGTTGGATCAGATTTTGTACCTTTGAACCTTTCTAGTTCTAATTTTTACTTCAGTGACTTTCCTTTTCCAGTTTTTTTCCCTCTAGCACCTCATTTATAAAAACATTTTAAAATCCTTTTTTTTTTTTTTTAATTCTTGCTTTGTCTCTTCCAGGAATTCTAGTTGAATTTGTGTCCAAGCTTTGTTGTTCTTTGAGGTTTTGTTTGTGGACATTTTTGAAGCTTTCTTTTGGATTTGTATATTAAGTGTCTCTTCACAGCAATTGCTTTTTTATGATGAGATTCTCTTTTTGTTTGCTCTATTTCCAGAGCCAGGCTCTGCACCCTTCTAGAGGAATGTCTGGGCTGGTCTTACTACTATACAGGTTCAGTGGGACCAGGCTCTAGGCTCCCTTTTGGCTTGGGATTCCCATCCTGGTTATTCCACTTCAGGCTTAAGGTCAGGCTAGAAGCCAGAGCCAAAACCTTTTCTCCTTCCCCAATGGGGCTTTGGCTGACTTCTGGACTCCCTTCTTGCTCAGCACTAACAGCTGAAAACCTAGATTACTCTTTCTCCAGGAGTGTCTTCTGTGGGCTCAATCCCTCCCCTTAGCCTGCCAGCATCTGTGACCTATAATGAGTAGTGAGACTGCCAGGTGGCACCCATTCCCAGCACCTGCATTTGTGGGATGAGGGGAATCGTTCCCATCCCCACCCCCACCCCAACTTGTTCTTGAATTTCTCCATCAAGATGCAGCCTGGTGCATTTCTAGTTTTCTGGAGGGGCTTTGTGGAGGGATCCTTGCTCCACTTTTTCTTGCTACTTGGGCATCTTGATTCAACCCCCCTTTTTAAAAAGTTCAGAAGTTCTCTTTATTTTGTTGGGATTATTTGTTTTCACCATTACTGTATTTGGAAATGAAAGTACTCCAAAAGTCTTTATAGTTTTAAATTTGAATAACTATTAAAGCTATTTTATTTAATAGGTATTTAAGTAAAACTTAAAACTGCAGTAAAACTTTTGGGACCTGGGTGTATCTCCCCCATAATCTTTCCTCCCCAAGCAGCCACCATTTTTGTAACTTAGAATTGAGAAGATTAAAAAACAAAATTGGGCAGACTCTTAGCACATTGACCATACATAGCTAACCAATCCCAGTTCTCCAGAGAAGGAGGGAGATTGTTGCATTTTTCTTAATTATAATAATACAGAATTCATTTGATGTTAATATTTATTTAAATGATTGATTTTGTTTATATTGTTGCCTGAAATACTTTTTAAAAAAAAATTTTTTTTAAGCCCTTACCTTCTGTCTTGGAGTCAATACTGTGTATTGGCTCCAGGGCAGAAGAGTGGTAAGGGTAGGCAATGGGGGTCAAGTGACTTGCCCAGGGTCACACAGCTGGGAAGAGTCTGAGGCCAGATTTGAACCTAGGACTTCCCATCTCTAGGCCTGGCTCTTAATCCACTGAGCCACCCAGCTGCCCCCTATGTGAAATACTTTTTACCTTGACTTAACTAACTTTTGGAGATTCACATGGCAAATATCAGTCAGACTGGATCACAGGTATTTGAATTTTGTCATTTTAGTCATAAACCAGTTGTCATGCTTTTGCTTTATTACTTTCCTTAGCCCTAATAGAATGGCAAGCTTAAATTTGCAATATTTCTAGTTACCTGAATGGTATCCTTTTTCTTCACATGTGTTGCCCAAGACCTTTTTAGGAGTAGATATAGTGGTTGAAAATGTAAGAGGAACTGAATTTAGAGAAGGTTATTAAGTGCAGGGGTGGGAGTGGTTTCTAGCAAGTAAGAGGTTTTTGAGATCGGGGGTAGCCTATAAAATAAATAGGTATGAATGGAACTCAAAAGAAAAAAAATTTTTAAAATTGAGATGTAGGGCATTTAATATGCTAAAAGTAATTCAGATAAGAATGTGAAAGTACAAGAGAAAACCAGTAAATTACCAGTTTGTATAGGAGTCAGAGCAACAATTTTATCTTCTTTTGATTTTGCAATATTTGAATTGAAATCTATTCCATTGCTTATGTTCTTAAGGTAGAGAAGAAGCCAAGTGCATAGAATGTATAATGAGGGTTTGTATTTGTTTGTGGAAAGGAGTAATGACTTGTTATATATTCTGTGGTCCACTTTGGTCGGCAAAAAGTAAGTTTTGTAATGTGAAAGTTTCTATCTTGTTGTATATAAATTAGTCCTATAAGTTGAATGATGAGATTAATTTACAAAGTAAAACAAACTTTTGCTCCTTTCAAAGTTGGTAGAAATTGTTGTGGTTTATGTTCTTATCAATGTCATTATTATATACACATGTTTCTCTCTTGTTGTGGTATAAATTGGTTCTAAAACAGTTGAGGTCTTGAACTTAGGCTTAGATTGAAAAATCTTATGGAAGTAGCTTGTTGGCTCTTACACATTCATATGTTGATAGTTTCCCTCCATTTGCTATTCTGTTATTTACCATTTGACTCAGAAAGCTAATTAATTGTGCCAACCTTATTTTATAGGAAAAGGACTGCTTAAAATCCCTTAAATAATTTCCAACTACTTTAATAAATCCTAGTTCTTTTCCTTTTAAAATTCAGAAGTTCAACTTTTTCATTATCATAATAGAAAACAACTACTTACATAAAACCAATAATTAATTAACCTCATTTTTTACTGTAACTAAAACTTTGCTGCTTCTTCCCAAATAGTGGTCATATTTTCCACTAACCAATGTTTTGAACACATCTCTTTAGAAAGCATGGGCTTTGTAAATATAGTTGATGACCTGACCTTTTTTTATTTTTAATTTGTGGTTCAATCTTGTTCTAAATGACTTTTTTAAAAAAGGCAAATTAGATTTACTAGTTAATGCTCTTTTCTTTATAACTCCTACCTCTTTAGGTGTCAGTAAGTTACCAACCTTTATAACTTATAATATTTGTATTATGTTCAGTTCAAAGGGATATTAAAGCAGTTCTTAAATTTTTAAACTGTAATTCCTTAGGTAATGCTGTAAAGAGCAAAAATTTCGTAGACTGTCATTCATATTTGTCTTTGAAATTGAGAGCTAGTTAAAGTTTAAAGAGGTTAGAATATTTTAAGTCAGTTTTAGGATAAATTACCTTTCTATGCTAGTAGTTTCTTGGTAATGCTTAATGAACAAAGGAAGTGGAAAAGGGAGGTAAAAGGCTTTGACAAGGTAGTGATGGCCTTTTATTTGGGAGCAGCAGCTCTAAATGTAGGTGGCTTTCATCTTCGTATGCTCACCTGGTAGAGAGAGTGCCTGCTTGTTAATATAACACTGAGAGAACCTTAATAGTCTAGCATAAGCTTATTAGTTAATGTATGAAACAAGATAGGTGTCAATTGTGTTTGTATATTCCTGCAGAGATTATACGTTTTGATAAAATGGTAGATACGGCTACCTCTGTAGGATTGCTTTACATTTTTCCAAAACATTTTCTTTGTACTTAAGTTATAAAGGTTGGTAACTTATTGACATCTCAAGAGAAAGTATTAGCTATGACTTGGTTTGTTTGTTTTTGTTTTTTTTTCAATCCCATCATACTGTGTCACAAGGCAAAGACCCACGCCAGAATCCCATAACTTTATATACTTATGCTTGTTTTCATGTTTCAGGGAACCAGAGTGGTATAGGAATATGTTGGGAATGTTATATGGTATGTTTGACTTTTCTCTTTATTTTTCAGGAGTGTTTCTCAAGAGTTGTCAGAGACTATCCTGACAATGGTTGCCAATTGCAGTAATGTTATGAATAAGGCACGACAGCCACCACCAGGAGTTATGCCAAAAGGACGTCCCCCTAGTGCAAGCAGCTTAGATGCCATTTCTCCTGTACAGGTAGATGAGTCTTGATAACATGTTACCATAAGCGACGGTACCCTTTGCCATCCGAATTGTTTAAATAAACTGTATTTTTACAGCAACAAGTAATAAAGTAAGGGAAATTTTAAATTATATTAAACTTAATTTGATTGCATGTCATACATTTAAAAGTAGATCAGTATGAAACATAGTTGAGCATTGTTTTTAGTCTTTATAACATGATTGCAAAACAGTATGAGTTTATTTTTTAGATGAATTGTAAAGATTTTTTTTAAAATAAGGAAGTTGCTTAGACTCTTGAGGAAATAAAGCACTGCCTTTGAACCTGATATGTCTTGTTTATAGCTTCTCAGGCCAAGCAAAGTGCTAGACCATATAAGGACTTGTTATAACTGGGGCTCTTCAGGTTCCAACTGAATTGCTCTTTTAAAAACAAGGTACATCGAAGTTACGCCACTGAGAGCAACATTTTCTGATGCTTCTACTCTGACACACTGGGAGCACTGGGGTTTACTTTTTTTTTTCTTTCTTTCTTTCTTTTTTTTTTTTTGAATGAATAACTTTTAACTATTAAACAGTAGTTTCAGAAAGAATGTGCAGAATAGCATGATAATCAAATTATCCAACTTGGAAAATTTTCTTAATCTAAAATGCCTCTTGGACAATAGTACACACAAAGTCTCCAATTTTTTTTTTTTGGATGAGATTGTCATGTGACCTTTGTACAGGTATCTATAGTTCATTGACTACTGCACAGTTTACCTTCTGATTTTTGCTTCAAAGAGCTAATTGAGGGCTCAGAGTTATTAAGTTGTTTTTTAAAAATCCCTTGGCATTAAATAGAATACAGAGTTTCATCAAAGTAATGAGTAAAATAGTCTTGACAGTCAGGTTGGTACTCTGAATGCTTTATTTTGTGGTTCTGGAGTTTTGGCGAATCTTCTCTAAAATAAATGCTACTTTTGAATATTTAGACTTTAATATTTCTAAAATGTGTGAGGGATATTTAAATTGGGGAATATTTAAAAACAATTCTCAAAGAGTTCTAAACAACATTGCTTTAATTTGTACTAATGCCAGTTTGTTAGCTATCTTTTTTGATGCATCTGGTGATAGTCTTCTATCTTTTTCAGATTGACCCCCTTGCCGGGATGGCATCTCTTAGTATAGGAGGTTCAGCTGCCCCCCACACCCAGAGTATGCAGGGTTTTCCTCCAAATTTGGGTTCTGCTTTCAGTACTCCACAGTCACCAGCTAAAGCCTTTCCACCCCTATCCACTCCAAATCAGACTACAGCTTTCAGTGGCATTGGAGGACTCTCTTCACAGCTTCCAGGTAAGGAGATAGTTATAGAAACCACACATTTCTTATTGGTGCATGGTGAGGGTTGTAGTCACCTGGAGTTAATGTTGTATGTAGAGCTACTAAGTAAACTTGATAGCTCGAAAATACAAGAGATTCCCTAACTTGGTAATCTACAGAAACCTGTGAAAGTCATATGTTAGTTGAGTAATTTCCCCCCGAATGTTGATTGAAACAAAAAGTTCATGTCAATTTGGAGGGGTATATAATTAGTGTACTACAGATGGTAATCTTTTTATTAACCCATCAGTTCTGTCAGCTTGTCTATAAGTGTCTTTCTAGTATATACCTTAATATTGAGTTGTGTGTGTAGGTGTGTATGCACTTGTATTATTTGTTTAAGTAGTCTGGGAAGGTAACAAGGTGAAAAGAATTTCTTTTTAAAAATACAGTAGTTTGGGGTGGTGTCATCCATGTCATTTTAAGTAATTATTTTAAGGATCTTTGAACTGTTTACACGTAAATTGACATTGCAAAGGGAAATTCCAGGGACTTGGGTAGTAAGAACTCAATATAACTTTAAATTTGAGAAAGGTAAATACAATTAAGAACACATACAAGTTTGTTGCTGACCATTTACCTTTTCTTTAGTAGGTGGTCTTGGCACAGGCAGCCTGACTGGTATAGGAACTGCGGCTCTGGGACTCCCTGCAGTGAATAATGATCCGTTTGTGCAGAGAAAGCTGGGCACCTCCGGATTGAACCAACCTACATTCCAGCAGAGTAAGATGAAACCTCGTAAGTGGTAGTGTTGTCTGTGACTGTGAATGTGACTGGACTGTAGCAAATGTGCACTGGGGAGGTTGGGTCAGTTTTATTGGGCCTAGACAGTTGGTAACAAAAAAAAATGTTTAATAGGGAGGACAGGAATGGTCCTGAGTTCAGTAGGAATATATCAAGGGTCTAGGTTGCTAAAGCAGACGTTTGTTGTATTCTTTTTTCTTAAAAGTCAACTTTGTAGGTTATGGTCAGTGAATTAAAACACAAAAATTAAAATGAAATTTTAGGAATATATGAGAGAAGACTGTAAGATTGCTAGATTTTATTTTATTATTCTTTTTAAAGTTTGAGCTCAACTCTGCTAACTGGCTTAGTGGAGAGTCAGGAAGATCTGAGTTCAGATCCTACCTTAGACAAGGCCTTAACTAGCAGGATGACCTTGAATAAGTCTCAAAACCAGCTTCAGTTTCTTCATCTATAAAGTGGGGATAAAAACAACACCTATCTCCAAGGATTGTGGTGAGGAGAGAAATGAGCTAAGCCATTTAAAGCATGTTGCTAATGTTAGCTTTTTGATTGACTTGCTTGGAAAAGTTCAGTGGATTTGGCTACAACTTTAGATGCAGAAAGTTTTTAAGATTTAAAAAAATTAAGAGAGTTCAAATTTGACCTCAGATGCTTCCTCACTGTATGACCTTGGGCAAGTCACTTAACCCCAATAGCCTAACCTTTACTGTTCTTCTGCCTTAGAACTGATATTTAGTTATCCATTCTTAAGACAGAAAGTGGGGTTTTGTTTTTGTTTTTTAAAGATTATTGCTTGGTAGTTTGATTTGATAATACCTAATTTTAGCTAAATTTGAGATGTCCTGCTGCATTAAGCAGAATACTTTTTTACAACTTATTTTGGTCCTTGCATAAAATTAAATATTCCTAAAGGGGATGAAGTAATTCCTTAACACTATCCCAAAAGAAGATGTGAAACGGTTAGGATGATCACCAGCAGTGATTTCATTTGGGAAGTCCATTCTATGAGCTGGCCACCTTGAGAGGCTGGTGTGAAAGATGTCTGCATGTCCGTGTTGTGTGGTGTGCCAACTTTTTATCCTGCTCTGTTTTGCCTGGAAAATAGATGGTTTTTAATAGACTGATTTCTGCTTTAAGACATCAAAGGGAAACCTTCCCATAAATTTTTAGCTTTGGCTTAAGGGTAAGTATCTTATGAGTGTGGACTTAGTGCCCCAATAAGAGAATGTAAAATGTGTTCCTGAAAAAAGTTGGCAGTTGTAGGAGTAGCATTTGGAAAAGGCATTTTCAGGAGGAATCCTTTTTCTGTCCCTCTTGAATAGCCTGTAGTTTTCTATGGTGGTCCGTTTGCTTACAGTAACATCACCATGAAATTCTTCAATTTAATTACTTATTGGTCCATTCTTTTCCCTAAGTTTTAAACTCTGATGTTTCAGGGTTGGGCATGGAGTGTAGAAGGGAGGGGAAGAAAGAGTTAGGAGAACCACATGCCCAAGAGTTGCTTTTCATTTCCCAACAGCGGACGTATCTCAGGTGTGGCCAGAGGCAAACCAGCACTTTAGTAAAGAGATTGATGATGAAGCAAACAGCTATTTTCAGCGCATCTATAATCATCCACCACATCCTACCATGTCTGTTGATGAGGTGAGCACAGATAAACCTGGGAGCCCCTCACCATTGGTGAAATGCCACCATTTTACTAGTTCAAGCAATTCCCACTTCATCTTTTTGTTATCTACTTTAGGTATTTGGGTTGCTTTTTCTCTGACTTTGGCTCAGATTGCACTTAGAAATATTTGTTGCTACAACACAAATTGTCCCCCAGTATTGTTTCTTGGCCCCACTATTTCCTCTTGCAAAAATTGCGAAATTGTTGAGTGAAACTTTTAGTAACAATTTTGGTTTTGTTTTTGCAGGTATTAGAAATGTTACAGAGATTTAAGGACTCCAATATTAAAAGGGAACGAGAAGTGTTTAATTGCATGCTGAGGAACTTGTTTGAAGAATATCGGTTTTTCCCCCAGTACCCTGATAAAGAGCTGCACATAACAGCCTGCCTATTTGGTGGGATCATAGAAAAAGGACTGGTTACCTACATGGCACTTGGCCTGGCCCTGCGCTATGTTCTTGAAGCCTTACGCAAGCCTTATGAATCCAAAATGTATTTTTTTGGGATTGCTGCACTAGATAGATTTAAAAATAGGTAAGTGTTCTTGTTCTTTTAGAATATTGTTTTAGAGAACCCATAGAACCAAGGATTTCCTCCTCAGATGGAAGCATACATCTAGATCAGAAAAGCCAGATTCTTCTTGCATGGTGCCATCTGAATATATACATTTCAGTGCTTGCTGTGACCCAAATTAGTGTGATGTAAAGATTATAAATGGACACTAGTTAATTGAAGTTAAATCTTAAAAATTTTAATAATATTCTAGGCAGTTGGGTTACTGTATTATGATGATGATGGTATTGGTAAGAATAGCATTTGCTGTTGTTTAGTTTGTATTTTGGGGTAGAATTGGGGGAGTGGACCATATCATTGTACCATTGTATATTCTGAAGTCTTCTTTTCCTGCTCCTTGAGTTTTTCGTGAGCTGACTTTTTTTTCTCTTGACAGGTTGAAGGACTATCCCCAGTACTGTCAGCACTTGGCCTCCATTAGTCACTTTATGCGGTTTCCTCATCACCTACAGGAGGTAAGTGTGTTTTGTGGTCACAAATTGAACACAATGCCAGAGTGCTTCAGTTTGAAGAGTCCTTTTTATCTTGAGTTGCAGTATAAACAATGATAATTGATAAAATTACTAATAACTTCTTCAGTATCTAAGTTTCTGAAAGGTCAGGCCAATAGTTCAGTTGACATGCACTATTGATCCCTTTAATAGAATTTATCTGTTAATAATTTTGTAATTTTTTTTTCAGTGCTATAAATGTCTTGTAATATCTCTTTCCAGGGTTATGATATTTATATGTTTTTTTAACAATGCAATTTTATGGTTTGCTAATTAAAAGCATAAATTGTGAGTGCTTACAGAATTCAGTGCTGTGTGATCCAATTTGCAAATGGATTGTATTAATATAATGCTGTGGAATAGTGGAAGTTTTAATATGCTAGCAGTCTTTAATATGTTTATGTCAAGTAATGTTCAGATTGGGTAAAATTTATTGTCTTTTGTCACTCAGATACACTTATTGCCATTAGTGATTTTTATCTATTCCTACTACCTTCAGTTATTGCCTTTATGCACGTGAATTCTTAAACGTATATTCTAGGTCTTGATCTCTCCCAAGCATTAGATACATATTTCTAACTATCTCCTGTCCATTTGTTAACTTGTCTGAATGAGTTAATCCTTCTGGACCCTTCTCCTACCTGCTTAGGACAGTCCCAAACTTGTCCTTTCTGTTTTCTCCATCAGAATAATAGAATTTGAAAGTAGAAACAGATCTCTGTCTCATCTAGTCCAGCTAGCAAAGTGAAAGGGCTTCCTTGATAAAGGTCCATCCAACTTTTGCTTAAAAGTCTTCAGTGAAGGGGAGCCCTATGGCTCTTGAGGTAACCCATTCATTCCTCTTGTGGACAAGTTTTCCCTGTCATTACACCAAAATTTATCTCTGCAACTTCACATTCTTCCTGTTTTTGTCCTCTTTGGAGATAGCCCTTACAAATATTTGAAACTAGCCATCCATTTTCACACATCAGCTTGGCTCCTCCTCCCATCCCCATCTTTTCCCACCAGACTCCTTTTCTCAAGGCTAAACATCCCCCAGCAGCTATGTGATATAGATTCAAGAACTTTGACTGTTCAAGTCACCCTTCTGGCCATTCTCCACCTTATCAGTGCCTTTTAGGCTAAGGTATGCCACATTGTACAGGGCCAAACTTGAAGTCAGGAAGACCTGAGTTCAGATGCAGCCTCATATACTTACTAGATGTGTGGGCAAGTCACTTAACCTCTTGCTTCCTCAGTTTCCTCAAGTGTAAAGTGAAGATAATAAGGACACCTACCTCCTAAGGCTGTTGTGAGGATTTGATGAGATAACATTTGTAAAGCACTTAGCCTTAGCATTGTATTTGGCACTTTATAGATAGTATTATACACTCTCCCTACCCCCAGTTATGATGCACAGAAAGTGAAAACAGCTACCTCAGAGTGGGTAGAGTACAAAGGAACCATCACCTTCTTAATCCAGCCCAAGCTTGTATTATATTTTTTAACTGCCATATCATATTGTTGTCTCCTTGAAGTCTACTAAAGTCGCTCAATTAAAAAAAATTTTTTTTTAACTATATACTGTAAATTTACTCCTAACCGTGAATTTGTGCTGTTTCTCCATGGTTTCCCCTGAAATAGCATGAGATCTCTTTATGAAATGTTTTTCTATAATTGTGGTATACTACCTAGAGAATTTTCCTGAAGTGTCCGAAAAAGAACTAAGGAGCTAAGGGTATTGTGATTTACTCTCCAGAACGCCCTCTTCTCCTTCTTTGCAATTCTTAGTAACATTTCCATATCTTCACTAAGCATCTCTTTAATGATTTATTATATAGAATTCTCCTAGGAATCACCAGCCTATCTGTGCAGATTTTGTCATTGTCTCTTTTATCTGTGGCCCCTATCTGTCATAATATTGATAAAACAATCACAACCAGATCTTTAATACTCAAGGATATAGTTTTATCTGGGCCAGGAGACTTGAATTCACCAAGGGCTGCTAAGTGATATTTTAACCCCTTATATATTTTGGTTATTTTTGTTCTGGAATATTCATTGTAATGGTAATTCTCCTTGGCAGAGAAAACAAAAATAAAGATTTAGCAAGTCTGTCTTTTTTTCCTCCTGTATGTCCAATACACCTTAAGCATTTGTCCTTTAGCTTCTAATGTAGATGAAAAAAATCCAAAAATCTTTTAAAAATATGTTATTTTGGACTTTATCTCCAGCTCTGGCTCATTCCTAGCTTCAGCTCTCTGATAGTTTTTTATAGTCATGCCATTCTCTCCTACCTACCTACCTATCTACCTATCTACCTATATTCATTCTACCTACCTACCTACCTTAACTTGTCTACTTATCTCTTTAAAAAAATTGAAGTTACTTAGATAGTTCCCTTTGTATCTCAATAATTCTCTTGGGAAAACGCTTTTCTTGAATTCTGTTGTATTCCTTTTTCTCCTTTTAAGATCAGCAAGACAGGAGGAAATAATTCCCAGGCTGTCTTTTTTATTTTCTCCTTATGATTCTTGATGATATTAGAGTTGGTTTTTGTTTGTTTTTTTAAATGCTTTCCTTCCACTTTAGAATCCCTACTATGTATTGGTTCTAAGGCAGAAGAGTGGAAAGGGTTAGGCAATGAGGGTTAAGTGACTTGCCCATGGTCACACAGCTAGGAAGTGTCTGAGGCCAGATTTGAACCTAAGACCTCCCATCTCTAGGCCTGGCTCTCATTCAGTGGAGCCACTCAGCTCCCTGATATTAGAGTTTTGAGGGAACACTTGTGTCCTCTCCTTCATCAGACTTTAAACATTTGATCCTTTTAATTTTACGATTGCTTGCTTATGTTTGCCTTTTTATATTTCTCTTGAATATAGTGTTGCATTTCAGGTTTTGTTCAACTCTGGTCTTTTTATGAGGAATTCATTGAAGTTGTCTCTTTCATTAAAGGTCTAATTTATTCATCTCGCTCTCCTCCCTAAATCATATTCAGTTTTGCTGAGTAAGTTATTTTTGGTTATGATCCTGTATCTTCTGCCTTTGGAATGTCATTTTCCAAATTCTCTCTGCTCCTTTTTCATACTTTTTGCTATGTTTTAGTTATGTGATCCTGACTCTGATTCCTTGGTATTTGAATTTTTCTTTCTGGCTGTTTATAGTATTTTTTTCTTTATCCTAGAAGCTCTGAATTTTGGCTATGTTTTTCCTGAAGGTTTTCGTTTTGGGGTTTCAGGAGGTGCCCAGTGAATTTTCTCTTCTTTTCCCTCTAGTTCTGTGAGAGCTTGTTGACTAATTGAAAGATTTGGGATAGGCTGATTTGTTTTTAGCAGAGAGTTCAAACAACATTTGTATAATTAAAGGTCCCCATGGCTACTCTATTGTTCCTTTCATTCGTGTAAACTATTTACCCAAATGATGTATTTCTTCTTTCTGTCTGTGCTCTTTAATTGTCACACTTTTTATGAAGGCTAGAAATGTTACTTATCTCGTTTAATCCTTTGAAGGATTTAGGTCTCTCTATGGAAAGAGTATTGCTGGGCTTGGAGTCAGGAAGACTCTTTCCTGAATTCAAATCTAGTCTTAGGCACTTGGTAATTTGTGTGACACTGGGCAAGTCATTTATCTCTGTTTGCTTTAATTCATTGGAGAAGGAAATGATAAATCCTGAAGGTAATAGGCCATGGGCTCACAAAGAGTTGGACATAACTAAGTGTCTGAAACTCTCCTTGGCTGATTTGCATGCATTGCAAGTACCTACCATTTCTGTGATTAAGATTCATTGTGAAAGGATTGTGTTAAAATGTTATTGATCATTTGGGTTTTTTATATTTAGCCTTCCACCCCCACATTGAACTCTCCCTTGTAACAAAGAAAATTAAGCAGTCAGTAAAGAAAGAGGACTTTATCAGACAGTATGGAAAATATTCTCTACCTATAATCTCCCCACTTCCAGCCCACGGGGTTAGGGCTGTTTGTGGTGGGATTAGTGGTGGTACATTTTTCTTTATTTGATCTCTATCATCAAGATTGTTCATTATAATTAATCTTGTTTTGTTTGGGCATCAGTTTTTAATGATGATCAATTTTTGAGAATTTTTAAGAGATTTTAATGAATAAGCATTTTGATCAAATTGCCACTTGGCTAAATGTTCTAATACTGACCTCTTTTTCTTTAGTAAAAAAAGATAATCAGAGGGTGGTTCCATTACATGTCTTTACTGTATTAATATCAGGATTTAAGATGGTAAGAGTAGCACCACAGTGAAAACCTTTTCAGTTCTCTTTCCTAACTACATTACAGTTAATCTCTAGAAAGAGTAATTATGATGCCAGGGTAGAATCATTATCTGAAGGAGTACAGATGGCTGGAGAAGTAAAAGAAATCAGTTCAACAAATATTTATTTAGTATTGACTGTGCCTAGATGCTAAGTGCTACTGATTCAAAGAAAGACAAAGATGATACTTCAAGGAGCTCATGGTCTAATCAGGGGAGCTAACATGCAAAAACAGCTGTGTACAAGTAGTGTATATACAGGGCAAACTGGAAATCATCTCAGAGAAAAAGAATTAGCATTGAGGAGGACTGGCAAAAGCTGGAGTTAGTGGGATTTGAGCTTAGACTTGAAGGAAAACAGGGAAGTCAGCAGGCAGAGACAAGGAAAGGAAAGGATTCTAGGAATGGAGGATGGCCAGTGAGTCAGGAGGTGGACTGTCTTGTGTAGGAACAGCCCGGGAGACCAGTGTCACTGGATCCCTGAGCACATGGAGGAGTAAGGTGTGTAGGAGCAGAGCCAGGTTATCAAGGGCTTGAAATTCCAGAGAGCATTTTGCTTATCTATCTTTTCTGTTTCAAGTGATTATCAATAAACTTCATAGAAAATAAGAATTTTGAAGATATTGATTTTAAATCTAACATTCTGCTGGTGATAGAGTCACTGGACTTCATTGAGTGTGGTGGGGAGGGGCTGACTAGATCAGATGGAGGATAGATTGGAATAGGGAGAAATGAGGTAGGCAGACCCTTCCTGGCAGGTTAGGAGAAGAGTCTTCACTAGGGTGCTGGCAGTGCCAGAGGACAGAAGGAGGGAGTATATTAGGAAGATACTGAAAAATGTTCAAATTAACAAGTCTTTATCCTTTCCTTTTCTTCTCACTCTCATGTCCTCCAACCTAATGAATTTGTCTTGGCTTTTTGTCCTTTTTAAAGTATATTGAATATGGACAGCAATCTAGAGACCCTCCTGTGAAAATGCAGGGTTCCATCACCACCCCTGGAAGTATTGCACTTGCCCAGGCCCAGGCCCAGGCCCAGGTTCCAGCAAAAGCTCCTCTTGCTGGTCAAGTCAGCACTATCGTGACCACCTCAACAACTACCACTGTGGCCAAAACCATCACAATCACAAGGCCCACAGGTGTTAGCTTCAAGAAGGATGTGCCAGTAAGTGAATGCTTCCGTTTTTAAGCTGTGAAGTAGTTATACTAAGAGGAATAGTAGCATGAACATTTTGGGGTAACTTTTGTGTATTTTGTTTCATTTCACTTGTAGCCCTCTATTAATACTACAAATATTGATACATTGTTGGTGGCCACGGACCAAACTGAGAGAATTGTGGAGCCTCCAGAAAATGTCCAGGAAAAAATTGCTTTCATCTTCAACAACCTTTCTCAGTCAAACATGACACAGAAGGTGAGTATGCCCTGGTTCTTTGATCCATAATGAATGTGAATTTTCCCTTAATAATTTCAGTGAACTCTTGGGGGCAGGTTATGTTACTGCTTTCAGTTTCTGGTTCTGATGTCCTATATTATGAATTTGTTTTTCCAGGCCATTTAATTAATAGTCTAAGAGATATGTGTCTAAATTTTAAATAACAGGATCATTTTCAGAGGACCTCTAGTCTTATTTTATATGGGATGAATCCCAGGCACATAGGAGAAATCTTACATAAGGTCACACAAGTAGGAAGAAGCAGAACCATGTTTTGAATCACCCTAATTCCTTTATTTTCTGTACTGTCGTAAGTTTTTGCTGACTTGACATATGTTTTCACAAAATATCTGTTAAGGTCTATTGAAATGTTTTTACTTTTTAGAAGATCCACTTTTCACCCACAGGTGTCAATTTCTACTTTATCTTCTTGAGATATAGTTATTGAAAAACAACACATTCTCATTTTAAATAAAAAACAAATATTTTCCTTTCAGTTTATATTTTGTAATTTGACATTACTGGTATGTACTTTAAAAGCAGGGAGATCTGACTGAATTGTTTTATGTTTAGGACATAATATTAATATGTCAATCTACAAATAGTTATTTCATTGGGGGGAAAAATTCTAGACAGTTGATCTTAAGTTTTGATTTCAGGTATAGAATTTTGCAAACATCCCTTGCTACTGTTACTTTTTTCTCAGTGTTTACTTGCTTCCCACTACTTACATATAAGATGACCCAAAAGCCTTAGTGTAGTTTTAAGCTGCTAAAGCTTGTGTTTTTTTAAATGTACTCAATTATTTGTGTCTCAATTAGAATGTGAGCCCCTTTAGTCCCATCATCAGTAAACATTTAATAAGTGTCTACTCTGGTCCAAGCAAAGTGCCAAGCACTAGGGGAATAAATGCAACTAAAAGGCAAAGATAATCCCTGCCCTCAAGGAGCTTACCATCTATAGAAAAGGAAGATGAAATAGAGGAGAGGGGAAAGTATCTGAGGGGATGGGGGTTTCACAGAGAAATCCCAAAATGGTGTGGCTGGGTGGGAAAATGAAAACAGGAACTAGTTTAGCCTATAATTGTAATACTTGCTCTCATAGCAGTACCTTGCACACACAGTGTCTTGTTGACTTATTGCCTCCCAGCTTCTGATGCATTTAGCTTTACAGTTGAATTCTTTTTGTATCAAGTGTGTTTTTTGTAAACACAATAATAGCATTTAATATGAAACAGTGGTGGCATTTTTCTTTCAGAAAATGCCATCATAATTATTTGAAAGTGACCATTGAGTTTTTGTTCATGTAGGTCACTATTTTTCTTATCAATTCCTTTGGCCTAGGTTGAGGAGCTGAAGGAAACGGTGAAAGAGGAGTTTATGCCTTGGGTTTCACAATATCTTGTCATGAAGAGAGTCAGTATTGAGCCGAACTTTCACAGCCTGTATTCAAATTTCCTTGATACTCTGAAGAATCCTGAATTTAATAAGATGGTTCTGAATGAGACCTACAGAAATATCAAAGTGAGTTGTCAGTCTTTTATAGGATTTCTATTTGTTCTACTTATGTCTCTTCTTATAACCCTGTTTTAAATCAGAAAATGTACTTTTTTAATATAGTTTGTGCCCCGAGAGAGTAAATTGTTCCCTCTTCCTAGCTAAAATAGATTAAAAATAATAATTATTATTCAATTTCTTAGAAGCCTTCTTGTATTTTTCCCTGGTGGCTAAATACTAGGCCAGTGATCTGATCTTGCAACACATAGCATATCATATCATGTATATTTCTATAGCATAATTTGAATATTCTGGGTTATTTAATAATATTCTTGGGTACCTTTTATATCACAAAATTTACCATTTGCTCTTTCGAGTTAGGTGTGCTATTTTAAAATTGGTCACCTTTTGGGTAGTTACTCAGAATGAGATGCATTTTTGATGAATCTGTCTATACTTTCACTCCTAAAATTGAAGTATTAGAAAATTAATCAATCATTTTCTTTTCCCTTCTCTGAAAACCAACACTGCTCTTTAAAAAAAGTCTTTTAAAATTGTTTTTAAAAATTAGTTTATTTAGAGTTATGATTTTAATATGTCAGCATTATAACAGTGGCTAGATTGAGGTAAGCCATTCTTTAGTTACCCACCTTTGAACCTTTCTTGAGTTAACTCTTTTTGCTTAAAATGAATTCCATCCTTTTTGGCCCAGGGTTTGCTTATTATACACTGTTAGTAATTGATTTAGAAAGTAGATATATTATAGTTCTAGTTTAAATATCCTGGTATAAACTCTTAGCACTTTTAGCTAAAGTTTGTGATTATTATGTACATACAGGTACCTATCTTCTCCCAAATGCATGTAATTAGGGTATTTTTCTGCAGAGTATACCTTGTATCTTAGGCATATTGAATAACTGAGAGTGTGTGTGTGTGTGTGTGTGTGTGTGTGTGTGTGTGTGTGTGTGTGTGAGATTACAAATTTTCTAGATGCAGTGAGTCTTGTACTTTTAGCCTTTTTTTTTTTTTTTTAAATGTAATAAGTACTTTATTGACTATCAGCTTTTTCAGTACAGGGTTAGAGTCACAAACTAAGTACCCTCTTCCCAGTCTTACCTGTCTTCTTGTCAAACCTTTCTCATTTATGTATAGCCACTTCATTTTATATGGTGCTGTCATAGACACCGAGTCCTTTTATTTTCAAGAAGTTGTCAGTGGCACAGTTGAAACTACTGCACAGGTGTATGTCCATCAAGGAGATCCTAAGTTCTTCACCTTGTCTAAAATCAGTCACATGCGAAGTTCTTGTTTAAAAAAACAGCATGGGAGTGTGGAAAAGGTATTAGCTTGTCTTAGCATTGCTCATTAAACACAAGTGTCTTTACTTCGTTTTTTCTTTGAGATACTAGGGAGCACTTTTTGGAAAGCACCAAATAAACTGCCCATATTAAGGCACTATTTTTTAAACCTATTGATGGAAATTTTTTACCACATTAGGTTACGCTGTAGTGCTAAAGAATCCCTTAGCTCCTGTCTTTGCATAGCTGATAGTCCATTCGGCTTGTGCTTTGATGGTGGTGTTAAGGAACATAACTGTTGTGGGCAGCTTTTAGAGCAGATGTGATTGGGTCCAATGAATACCCAGATAAAGAATAATCTAGAGAAGTCTGAAGTCAGGAACTTTAGTATCACAACAGCAGATGAGACACAAACTGAAAGGGTAGGGAAAGGATAGGCACAGGGCAAATAGTTATACTTTGTTTTGTATACTTCTCATTATTGAAGGAGGTGGTTAAAATCTCTTTAGAATAGTAGAATGTCCTGAATAACTTCAGTGGTATTGTTCTACTTAAATTTTTCTTCACTCTCAGCCCCCCAACCCCCCGGATGTTTTATTGGCACTACTCTTAAGTTTAGGAGAGTTGGCTCTGGTTTTTCAAAGTAGATTGGAAATGAGGCCAATTTAACAACTCAAAAGTTTTCAGAATGTAAATTTTTCTCTTGAAAGAAGGGCATGCCAAAATGGAGGTATGGAACAATATCTCACTCTATATTAAGATACGGTCACAATGGGTATATGATTTAGATTATAAACGGTGATACCATAAGTAAAATAAGGAGAGCATAGAATAGTTTACTTGGCAGATCTATGGAGAAGGGAAGAATTTATGACTAAACAAGAGATAAAGAACATTTATAAGGTGTGAAATGAATAATTTTGACTATTAAATTAAAAGTTGTGTTTTTTTTTAAACCAACAAAGCCAGTATAACCAAGATTAGAAGGGAAACAACAAACTGCTATTGTGCTATATAAGAAATGTTGAGCAGGATTTCAGAAAAAGCTGGGAAGATTTACATGAACTGATTGCACAATGAAATGAGCAGAACCAGGAGAACATTGTACATGGTAATAGCAATATTGTACAATGATCAACTGTGAAAGGCTTAGCTATACCTAGCAATACAGGATCTAGGAGAATTCTGACGGATTTATGACAAAGAATGCTATACCTACCTTTAGAGGAAGAATTGTTGGAGTCAGTATGCAGAAGCATATTATTTTTCACTTTTAGTTTATGTTTTGGGGCTTTGGTTTTATATGAGTATTCTCTTACAACAATGAACAGTATGGAAATTTTAAAAAGAAAAAAAGAAAGAAGGGCCTATGTTAATGGTGCTGTGTAGAAATGCTGGGTGGTAGAAAACTTGATTTGGGAAGTGTGTTGTCTTACTCTTAGTTATTTCATTTGTAACCTAAAAAAACAAGGATAGAGAAGTAGTTATTCTCCTTACTACATGTCCATGTCTCATCCTCATGCCTGTTTCCATTCTAAAAATATGTTTTTTAGGTACTTCTGACATCAGATAAAGCTGCAGCCAACTTCTCAGACCGCTCCTTGCTGAAGAACTTGGGCCACTGGCTGGGGATGATCACACTAGCCAAAAACAAACCCATCTTGCACACAGTGAGTTTCCATTAAAAACATTTACTGTTTTTCTGGCTTTGATGTAGAGGCTTCATACTGGGAATCTAGCCTCATCTATGGCATTCTCTGAGTATGGGGCTCTAGGAGAGTATTTTTGCCTTCCTGACCTTGAGCCTTCTCATTCCATGAGAAGGTCGAATTGACCTTTATGCTCTCTAAATATCTTTAAATGTTATATGAATTTAGTGAAGTCTTGGCTGCTGTTAATGACTTTTTAGTCTAAATTATAGTTTATTGGTGGATTTCTGGGACAAGTAAACACTTGGAATCTCTGCTCCTTGATTGTTCACATTATTGTAGGCGAGACATGTGATATAGTTTTATCCTATGGTATGTTGCTTCTGGAAAGAAGCCTGATAGGACATAATAGATGTGGGAAACATTTCATCTCGAGTTCTTTCCTGTAGTTTCTTATTAATGTCTTTCACTCATGTGTGCTTTATGCATACTTAAGTGACCTAAATAGAAATTATTGTGTTATAGAGACATAAGTATTGTATATTAATATTTATCTTTTAATTAATATATTTTAAATATACCTACATATATCTTCTGTGTAGACAAATATTATTTTCATGTTTTTTTCAGGACTTAGATGTAAAATCTTTGCTGTTGGAAGCTTATGTTAAAGGACAGCAGGAATTGTTGTACGTGGTGCCCTTTGTTGCCAAAGTCTTAGAATCCAGTGTTCGGAGTGTGGTAAGAAAAACTTCATATTTTTAAATGAGACACTGTGAGGATCATAATCATTGCCCCTTGTAACTTTTAAGTACAACTGACATTAGAATTGATTCCTTTTCTGTGCAGAGGCATAAAAATACTACTTTAAAGCCTTTTTAGTATCTCAGTACACCAGAAAGAACAATAGACCTGATAATCATGTTCATTTATGTATATGTCCTATCCTATATCTGTCATAAGCTGTATGATTTTAGACAAAAAACTTTTGATCTGGCCCTCACTCTTTCCTCACCATGTAATTGGGACTCAGACTTAAGCAATGGTGAAGTTTCCCTATCCTTTTTTAATGCATATAGATTTTGTACATGATTATGTCTATAATGATGCCCATACTGTATAACTGCATAGATATTGTAAAATATTCAGTTTTATCAATTTATTGCTTTTTCTTTAGGTTTTCAGGCCACCAAATCCTTGGACAATGGCCATTATGAATGTACTAGCTGAACTTCACCAAGAACATGATTTAAAGGTAAATGTATTTATTTTTATTGTTATATTGTTTTTTTGGTACAAAACCTAAGAAACTGATGCTTTTGTGTAATTTATATGTAATGGGGAATAAAACCCAGTGTTTTGTGATATAGTAGCCCTCGTATTTTGGTTATATCCCTGTCCTTTTCAAGGCAGTCTGCAAGCTCAGTGGGATGAGAGACAAATTAGTGGATAGAGTGAGTGAAGCTGGGATTTAGTCGTTTGAAATCTAATTGAATTGTAATGATGCAGTTAAACTTGAAGTTTGAGATTGAGGTGCTCTGCAAGAATCTTTCTCTGGACATCAATGAGTTAAAACCTGGGAGCCTCCTGAAAGACAAGGACAGATTGAAAAACTTAGAAGAGCAGCTCTCTGCCCCTAAAAAGGACGTCAAGCAACCGGAGGCACTTCCTCCCATCACAACCACCAGTGAGTACAATAAGGAAAAGCATGTTTTCCTTGCCTTTCACATCTCTTTGACTATATTCCATATCTGAAACATGGGATCCATGATATTCAGGGTATTCTAGAATCTTGAAGCACCTTCCAAATTTTCATGGAAGATTTCAATTATACTGATTTTATAAATTTTATTTGTTTTTTTTCCCCCCATCAAAAGTTTAAAACATATGCATGTGTTTATGTGTACACCTAAGATTCTTGACTAGGTAGAAAGTCCATTACTATTCAGTGTTGAAAAAGAGTTGACTGTCCATAAGAATTTAGAAATCAAAAGTGGGATATATGTTATTCCTCAGTCTTGGGCTCTATTCTATAGTGAACAAAAGGGATTTATTTCTGAATTAAGATGGTCTTGGTGGCCAGAGCAGCTTAAGTGTCACCTGGAAACTGGGAAGAATATTCTTAATCCCCATGTAGCTTGAAGCTCTTCAGCCTGATATCCTTGTCAGGGCTTCTCAGCCCTGGGGCTTCACTGTGTGTCATTGGCATTGTAACTCCAGGGATTTGAACTCCTCCGGTGAAGTTATTAGTGTAATTTCTTAGGGGTATCTAGATCTAGAGACCTGTTCATGTGTAACAGGCAGAATTCCTGAGAATGGGTCTATGCCCCAGGCTTTTTTCCAAATTAGCAATCCAGGTAATTACTTTATTCTGAATAAAGTTCAAATTCAGAACTACTCAACAACTTCTGTGAAACACTTGCTCTATTTTCTAAGTGCTAATTTTAGTTTTTATCCCTTCTTTTTGTATCAAGCTACTTCTACCACACCAGCTACCAGCACCACTTGTACAGCTACTGTTCCTCCACAGCCTCAATACAGCTACCATGACATCAATGTCTATTCGCTAGGAGGTCTGGCACCACACATTACTTTGAATCCCACGGTAAGTTACCAGCATTACCCTTCTCTTCATTTTAAAAGGTGTTTCTTCCCTTTCTCCCTTCCCCATGCATCTTTTCATCCTCTTTTGGCAATCGTCTCCCCCCACCCTACAAAAAGATCTTTGGAAGCATACAGTGTTGGTTCTCTATCCTTTTCTTTTATCCTTTTCTCCCTGAACTCTTCTCTTGTTATTATTGTCTACTGATAGGGCTCTGGAACTACAGTATGTGGAGGGAGGCTTTTAGGTTTTGATAATTGTTCATAGTAGGAGGCAAGGGATTTATTTGTTTTTAAATTATTTTTAGATAGGCAGACTCTTTGTTTCCCTTGTATCTTACCTCCTTTTTCTTTTAGCGTCATAAGTACTGAGGACAGCTTAATTTATCTGCCCTTTTCAGGCCTAACTTGGTCCAAGACATTTTGGGGGGAGTAAGGGAGAAAGATGTAAAACTTATGGATGGGAAAGGGAGACGGGGAAATAAAGGAAATGGAACGTAGGAGACCAGCTTGGTGAGTGTCAGGATGCCAGATCATTGGCATTCATTCGGAAAAGTGTGCTTCAACTCCACTAAAGAGGAGACTAAGGAACAGCATTGAAGTGGCAAGCTGGTTTGGGCAGAAAACTGGTGAGGTGACTCACCGGTGTGAATAGTTGGATATTGTCTGACTCTTCAACTAAGGAGTTTGAGAGGCACCAGCAGTTGTGTGACCTTCAGTGACTGGCAATTTCACATAATATAGCTTACCTTAAGGGAATTAAATTGAGAGCCATGATAATTTATTTTTTTAAAATGAGACTTTTTTCAAGAGGCATCTTAAACTTTGTATAAGCTTAAATGCTATTTTCTTTTCCTTTTCTCCCTTAATTTGTAATTGCTGTAATACAGAATAATCAGAATATTTTTTAAAATAGCCATTATAATTAAGACAATTTAAAACAAAATCTGTTGTTTTATATATTTGGGTAACTAGCTTTTCAGGAAATCTGGTTTCTATCTACTCTCCATTTCCTTTGCTATATTCTCCCAGAAGTGTTTGAGCTCTTGACGTAGCCCATGACTGTTCAATCAGCTTACTGCCGTCTCATCAGCTAAAAGAATTGGAAATCATTCTGTGCCCTTGTGCTGCTTTTGAGGCACAAATTCTTTTACATTTCTATACTTAAAAATTTAACAAGTAGTTAACATGGATTGTGGCATTTTAAATGCTTTTTTGCAAAGGTGAGCCCCAGGATGAATTAAATTATTACTTAATGTTGGTTCTCAGGTTCTCCTCTCCCACTTGGCTCGTCTTGGCAAGCCAAATCAGAAGGTCTTCTGAGCCTGGTCTTAAGTCTCTACCTCTTCTGGCAGATACCTGGAACTGAGCTTATCTTTGTATATATTCACCTTAAAATTTTCATCCTCATTTTGAGGTAGGGGTTAGTGATTTCAGCTTCTAGCTGGAATCCTAAATGTAAAGTTTGTTTGGTAGGCAATCTGTAGATTAGGACAGTCACCTGAGCTTCCCCATCATGTTCTATTCACCCCTTTCACCATGAGCATGTACATGCGCATATGCATACACACACACACACACACACACACACACACACACACACACACACACACACACAGACTTTTAACTGCTTCATAGATAGTACCATGCTATGGTATAAAAGCTCTTATTTTTCTGATTACAATAAAAAGAGTTTTCCTAATCATCATGGGGAAACAAAAATGTTCCCAATGAAAGGAGCAATCTGGAAATTATACTGAGGTGTACTTAGGGTTATGCATAGAACTTTAGAGCTGGAAGGTTCCTTTGAGATCAACTAGTTAAACTCATTTTAGAGAGTCGAAAATAGCTCAAGAAAGGTTAAGAACTTCTAACATCACACAGCTTAGAGCAGGACAAGATAGAGCTCACATTACCTGACTTTTAAAGCAGTGCTCTTGACTGTCTAATAGGTTGAATTCTTCTACATCATTTCCAAAAGTGGGTGTTTGTGTTTGTTGCAATACCAAATTGAAAAAGGCTTTCATTAGCAAGCAAAAAATTAGTAAGGAGGCCAAATTTGAATTTATTATGGTATGAGAGTGAACTTTCAGGTAATGATGCAAAAGGCCTAAAATAGAAACTTTGGTACATGTCCATGGTCATACAGTTAGGAAGCATTCAAGGCCAGATTTGGTACATGGTAAATTTGCTCTCTTAAAAGGATTGTTTATTGTAAGGTTAATGAAGTATGAAGGTCCCAAAGGGACAACTGTTAAAAAAAACAAAAACAAAAAGTATCCTACTTGACAAGTCATAAATTTCAATAAAATCAAAAGGTAGAAACTTTGCTTTATGTGAATTCAAATTTGCCTCATTAGAAATTGGAATTTAGTTTTAATGAAGACTTTAATTATGGCAAACTAAGGGAGAACTCTGTTTTTGTTACTAACATCTCAAGTGTTTTCTAATGGATAGTTTGAGGTAGAAATACACCAGTTATTTTAGTTACAAGTTTTTTCGATTTGCTATTTGTTAGTTTCATCATTTTAACTTTGAAAACAATTCAAAAAGTATGTGTCACAGTTACTTTTTAAATATTTGGTTTTAATTGGTTATCTAGCTTTTGATTTGGTGTTTCTTCGTTCCAGATTCCATTGTTTCAGGCCCATCCACAATTGAAACAGTGTGTACGTCAAGCTATCGAACGTGCTGTCCAAGAGCTTGTTCACCCAGTGGTGGATCGGTCAATTAAGATCGCCATGACAACTTGTGAGCAGATTGTCAGGAAAGACTTTGCACTGGACTCAGAGGAGTCACGCATGCGGATAGCGGCTCATCACATGATGAGGAACCTTACGGCTGGCATGGCTATGATAACTTGCAGGGAGCCTTTACTCATGAGCATAGCTACCAACTTGAAAAACAGCTTTGCCACAGCACTACGAGTAAGTGCAGAAATTATAACCATATGCGCTAATGATGAGTTGTCTTTAATATTTTGGAGAGGGAAGTAAGATTTTTCTCTAAATTGAGATTCATTTTCTTTTTTAAAAAGTTTTGTTGACCTTTTGGTTATGTACAGTGACAGCAATGAGAATCCATCCATTTCTTTATTTAAAAAAAATCCCTTCTGTCTTAGAATGAATACCATATATTGGTTCTAAAGAAGACCTGGTAAAGGATAGGCAATGGTTAAGTGATTACCCCAGGGTCACACAGCTCGGAAGTATCCATTGCTAGATTTGAACCCCGGACCTTTGGTCTTTAGGCCTAGCTCTCTATTCACTGAGCTATACCTAGTTGCACTTCTTTATAACATACTGAGGACTAGTCTGGAGGGTAGGAGGAGGGGTCATTGCTGTGTCTCATTGATTTATTTTTAGTAGTTAATTTAATTCAACTCATAACTATAAATTTTATTGTTGACAGTTTTGACTTTGATGCTAGCTTGTTTCATGGAAGTTACTTTTGTTTAAAGATTTTTTGAGTTTTTAGTCATTTTATTTCTATAGTATAACGCACCTTTTTTTAATATAAATAATATAGATGCTTTGGCTCAGTTATTCAAGCAATTTTCTTTCTCCAGTGGAAAATGCTAACGAAATCATAACATCATGTTCTTTTTTTTAATAGGCTGCATCCCCCCAGCAGAGGGAAATGATGGAACAGGCAGCAGCCCAGCTAGCCCAGGACAACTGTGAATTGGCCTGCTGCTTTATTCAGAAGACTGCGGTAGAAAAAGCAGGTCCAGAGATGGACAAGAGGCTAGCAACTGTAAGTGCTTTGGTAGCTGCTTTTTTAAGAGCTTTCGGTGAAGTAATACTTTCTAGCAGGAGCCTTCTAACAAAACTTAACTAGTAAAATTTTTGTTTGTAGGAATTTGAACTTCGAAAGCACGCAAGGCAGGAGGGGCGCAGGTACTGCGATCCTGTTGTTTTGACGTACCAGGCAGAGCGGATGCCAGAACAGATCAGACTGAAGGTCAGCATCTTAGCCACATCTCTTTTCCTCCTGCATGCTTTTCATATCCAAGTAGAATGGTAATATGGAATGGTTGAGGGGAATTAAACTGTTCCTAAAATAGTCATTACTTTGAATCTTCTGCTACTCCCAAGATATTTGTAAAGGAGATTGGAAGAATGTTGAAGTATTTAAGTCACACACCTTTTTGGCACTTATCTGCTTGTTTATTACTATTTTTGTCTCCCTCTAATCATGTCTTTTAGTATTCATAATGTTTTAGTGCTAGTCCTGACAGGAAGGTGAAAATCTGATCAATAAAAAAAAAAAAATTTTTTTTTCCTGCTTTCACCAGAGTATTTCCAATATGACCTGCTATTTATTTCTGACCTTAAAACAATTGTATTTCTTTCTAATTAGAAATTAGCATGTAGAGCCACCTTTTAAAAAAGACAGTAACATGACAGTGAATTTCAAGCATTGTCATTCACGAAGGTTTCTTTTCTTGAAACAGCAAGCTGTTTTTTTTGGGGGGGGGGGATAGTTTATTTGTAAATTTGTAAGATTAATGTGTCTTGGGTGTGGAATCTTTACTTTTTCAAGTGGTAACTTTTGGGGATTTTGCTTTTGTAATTTTCCTAGCTGAGAATACTTTCCATCCTATGAAGATCTCATTATCATTGTCGTTATTACTTTTTCTCCAAAGGTTGGTGGTGTAGACCCAAAACAGCTGGCTGTTTATGAAGAGTTTGCACGCAATGTTCCTGGCTTCTTGCCCACTAATGATTTAACTCAACCTACAGGATTTTTAGCCCAGCCTATGAAGGCAAGTTACTGACTTTACTTGAATTGAACCATTAATCATTATGAATATGAATATGTTCCATTAGCTAGTTCATAGATTACTTGGGTTCTGGAACCTTAATTTTGATTGAGGAAAAAAAATGTTCTTCATCACTTCCATTTATATACTCATTCATTCATTCGTTCGTTCATACATTCATTCCATTCGCCCTTGCTTTTCTGCCTTAGAATCATCACTATGTATTGGTTCCAAGGCAGAAGAGTGGTAGGGGCTAGGCAATAGGGGTTAAGTGACTTGCCTAGGGTCACACAGCTAGGAAGTGTCTGTGGTCAGATTTGAACCCAGGACCTCCTGTCTCTAGGCCTGGCTCTCAATCCACTGAGCTACTCAGCTACCCCCAATTTAGTTGTTGATCAGTCATTTTTAAATCCTGTCCAAACCCCCTGTGACCATATTTGGGATTTTCTTGGCAAAGATAATGAGTGGTTTGCCATTTCTTTATCTACCTGAATTAATAAATGAAAAAAAAAAATGAGGCAAACAGGGTTAAGTGACTTGCCTGAGATCACACAACGGAGGCTTCATTTGAACTCATATAGATTCTCCTTGTTTGGGATTTAGATAAAGAAGTTCATGTTTCTAATCTGAGGATGAGTTTTAGCCCTCATTTCTTGACCAGCTCTGTGAAGTTTGCCCTAATGTGCTGTGGTCTTTTCTATCTATAGAATGAGAACAGTGGGTGGTACTACCTCCATAATAGACTCATCATTTTGTGAGGAAAGTGCTTTATGAATATGACCTGCTATTATTTATGACCTTAAAACAATTGTATTTCTTTCTAATTAGAAATTAGCATGTAGGGCCACCTTTTAAAAAAGACGGTAAGGTAACATGACAGTGAATTTCAAGCATTGTCATTCACAAAGGTTTCTTTTCTTGAAACAGCAAGCTTGGGCTACCGATGATGTAGCACAGATCTATGAAAAGTGTATCACAGAACTGGAGCAGCACCTGCATGCTATCCCTCCAGCCTTGGCCATGAACCCCCAGTCTCAGGCTCTCCGGAGCCTTCTGGATGCCGTCGTCATGTCTCGCAACTCTCGTGATGCCATTGCTGCCCTGGGCTTGCTGCAGAAGGTCAGCTAATTCACTGTAGTTTAATGGGCCTTGTCCTAATGAAACCTTTCATTGGCGTTGATTTAATAGCTCACATATCTAAATAAGATTTTTGAGGTGTTCAAACCCTCCCCTCATCCCCCCCCCATATAAAGTCAAGCATTATTAAATATGTCATATAGATTTTTTTTTATGTTAGAGATCAGTGATAGAATTGTATTGATATGGTAGGGCCTTCTACTTTAGGGAAGATTTATAAGTTATAGAACCAAGATAGATAAGGAGAAGTAAATTAATTAGAATAAAGTTTGGCTAGAGCCTTAGGCATCAAAGAATTTGTACCAAGATGGAGGACAGATAGTTTTTTGATTAGGATGAAATTAATCTACAAACTTTTATTGTATAGCTACTATATACTAGGAGCTGAGGATACAGTTCAAAGAAATAACCTTTATGTTAAAGTGCTTATATTTTATTTAAAATTTTTTAAATTTTGTTTCATGGTTACATGATTCTGGTTTCTCTTTTTTCCTCCTCCCAGAGTTGACAAGCAATTTCACTGGGTCATACATATATTATCACGCAAATCCCATTTTTTCCATATTATTTATTTTTGTAATAGAATACCCTTTTAAAACCAAAACCCCAAATCAAATGCCCATATAAACAAGTGATAAATCAATTTTTTTCCCCTGGCTTTTTACTCCATAGTTCTTTCTCTAGATGTGGATAGCATTCTTTTTCATAAGTCCTTCAGTGTTGTCCCGCATCATTGCATTGCTTTTAGTAGCAGAGTCAATCAAATTTGATTGTCTCACAATAATTCAGTTACTATGTACCATGTTCTCTTGGTTCTGCTTGTTTCACTCCATATCAATCATATAAGTCTTTCCAGTTCTTGTAGAAATCAAGCAGTTTCATCATTCCTTATAGCATAATAGTATTCCATCACCATCATATACTACAATTTGTTCAGTCATTCCCCAGGTGAGGCACTCTCTTCCACCCCCACCCCCAACCCCCTGCTTTTTTCTAATTTTTTTACTGCCACAAAAAAAGCTCAGCTATACTTTTTTTTTTTTTTTAAACCCTTAACTTCTGTGTATTGACTTTATAGGTGGAAGATTGGTAAGGGTAGGCAATGGGGGTCAAGTGACTTGCCCAGGGTCACACAGCTGGGAAGTGTCTGAGGCCGGATTTGAACCTAGGACCTCCTGTCTCTAGGCCTGGCTCTCAATCCACTGAGCTACTCAGCTGCCCCCTAAGCTATACTTTTTAACAAACAGAACCTCCCCCCCCCCCCCCCCTTTTTTTTTTTTTAACATCTGGGATACAAACCTTAATAGTGGTACTGCTGGATCAAAGGACATGTAAAGTGCTTGTATTTTAACAAAGAAACAAATAGATAAATAGATAAAGAATATAAAGAGAATAGAGAATGGGGAAGGGAAGAGGGTACTAGTAGTTGGGAGTTGAGGAGAAACTTGAAATAGTATCCCTTTTTACCTTCAGGACCTGGCTTAAGCACAACTTTCTGGGGGGTGGAGGTAAGGAGAAATGTATTTCAGAGAGGCAGCCTGTGCCAAAGGCAAAGAGATAAGAGATGTATGGAGTATTGCATATGAGGAACAGAGTCAAGTTTGCTGGTTCACAAGGTACAGGAGAGAGAGTAATGTCCAGTGAGGCTGGACAGATAAGTTGTATCCAGGTGATGAAGGAATTTAAAAGCCAAATAGAGGAGTTTGGATTTTATCTGAGATGGGGTGAATGATTTAGTGGGGTTCATTGAGTGTTGGGGGGGGGTGACATAGTTAGATCTACTCAAGAGTAACTACTTTAGCAGCAGTGTCTTAAGTATATTGGATTAAGGAGAGACTTGAGATAGATAATACTCACTTCAGAAGCTATTGCAGTAATTCTGGGAAGTGTTGGGGGGGACTAAATTCAGGAAGTAGCTGTGTGAGGGGAAAGGTGATTTAGAGAAAGAAACAAAGTATGGCATCCAATAGGATATATGAGGTGAGAGTGAGGAATCAAGAAAGATTATGAATGTGAAGGGCCAGAAAGAGGTTGATGCCTCTGGCAGAAAAAGAGGTGTGGAAGGAAGGATGGGTTTGGGCACAAAGTTCAAGGCACAAGACATGAGGAAGATAACTGTTTAAATAGGTCAGGGAAGAGACAGTAAAAATTTAGAGGTAAACCAAGAGTGAATGCAGAACCCTCGTGACCCCCTTACCATTGACAACACTTGGGAATGAGTTGTAGTTTGAATGTAGGTTTTATTTCTGGCTTTATTTAAATTTATGTGGCATACTGATTTTTATTCCTGTCCTGTAGGCTGTAGAAGGCTTGCTAGATGCCACAAGTGGTGCAGATGCTGACCTGTTGCTACGTTACCGGGAGTGTCACCTCCTCGTACTGAAAGCATTACAGGATGGCCGTGCATATGGGTCTCCGTGGTGTAACAAACAGATCACAAGGTCAGTAGCCGGATATAAGAGAAGTTGAGCTACATTTGTCCTTCAGGTGTCCAGGGTTTTAAGTGTCCTCTAGAAAACTTTTTGGTGCGATGCAATAGTGTACAGATAAATTATAGACTTCTTTTCAAAAATGCTGAAAATTATTGAATCCTTGAACTTTTTAAAGCTTTGTATGAAAGAGGGAAAAGATGTAAATTTTTGCACTGGGAGCAGATTATAGCTTAAGAATGAGCAATTGCTTTGACCACAGCATTCTGTACTTAAATATTTTTAAGCGGAATCTACTGATTCACTTGACATAAAGCCAGTCTTTGAACAAAGATTCATTTTCTTACTATAGAGTTCTCTATTAGATGCCAGAGCTGGGAGGAAAGATATAAAGGTTACTTGAGGCACCGTCCTTGCCTTCATAGAGCTTATGGCATATCATAGGGGGGAAAAGAAACATGACATAAATGAATTAGCTTATGGTTTTGTAAATATTTTGTGATGTCTAAGGGTTTGCTATCAAGGTGGGATCAAAAAATTCATTAAGGAGATATAGCATATATAGCACATGAGGTGGACTTTATAAGATGGAGAGGAGCCCAGTAGGAAAGAACACTTCCCAGAAGGACATTGTTCCTGGCAGCACGTGGGACCTACGTGAGCAGAGGTATGGTAGTAGGTCAGAGTGTGGACTGAGTCTGTAGTGCATATACTGGATGGCCTTAAAAATGTGAAAGGCATTTGTTGGTACACCAGATTTCTTGAATTTAGAACACATTTTTTTAGGCCTGAAAGAGGTCCTAACCAGTGTGGCTCCCGTGTTCCCCTGACCCCCTCCTCCCCAAAAAAATCATTAAAAGAGAATATTCCTCTTTTAGATGCCTGATTGAGTGTCGGGATGAGTATAAGTATAATGTGGAAGCCGTGGAACTATTGATTCGAAATCATCTAGTTAATATGCAGCAGTATGATCTTCACCTGGCTCAGGTAAGGGATCAATTTCTTACTGGATTGAGCTGGAGAATCTGTGCCTTGTGGGGGGGAAAGCCTTTCTGCCCAGACTTCTGCCTTACTGATTTTGTGGTTTCCTTATTAACCAGTCAATGGAGAATGGTTTGAACTACATGGCTGTAGCATTTGCTATGCAGTTGGTGAAGATCCTTTTGGTGGATGAAAGGAGTGTGGCCCATGTGACCGAGGCGGATCTTTTTCATACCATTGAGACACTAATGAGGATCAATGCTCACTCTCGAGGAAATGCCCCAGAAGGGTGAGGACCACTGAGCTAGCTTTTAATTCTGTTTATTTACAACATTTAGAAGGCCTCAGAGCAAAGGGATCTTTCAAGGGGGAGAACTTTACTGCCAAATAGACTTTGTGCCTTGTGTTGGTGTATCAGTGGCATAACTGAATCCAAATGATGGGGATGGTCTTGTGACCAATAGGTGACCACCCAGGGAATTTAGAGGCAGTGATGCAGAGGAACTGTGCTAAGGAGCAATGTATTAAAAAAGAGATGGCCACTGCCTTTGGGGAGCTCCTTGGGGATCTGTGCTTGTGTGATTAGAAATCCCTTACTTGACCCTCACTCTGCATTTCTTGGCCCCAGGTTGCCCCAGCTGATGGAAGTGGTGCGGTCGAATTATGAGGCCATGATTGACCGTGCACATGGGGGCCCCAACTTCATGATGCACTCGGGCATCTCGCAGGCCTCCGAGTATGACGATCCCCCGGGCTTGCGGGAGAAGGCGGAGTACTTGCTGCGGGAGTGGGTGAACCTCTACCACTCAGCAGCGGCTGGCCGCGACAGCACCAAAGCCTTCTCTGCGTTTGTTGGACAGGTAGAGCTTTTGGAGAGAAAGGTGCTTTTTATTCGGCATAAGTGGGGTGTGGCGCCTCCGATGTCATTGATGGCCAGGAAACTGCTAGTGTAGTCAAGAAATATAAGGATCCTTTTAGCTGTGTCCTAGTTTGTCAGGGGTAGGCTATGCTTATGGCTCATGAGACTGCTAAGTGAATCTAGTCACAGGTATGCTTTACTGTGAGATCCTTAGCAGCCCTGAGTGCTTGTAGAAAATTAGGACACTTAATGGGGTTACAGGCTAATTTTAGTTTCCTGAGTTGAAATTCTTTAAAGCAAAACCTTATCCCATACACTTAACCAAATGAAACCAAAATACTTAAGACTGACAGGACATTTAATAGTATGCAAAGTAACTAGCCTGTTCCACATGAAATTTAAGCAAATTGGCTTTTAGGAAATTATTTTTATTCATATAAATCAGATTTGTTCTAAATTGGAACTCTTAACTGGTTGTGCCAAGAATAGGGTACTGATTTAGGGCAAGGTTAATAGAGGGTAGTACTTGATGTGATTGATTGGCAGTGACCAATGAAAAGGAGAAACACAATTCAATTTATTGCCACAGTGTAACATAAATTTCCATGTTGTTTATCCCTGTTGGATACTTCTGACCATTTTTTTCCCTCCAAGAGGCTTAACTGCCAAACATTTAAAGCCTTCATGTTAACTATATTGCCCCATTAACACCTTGGCAAAGAAAGATCCTCTTCCTGAGAGATCGAACAACAAAGTTTGTGGAATGGAGTGGTCAGCTTCCTTTCTTTGGTTTCTTGTTTTATTCCCCAGGTTCCAAGCAAGGTCATACAAGGCCACATGTTAACTACTAATAAGGCATATATTTAAAATGCAATTTATTTTTGCAAGATTAAATGCCAACACTAATTCATGGTAAACGTTATTCTTCAAAACCCTGGAAGGTTCATGTATATAATCTCCCTCACTCCCCACAGACAACTTAAAATGAATCCCATGAAAAGTTATTATGGTTGCCAAATTTATGGCTTCTTATATGGACAGAAGTACCTATGATCCGTTTCCTTTGTTTTATGAATGTGGCACCTGTCACATGCTTATGCTGACTGTCCTGGGCTTTTCAAAAAGAATAATACTTGTTGAATTTTAAATTCTTTTAATGTCATTTTCCAGTTCTCTTGTTTCTTTTGACTTTAGCAGTATTACCTTTTCCCCAAGATACTCTACTTCCCTATCTCCACCCCCCAACATACAAAGCCAAATAGTACGTTTTATGTTACCTGGCTTCTTATGTGGTTGTTATATTATAACATTTGGACATTGCCTTCATTTCATTTTCCTGTTTTTCTTAACCCATGTTAAAAACAAAATCCAGTCAGTGGGGCTTTTCTTTTTTTGTAGCCTTATTGGTTGTGGCAAAAATTTCCCTTTATTCATTGAATTAATTTAACCTCATCTGCTGAAGCAGGTAAACCTCTAGCCTGTGTGCACTGAAATTTGCAAATTCCTTTTCCTGTTTGGGTTGGATTCTTTCTTCCCTTTTATTTTAGCTTTTATTATGTACTTAGGATTGTTAATATGTTGTTATTGCCTTCATACTCAAAGAGGACCAAAATGACATTACTGTGTTGGGGTTTATGTGTAGTGTGTCTGACTGTGGCTGATCAGAACAGTATGAGCTTGAAAGGTTCTACTACAGGTCAGACACACAAATAGTCTATATTCATATTTGGGATGAAATGTTAATATGTATCTAGCTATGTTAATGCAATGATTTTTTTTTTAACAAACCCTCTTTTCCATTGGTGCCTCCTAAAGTCATTTTGAAATTGAACTTTGTGGTGTTTTGCTCCCTAAAGATCATTGCCTCCTATGGCAGTTTGATGATAAATCAATAATAATATGTAAGAAATTTATTCTGTTGACCTGAGATATATACTCCCAGGTTAAGAGGACTTTATATAATTTAATAGGCAATTAACAGTTGATTCTTGGTAATTCACATAGTCTATGGGGGAGGCAATTATCATTCTAAAGCTGCCATTTATGCCTTCTTCCTTCATTCCAAAATTCTCTGCTCTCCCATTAAGTTTGAACTATTTGCTGTAAGAGCTGGTAACCTGCTATTCCAGTGAATAAAACCTTTATCCTGTGGTGTCTGATACCAACTAAATTCTGGGATTTTTATGTTATAAAGAAATGACTTGTTTTCAAAGACTGCAAATCTGAAGTCATTTCAATGCCTGGAATTATAGTGTATAAGTGACTGGATTCTCAGAGGCTGTGTCAGTTGGGGTTTATTCGCTGGCAAGTTCAGCCAGTTTGTGAAGGCTCCCAGTAATACTGACAGTGAGCTCTGTTCATCAGAGAAATAGCCTTTCTAAACTCAGAGGGCTCGTCCTGGGAAAGCCAGCCTCCCAGCAATGAGTATTTAAACTACTTTTAATAACTATTCAAGAGTTTATGAAGGGGCAGAGAGCTTGTGATTAGTATTAAGTCATGAAGCCTTTTTTTTATTTTTAACTATTGAACAGTTTAAAAACTGCTTTTTGGATTATGTTGGCTCATATTTAGGTCTTGTTTCTTGTCCCCAAAACAGATGCACCAGCAAGGAATCCTGAAGACTGATGACCTCATAACAAGGTTTTTTCGTCTGTGCACCGAAATGTGTGTTGAAATCAGCTACCGGGCTCAGGCTGAGCAGCAACACAATCCTGCTGCTAACCCCACAATGATCCGGGCCAAGTGTTACCATAATCTGGATGCCTTTGTGCGACTCATTGCACTGTTGGTCAAGCACTCAGGGGAGGCCACTAATACAGTCACCAAGATCAACCTGTTAAACAAGGTTGTCTGTCTTTGTTGGCCAGTTACCTTATGTGTACTTGTGCTATGAAAGATGTTCTTTACCTCTGATCAGGGAATGAATGTGAGGGAGAAAGTTAATAATGTCTACTTGATTTCCTAGCTCAGATCATTCACTTATTAAAATATGTAATATTCACTTATATAGCCAAGGAACAATCATAATTTAAGTGATTAGATCCAGTAGGAACTGATTTTGAAAGTTCAGATTTCAGATTTTTGCTTTTAATTTAGAAATGTTAGACTCAGTATATATTAGACATTTGATTCCCTTGTTCACAAAGACCAGCTTTAGGAATCCTGTGTGGCTCTTGACCTTGTTGGTTATAGTTAATGAATGTAGGTTCATGAGCTCAGTGTTAAGCATATTAGCCAGATAGAATTTGTGCCCTGAAGTAAAACTTGTCTTATTGCATTCAGTATCATAGATTGTTACTAATAGAAAAACCCAGGGAGTCAGATGTCAATGAGGCAGTGGGGGATGGCACACATCTATAAGAGAGTTTAGGCAAAATCCATTTGTTTCTAGGTGCTCACTGTTTATGAGAAATATATAGCAAACCTTTTTTTTTTTTTTAAACCCTTACCTTCCTTCTTGGAGTCAATACTGTGTATTGGCTCCAAGGCAGAAGAGTGGTAAGGGTAAGCAGTGGGGGTCAAGTGACTTGCCCAGGGTCACACAGCTAGGAAGTGTCTGAGGCCAGATTTGAACCTAGGACCTCCCATCTCTAGGCCTGGCTCTCAATCCACTGAACTATCCAGCTGCCTCCTATAGCAAACCTTTTAATTGAAACTTACCCAAGTTACTGTTTAAAAAAGACTGAGTGGGGGGAAAAACTATGCAGGAGACTTATTCCATGTTAATGTCCTGATGTTTTGTTATCTTTAGGTTCTTGGTATAGTGGTGGGTGTCCTTCTCCAGGATCATGATGTTCGACAAAATGAGTTTCAGCAACTTCCCTACCACCGGATCTTCATCATGCTGCTCTTAGAACTAAATGCTCCTGAACATGTGTTGGAAACCATTAATTTCCAGACACTGACAGCTTTCTGGTAGGTGCTTAATCATAACATTTAAAAAAGAGCCTTTTGGTTATGTCACTCCTTGAGTGCAATTTTTTTGTGGCCTTTTTTCTTGGTAGCTTGTTATATTTAACTTGTAGGGAGATGAAATGACTTTTCTGTTAGCATCTAACTGCTTTTAGTAAAAGTGTGCTAATCAATGTTTTTTTTTCTTCTAGCAATACATTCCATATCTTGAGGCCCACTAAAGCCCCAGGCTTTGTGTATGCCTGGCTTGAATTGATCTCACATCGGATATTTATTGCAAGAATGCTGGCACATACACCACAGCAGAAGGTGTGGCTGTAGTCTGTCTCCTACAGATGAAGACAGTAATCACATGAGGTTTAGGATGAACTGCAGATTTCTCTTAACTAGCTGGTTGGGGGAAGTGTTGACAGTTTTCTTTGAAGATGTGCAGGGAGTTAAGTGGTTAACTGGTTTTCATTTTATTTCATCTGGTTAAATTTGATGTTATCTATGTGTAGGAGTCATTATTTGTATTTCAGAGATAAGGAAATTGAGGCTCAAAGATGGTGACAACCTATATTTACTTGGCACCGTTATCAGTTTGAATCTCAGCTCTTCTGTTTCCTTAGCTCTTTCCATTATATTTTTACTGGCTCTTAATTCTGTTTCAATAAAATTGTATGTCTACCATGTTTAAGGACTTTTTGGTACATAGGATAGGACAGGGACTCTATTCTGCCTCCAAAAAACTTGGCTAGTCAGGGAAACAAAAAAAACGGTCAAGTTAAATAAAAAAGTACAAGGCAGAATGGGATTGAGTGCTAAATCAGTTGTGTAAAACCATACTGCTCAGGAGGTATTAAAGTTCAAAGAAATTCAACTTCATCTTGAAGGGTGAGGAAGAGTAAGGGTTTCTCTTCTGGATTCATATGATTTTTAGTGTTAGCAGGGACTTTAGAGATCCAGTGCCATCTTATGTAGGAGGAAAGTGCCTTATCCAAGGTCACCCAGGTAGTTAGACGCAGTGATGTAGTTTGAACAAATCAAGTGCTTTTTCACTTGGCCAGGGCTTTCAGATGATAGACATTTCCTCCGGGATATACAAAGAGGCAGCGCTTTAAGAAACTCCTTTATTGGATCCGTCTTTGTTCTGTAAGCACTAAGGATTTCAGAGTTGGTGGGAATTGGTTGAATTGGGTATTGATGTTTCGATAGGATGGGGAGCGGGAAAGAGGGACATTTAGGAAGAAGTATAGAAAGTGGCTAAAATGAACTCTGCATGGCCATTCTATATAAAGTGGTATGAACTGAGCAGGGGATTAATGGCCGTCGGTAATTAGGGTCACACTTGGGGTGGGAGTTGGGAGGAGTAGGACAGTCAGAGGTGGGGGTGGGGGAATGGAAGGGGTCATGGATTGAGAACCCTTTATAATGTTTTAGGCATGGATTAGAGCTGAGAGGAGTAAGTTGTCTAGGTAAAACACTATAAAGAGAAAACCCAGAGCAATTATCTGCATAGTGTGATGAAGTCAGATTTAACAGTAGGTGATAAAGCTATGATGATACTGATAGGATTGAAGATTTAAATGGTCATCCAAGTGGGAATGTTTAGTGAGACTGGCGTAGATACTTGTGTTGAGAGGTGAGGAGATGGGGTAGCTAAGTGGATAGTGGATAGAGAGCCAGGCTTGGGAGTCAGGAGTACCTAGGTTCAAATCTGACTGTGGACACTTAGCTGAATGATTCTGGGCAAGTCTCATAACCTCGATTGCCTAATCCTTGCCATTATTCTGTCTTTGAATGGATAGATACTAGCACAGAAGGTGAGGGTTTAAAAAGAAAAAGTCAGTAGGCTGTGAAGAACCAAGTAATTTGATTTGAGGTCATTGGTCTGCTTTAGAGTCTAAAGTTTAGACCATCAATCAATGTAGGTTTTTTTTTTGTTGTTGTTTTAAGCCCTTACCTTCCATCTTGGAGTCAATACTGTGTATTGGTTCCAAGGCAGAAGAGTGGTAAGGGTAGGCAATGGGGGTTAAATGACTTGCCCAGGGTCACACAGCTCGGAAGTGTCTGAGGTCAGATTTGAACCTAGGACCTCCCATCTCTAGGCCTGACTCTCAATCCACTGAGCCACCCAGCTGTCCCTCTAACTAACCAATGTAGTTTTAACTTAGGGAGTGGTAAGGAAGTAAGATAAAAATGAAAGACTAGACAAAAAGATGGCTGAAAACAGAATAGAATGAGTTTGGTAGATTGTTGTGGTAAGTAATTGGGTAAAGTTGGATTTCCTGGTTTGTTTATTTTTTTTTTTTAAACAAGATAGGGAAAGGCCTGTATTTGTCAATGAAGAGGGGAATGTTCTTGATGAAGTGATTTTTGAAAAAGGGATTATAACCTGGATTGTGGGTAGGACTTGTTAAGATCTTTCTTAAAACCACTTTTTTCTCTCTGAGTAGGGGAATTGATGACCCCAGGTTAATAGTGTAAGGTAGATTATAATGAATGAGTATTTCCATGTTAGCCTGTGAGTATAATCCCCTTGTAGTCTGAGAATCCCTTTTATAATGCTAACAAAACTGTCTAGTTAAGTGCATGTTTTGGCTTTACATAGTTAATCACTCCTTTTCTTTGTCTTGTCTCCTAGGGCTGGCCTATGTATGCACAGCTGTTGATTGATTTATTCAAGTATTTAGCTCCCTTCCTTAGAAATGTGGAACTCAGCAAACCTATGCAAATCCTCTATAAGGTAATTTACTTTGGTTTGTCTAAAAATACTTTGGAATCTTCTAACGCCTCAGTTTAACCAGTAGGACCCATGGAAATAAAAAATCTTCCAAATTAAAGTGAATTAAATTCATTAAAATAAATTCTTAACTCTCTTTTATGGATTTCTAAATGTGTTATGAAGATGCCATCAGTTGGAGAGTGAATAAGACTACAACTAAAAAATGATTTATCCCTAGTGAATGAGAGTATATAGTATAGTTCTCCTCCCCTTCATCTGAATCAAACTTGGAATAGGAATAAATTGTTGGGAACACATGCATACTTACACAATACAGGCATGTGCTCACCTTTAGCATGCCTGTTAAAGTTGCTCATCTTTTTCACTTTTTCTTCTCCCAAACCCCCTTTCTTAACACATTAGGGTACTTTACGAGTGCTGCTGGTCCTCCTGCACGATTTTCCAGAATTTCTTTGTGATTACCACTATGGATTCTGTGATGTAATCCCACCCAATTGCATCCAGTTACGGAATCTGATCCTGAGTGCCTTTCCACGAAACATGAGGCTACCAGACCCATTCACTCCCAATCTGAAGGTAAAAGCTGTAATCATGGCTGATCACAAGTCAGGGAGGAGGAGGTACCTCTTCCCTCTTCAGTCACCTCTGGAACCTTGTGCACGATGGTTGAGAGCAGCTTAGTTGTTGAAATGAGCACTTTTTGGACTGCTTTGCTTCTTGTAGTTTAGATGTCAGTACTCAGGTCTCTGCCTTTGTCCTTCACAGGTGGACATGTTGAGTGAAATCAACATCGCTCCTCGCATCCTCACTAACTTCACTGGAGTGATGCCTCCTCAGTTCAAAAAGGATTTGGATTCCTATCTGAAGACTCGATCGCCAGTCACTTTCCTGTCTGATTTGCGCAGTAACCTGCAGGTTAGATTTGCACAGTTCTTCAGTGCATTCAGTTCAATTCTCAGTTATTATATCATGTAGTGGTTGTGGTTGATGCCTTTTTTAATTTCTTCATTCTTTTGTTGCCTGGCAGGTTAGTATTTTTTTCCTCCTAAGCTCCCCTATTTCAGAATCCATTCTAAAGCAAAAAAGCATTTAAGAAGAGTCTTCAGGCTAGATTTGAATCCAAGTCCTTCCACCTTCAAGCTTGGTACTCTTATCTACTGTGTTACCTTGCTGCCTCCTGGCAATTCATTTTCAGTCAATACTTGTACAGAATTGTCATCTGAACATTTGAAGGGACCTAGAAGCCACCTAATCTCAGTTATCCTTGATCATCCGAACTTTGCACCTAATTAGGAGATGGGGAACCTCCTTGGTCCTAGAGATGGTTTATGCCCCGTTGGGCCTTGCTTAGGAATCTTGGTCAGTTTTACCTTCTGTGTTGGTTAGTTGAAATTTACATGGGCATTATGCCTACTTGGGCATCCATGCTGGTGCTACAGGCATGGAGGAGGCACGGCCAAGATGTCTTATGTTAACTATGCCGTGTGTGTGTGTGTATGTGTGTGCGCGCGCGCGTCACTGGAGCCAGACACAGTTACTACTCTTACTTTCAGTTATCTACCTTCCAGTTTTGTGAGGACATTCACTTTGATTTACTTATTGGGCTACCTCAACATTCCTCCTTTTTTGAGAGGTTGATTCCAGCATTTGGAATTTTAACATCATCTCATTATGTTGGAGCTTGGATTTCAAGAATGATGGCTGTTATTTAGGCATAGAACTTTGATCAGAGGTCCCCTCTACCTCAGATAAAGAGGAAAGATTTGGAAATGTCAGAAATAAAGCAGCCTACCGACAACACAATGAAGGCTTAATTTAGACGTTGTTCCCTAGGTATCAAATGAACCTGGCAATCGCTACAACATCCAGCTGATAAATGCACTGGTGCTCTACGTCGGTACTCAGGCCATCGCCCACATCCACAACAAAGGCAGCACGCCGTCCATGAGCACCATCACTCACTCGGCGCACATGGACATCTTCCAGAACTTGGCTGTGGACCTAGACACAGAAGGTAAGGAGATGGTGGGTGATGGAGTCACTCCAGGTCACTGACCTTCTAGGCAGGCTCATGCTGTAGGATTATTGTTGGGGTAGAAATGTATTTCTGTATCAATGAGGAGAAATTGTAATATGGGAACGTGTAGGCAAGTTTCTCCTTTTCACTGGGCATTTTTTATCAACTGTAGAGACAACCTGGGAGATTAGTCAGACCTTTAAATGGAAGGTATGAATTGAGGCTCCCTCTCTCCCTAGTACATACAAGAGAGGTGGAAAAGAAAGTTATCTGTTCAGTTATTGAGAATAATAATGTTCATTTAGCACCTTCATTTATTAGGCACTTGAAGTAAAGTTTATAAGACTTCCCTCACAGCACAACTCTCAGTACAAGAAGTCTAACTAGTATCATCCCAATTCTACAAAGAAAGACTGCTTGAGCTTTTGGGCATCCATCTTATTCTTAGCCTCTGTTAGCACATGGAGCCTTAAGTCCTGTCATTGATTCTAGGTCGGTACCTCTTCTTGAATGCAATTGCCAATCAGCTGCGGTATCCAAACAGCCACACTCACTACTTCAGTTGTACCATGCTGTACCTTTTTGCAGAGGCCAACACTGAAGCTATCCAGGAACAGATCACCAGGTGAAACTTATGGGGTCCTATAGGCTGGGTACTTGACCTGGGGGCCATGGATACATTTCAAGGGATCCATAAACTCAGAGAGGAGAAAAATTACATCTCTATTTTCACTAACCTCTTAGCTGAAATTTAGCATTTCTTTCAGTTAATTAAAATTTTTCTGTTTTGAGAAGTCTGTAGGCTTTACTGGCCTGCCAGATAGTTACATAAACACAAAGTCCAGAATCTGTTCTAGACCATCATCGTTAATCCTCAGCCCTAGTCCACTACTGTGTGAAAGTGCAGGTTATATCTTAAATGGCCCATGATCAGGAAAAAATGCATACACTTTGGATGCTGAAACCATTCTCTACCCTCCCCCTCTGAAACTTCTGTTACAGGGTTCTCTTGGAACGGTTGATTGTAAATAGGCCACATCCTTGGGGTCTTCTCATTACCTTCATTGAGCTGATTAAAAATCCGGCATTTAAGTTCTGGAACCACGAGTTTGTTCACTGTGCCCCAGAAATCGAAAAGTGAGTTGCATGTGTGGTGTGGTGTGGTGTGGTTTTTTTGAACTGGAAAGGGAAAACTATGGAATGGAGCAGGATAGTACATTCTTTTGTGTGCTTGACTTGGGGGGGTTGTCAATTAAATCCATTCCTGGGGTGTCAGAGGGAGATGTTTGTGCCTCTGGCAATGAGTCTTCAACATTAAAAAGTCTGTTTTCAAGCCTCAGATGTAAATAAACCAGGATTGAGTTCTCTGATAACATGCTTTATTGGACAAAGTGACATCTAGGCCATAATATTTTCACATTGAGGCTGTGAGGGGACAGGGGTAACAGTATGCTACTGGCTACCTTGAACAGGGCCCTAACTCATCCTTTGATTCTTCCTTTAGGTTGTTCCAGTCAGTTGCACAATGCTGCATGGGACAGAAGCAGGCTCAGCAAGTGATGGAAGGAACTGGTGCCAGTTAGACGGGCTGCCTCTTGTGTTGTAAGCGTGCCAGCCTGGAGGGCCCCATGCCACCGAATTTCACAAACTGACTGAAGAATCCTTTTGGCTCTTCCTGACCTTTCCAGCCCCCTTGGTTCTTGGGTATTTGCCCTCACCCTTGGGGTTCTCCCATCTTTGTGGGCACGTTCCAAAGTTTAAACACATTTTTTTTTTTTGACTCTGGCCAAAATTTAGAAGATGCTGTGAATATCATTTTGAACTAGTGTAAATACATGGAACCGAAACCTTTGTCTGGACTTTTTGGGTTTGTGCAAATTGTGTTAAAGGCAGGTGGATAAACTGGCGCCTGTTCAGCTTGTAATAAAGGGGCAGCTGCTGATGCCAAGCACTTGTCTAGGGCAGATCTCCTTGTCCTGACATTCCCGGACTCCCAAAGAATATTGAAAAGCCAGTTTAATATTATGTAACTTATTTTTTCTTTATGTGGACAGGGGACCTTTAAAATCACTAAGCTGTTAAAAATGTGGATGTGTTGGAATATGGGGTGCTATGGAATGGGGGAGGGAGGGTTTGGGATTAAGGTCCATTTTTTTTTTCCACCCCTCCCTCCCCCCTCCTTTCTACCTAAATCTGACAGCAGGGAACACACCAGTTGGAATAGCTTCTCAGTTCTGCTGGAGAAGAGATACTTTGGGCCCTGTGGGATAGGGTCAGCTCTCTTTTATCAAGGGAAACCAGACCAGGTCTATAGCATTCCCCCTCCTTCCTGACACTTGTAAATTGTGGGGGATGGGAAGGGAAAGAAACAAATCTATGAACTGCCCCCACCCCCACCCCCACCCCATCCCCAATGACCACACAGTCTAAGTTTGTAAAAAGAACAAAGGACCAATACAGCCCATTTTGTAAGGATTTTGAATGTTTTGTAAATGTATTGGTCCGCGTGTTGTATTTTGTAGCCTTTCTAGTTCCTGGGCTTTAGTTCTCCCACTTCTTGTATGTATCTGCATACTGTAGTTATACATTAAAGTCATGACATGCACTCCCGTCCACTGTGGCTTTCTCAGTAGTGGTCAGTGCTCGTGGCAAGGATTAAAAGCAGACTGTCCCTGCCCTGAGTAGCCACAAGGCACAGGACAGGGCATATTTACAGTAGGGCCCCAGCTCCATTTTAGATTGGAGAAAGTTTGATACTAATTGCTTCAAGTGAGCAGAGATTTTTAGATTAGAGCTGGCTAACCCCACCCTCTCCTGGGCATGGCTTTGTTAGGAGGCAGGCAGCACAAATGGGCTGCTAGCCCCCAACATCATGTCTGCACATCATCACCCACCTTAATTAGTAGACTTAAATGAATCCATCAAAGGGCATTATAAACCCAAAGGGATCCACTGAATCCTTACGCTTTATATAAAATCTTTATAAGCTGATTCTGTCACCATGTAGATATTAGAAAGTTTTCTACCCTTATAAGAGTTGAAAGTCTAGATAGGACAACTATGAATTAGTTTATTCCTGCAAGTTATGCTTATTTTTTAAAAAGTGCCATAGACTTATATTATTTCACTGTCTAGAATTGGAGATGAAGGTAAAAAATGATCTATGAAAATTAGGACCAGCTGTAGATTGAGGACTTGGATCCCTCTGCTGCTGGCTCTTAAGTACCCTGTGACCCTTTGACAGACAACTTTACTGGGCCTGATTTTTCTTTCCTGCAAAATGAAGGGACGGGGCTGGACAATCGCTGGCCCTCCAAGATCTTAAGAGGTGGAGCTGGCCTTTGGCTTAAGCTTGAATTCCAAGCAGTTCACTAAAGGCAGACTCAGGTCATTTACAAAGAAGCACTTTTTGCACACAGCCCTATAAAGGTAGGTGATATGGATTTGGTGCTCACAGTAATAGAGGATAAAAAAAGGCTGTTCATCATGACTCTTTGTTCTCTTTCTTGTGCTCCAGTACCCAGCACTTGAGCTTCCCCATTCCCCCAAATAAGATCTAAATCACTACATTAACTATAAGAAATTTTATATAGCAAGAATAGAAAGTCAACAACAACAAAAAAAACCCAAAACAACAAAAAACCAGCAGTAACGGTTGAAAAGCAGTTTAGGCTAATGTACTTCCCTAGTTTGTGGAGGGAAGGAGATCCAGGAATCAGGTGAGAGGCTTAGGAACTGGTCAGTTCCAACAGGTGATGCAAGATCTTCTTTTGGCCATAGCGTACCTGCAAAGCCTGCTCTTCCTTCCAGCTGAGTTTGGCCCCAGCCTCCTTGTTGCTAAGTAGTTCCTGTTCGCTTTTTAAGTCTGTGGCATAAGCCTGCAGGGTCAGCAGGATACTGGCTCGGAGGAGTGTCTTCCATGAAGCTTTGAGTTTGGGAATAGTTTTATTGGTCAGTGTTACGCTGTCCTCACCATCATCTTCTTCCCAGCCATCTTGTTCCTTGAGTTCCCTGAACTCCTTAGCTGGCATGCAGAGCACCTATAATTAGAACAAAGAAAGTTAATTTGAATTCCTTCCATAATTGGTTTTCAGATTCCTAAGATTACTAGAAGGCAAATCCAATTCAAAATTGGTTAGCCTCAAAGCTAGCAAGCTTGGCCAGTTCCAGGTTGTTCACCTTGAGTGTAGCAGACAACTCCTCCTCAGTGAGCACTTCTTCTCTGCCAATGACAAATGCACCCTCCTCGCCTACCATCTCCAGCCGGCACAAGAAATCCCAGCGCTCACACATCAGGCATCTCTCTTCCTCAGTTGTGGTTCCTATGTAAAATGTAAGCAGAGGAAGAAGCTTTTCCTAAGAGTCCCTTACTTCTATATCTGAGAAGTGTGTTAAACAGAAATGGGACTCCCTGTAGCTACCCTCCTTGTTCCAGAAGAGGTACCCATACCCTGTAGGGCCGCTGCTCGCACTGTCACCATCTGAATGTCAGCTGTGTCATCTGTGTTCCCAGGATACGGTTCAGCAAAGCCATACATATGTACCAGTTGCCAGTTGGCCATCTGGCCATAGGTGTTAAAGATCTCTTGGCCTTTGAGGATTGGCTGGGTAGCTACCATTCTTAAATATTCCTGTAGAAGAAGCAGAGTTGAGGGTTGCTGGAGTGTCTTCATCTCCTCCTGGGAACCAGACCAGATGATAGCTCAAGTTCTGTTCCTCTATTAATTCTGTTCATCTAGAGAGGATTTGATAGCAAGAGGCAATATTGGGGGAGGTTTCGAAATAGAAGTTAGAAAGTCTGGGGGCACTCGCCATTTGTAAAATGGGAAGGGGCTGATCCCTCCTAGCTCTGGGACAAATGAGAATTCAAAGAAGAGCAAGAAATGACCCCAAAGGAAGAATTAATTACTGCAACATAGTAGAGACCTAAGAGCCCCTTTATTCACTTTTTTTTTCATCCTTACCTTCCATCTTAGAAACAATACTATATATTATTTCTAAGGCAGAAGAGCATTAAGGACTGGGGGAGGGGTAGTGGTGGTGGTCAACTGACTTGCCCAGGGTCACATAGCTAGGAAGTGTCTTGAGGCCAGATTTTTGAACCCAGGATCTCCCTATCTCTAGACCTGACTCAATCTACAGAAACACAACTAGTTGGCATGCCATTCCCCTGTTCTCTCCCTCTTCCCCCTTTCTAAGGAAGGTACTATAGAGATAATGGCTTATGTTTATATAGTGCCTACTGTGTGCCTGGCACTGCTAAGAACCTTACAAATATGACCTCATTGGATCTTCACAACCCTGAGAAATGGGTGCTGCTATTATCCCCCTTTTACAGAAGAGAAAACTGAAGTGACTTGCCTTGGGTCACACAACTGAGGCTACATTTGCTGACTCCAAGTCCAGTGCTGTATGCACTGTGGTGCCTCCTAGCTGCCCCAGCATATGCACAGTTAGATAACAGCAAAAATGGCAATGGAACCCAGGCTCCGTATCTCACTGACAAGTCAACAGGATCCTGTATCTGGAGCCAAAGGGAAACGTGGTCCAGCAAAGATGGGCTTGCTCTATGAAATTGCTCTGACGGCTTGTCATTCTATTTCATTCATGACAGAGTTGATGCTGCCTTGAAGAGAACAAATGAGGCAGACTCCTATTCCTGGAATCTTTTCCACTTTATAGAAACTCGGACTTTGAACCAAAGGGCTGATTACATCCACTAGCACATGGAGGAGGCAAAATTAAACTGCCAACATGCCTAAGGACCATAATTAAGTTGGCCTATCTAATCCAAAAGATACCCACTCACTGGAGAGTATTCCAGATTGGCATTGTGGTTCGCCACATGGTTCAGGATATCAGCAGCTGGCACCATCATAGGGGGATTAGGCTCCTTCTCATCTTCCTCTTCTTCAAGTGGCTCCTGAAAACTACCAGAGAAAGAAGGGCTGACTAAGAAGCCACAGAGGAAGGTGAAGTCCAGGCCCACTCCGAAGTTTTGAGGGGAATAGGAAGGAGATGAGTTCTCATCACCTCCCACTGGATCAACACCTCTTGGGCAGAAGGGATACACGATCTTATCCTTATTAAGAAAGGCTTGCCCTGGCCAACTTCTTGGCTTCATCTATGTATTTGGACCCCAAGGGCAGTCAGTCTATGCTCCCCTTCCCAGAACCATGTTTTTAATTGCCTAAGATTACAAAGAAAACTAGGACATTCACAATAGTTATCAGATCTTAAACAGGTTTGTCAACCCTAAGGTAAAATTCAGGCTCAATCCGTGAGCATCAAGGGTTAGGTATTGTAGAGGAAAACGCCCAAATCAATCCCTGACTTCAAGGAGTTTCCATCCTAAAAGGGGCAGCTGGCAAGAACAGCTCCTAGGGATGCCCCAGGCCCAGTGCTGTATCCCCAGAAGGGAGCTACACAGAAAGCTGATCACCTGTAGGCCATGACCATAGCCACAAGTCGGCGGTAGAGCTCCAGAGATCTGGCCTGAGGGGGGAAGATCTCTGGGTGAGCCTCCAAGAAAGGCCGGACAATGGTGTCATATTCGTGACTGATGTTGGCCAGATCCCTTTGCACAGCTTCAGGCACACCAGTACCCTGTAGGAGTTGTCTCAGTTCTCTCTCTGACCTAGGGGGAAAGGGTTTAGAGTCACACCTTAGGCCAAATGTTGGAGCCCTGAAAGAGCAAGCCATTAGCCCTGGGCCCCATGCTAAACTAGCTGGACTTGGGCACGGAACCGTAGAAAAAGCAGTAGAGTTAGGGTCTGGCCCTAGGTTCAGATTCTGCTCCTGCCTTGTAGTCCCTGTGTGTTCTCTCACCTCCCAGGCCTTCAATGACTGCATCTATACAAGTGAGTCCCGCTGAACTAGATAACTTTGGAAAGTTCTCTTCAGCAGCTGAATCTGTGCTCCTGCTTCTTGGCTCCAAGGATTAGACTAGGCTGTGGGCTTGTTTCTCAAGTGGCCAACCAGTCCCAAACACTTGCTCAGCATTGCTTAGTAAGGAAAGGGGTGCAGCCATAGAAAGTAGGAGGCTGTTCTGGAGTATTTAAAAGCAGGCTGCTCTCCCCAGCAACCCAACAAACACTGAGCACTGGACAAGTCCAAAGTTTGCCTAAGATCAACCCTGCTTGGACACTAAAAGAGCCTCCGTCTTCTCTATAAAATACAGTTGGGCCCCGGGCTCCAAGATCTTTTCCAATTTTAATATGCTGGTTGTCCTGCCAAGATGGGCCTCTGGTGACTTTTACCAGAAAAGCACAATTTTAAAAATTGGGAGAGGAGGGGAAGGAAGAAAGGCGTGAGGGGGAGAAAGGTTGAGACGGGAGATGAAGAGAGAGGAGGGGGAGGGGTTGAGATGGAATCAGGCAGGGACAGCAGTCATTGTGTCCCTCCTGCAGCTCTTTGCGAAGCGAGGTCAGCACTTCGAAGGAATGAAGGCATCTCGGCTCTCCCCACCGGGGTTCCTGGCTTTCCCGATCACCCCCGCCCTCCAGTTCTCACCAGAACATGGGGTGCTGCAGGCTGCCCAGGTCGGGCCAGAGGGAGAAGTAGCAGCTCCAGGGCGAATCCTCGGCCAGGTACTCGTAGAGGAGGGCCAGGAGAAGGGGCACCCAGCCCGACTGGCTCTGCAGGGCCCCATGCTCTGCACGAGAACCAGGACCCTGGTCACCCCGGGGCGCCCACCTGGGACCTCCGCCCCCAGTAGGGACCTTCTCCCCAGCTCTCCCCAGGCTTCCTACCTTTCTCCAGGAGGTCCCGAATGGCGGTGGTTTTTTGGGACAGGAGCACAGCCCGAGGCACCACGAAGAGCAGCTCCCCGCGCTGTACGTCCTCCAGGGCCACCATCCCGTAGCCTGCCACGGTGCCCTCCCGGCTCACGGAAACCTGCAGCCCGGAAGATGCTAGGACCCGCGAGCCCAAGGCTTCGCCCCCACTCCCCTTCCTCGCCATAGCTTCCAATAGCTACTCGCGTGCAGGACCTGCCCCCTTCCACAGCAACCAATGGTCCATCCCGAGGCCTGAGCCTTGAAGGCAACAAGCCCCGCCCTCTCCACGCTCAGGCCTCGCCCCCGCCAGCAATTTTCAATGGCCCCTCGCACTCGGACTCCGCCCCCTACTCCACCTACCAATGGAGATCCACGTTCTCTCCTAGAGCCCCCGCCTCCTCTCCCTGCTACCAATGGAAGTCAGGTGCTCCCCCAGAGTTCAGTCCCTCAGCCTCACCTTGGGACTCAGCTCCAGTCCGACCCTGCGGCACCAATCTAGGAAGTCTGGAAGAGGGCTGTCCCCACCCCTGGGGGTCCTCTCCACCTAAAGAGAGCGAGGGAGAGGAGCTCAGTCTCGGAATTTCCTCCAGGCTCCGAGGCCTTGGCCCGGCATGCTCCCGGCCCTAGTGGGGGAAGGGGACGCTCCTGGAGCGCTAGAGGAGGCGGGGCTCTCCCCTACACCCCTGTTCCCCTCGCCCCCTCCTCCTCACCCTCGGCCGCTTCGCTGCAGTCGCCATTGTTAGGGCCGAGCGCGGATACCGGCGCTTTCAGACCAAACTTCCTCCTCGGAAGGCCCGCCCCCTCTTAAAGGAACTTGGACCATTTCAGTTAGAGGAGCTGGAGAGGACCAAGAGCTAAGTCCTGGGCGTGGTCGGCCCGTCCTTTGTACGCACATGCGTGCATGTGTGCGTCTATAGGGAATATTCACATAGTGCGCGCATACGTATTGTTTACACATATGTGAGACACACATGCACATGTGACAAACGTGTGCATCTGCACACACCCACTCACCTATGTGTATTTCTTTGTAACTTTAGAATTTACAAAGTATTTTACAAATAACTTTTTTTTTAAACTCTCACCTTCTGTCTTAGAATCAACACTGGGGATTGGTTACAAGACAGAAGAGCAATAAGAGTTAAGAAATGGAGGTTTAAGTTTCTTGTGCTCAGAGTCACGTAGCTCGGAAGTGTCTGAGATCATAGTTGAACCCGGGACCTTCAGTTTCCAGACCTGACTATCCACTCTGCCTCCTCGCTGCCCCTCAAATAACTCGTTTTCAAAAATCACATCAATCCTAGGAGGAAGAGGCTATTATTATCCCCATTTTACAAAAGAGCAAACTGAGGCAGGCGGTGGTTAAGTACTTGCCCAGGGTCACCTGACTAGGAACGTCTTGAGTTTGGGGTCTTCCCTGACTCCCGCGTCCAGGAACAGCCACTTAGCTGCCTCTATGATAGATAAACTCCATTTCTCCCTCCGGGGTCCTCTGACCTGCAGCAACAAGATCTCTTCCAACGTTCGCAGCCTTTTTGCATATTATTTTCTTCTTGGTGCCCCGTACTCCAACCTTACTGGCTTCCCCACTGTTACTTGCCCCCTACCCCCACCCCCACCCCCAGCCCACAATACGCTTCATCTCCTATCTCCATGCCTTGGAATTCGTCGTCCTCTATGCTAGGAATTCATTTCTTCCTCTTTCCTGCCCCTTGGAATTCCTGATTTCCTTCAAGATGCAGCTCGAGGGAAGCTTTTCTTGGTACTCCTGCTACTAGGGCATTCTCTCCCCAAACTACCTTGTTTTTTACTTATAATAATATTATTTAAATTATATTAACACAATGAACAAATATAATAATAAATACAATAATGTATTAATAATAGATCGTGTATTAATAATAAATATAATCAATAATTATATTAATATCATTAAAATATTTTATTTATATTATGTATAGAGACCTGATTAATTGCTTGGATAAAGGCAAAGATGACCTGATTATCAAATTCACAATTAATTAGACACAAATTTGGGAAGCTCAGAGAGGATCCAGTCTTCCTTTGGGGTTTTAACTTCTATGTCTCCTCCCACAAAAAGCTTTCCCGAATGTCCTTAGTGGTTAGTGCTCTCTCTTTTCTCGTGGGCCCCTACCAGGGTAAGGAGGAAAGGTCCAGAGAGTCAGAAGCTGATTGGGGTTAGGAATGACCATTGCTGGTAGGGGTGGGTGCCTCCTCAAGTGGAGGGGATGCGAGTGGAAGGAAAATTTGAACATCGTGATGAATTTAATAAGATAAAATTTTATTCAGAATAAAGGAAGTGAATAGGTAAATTTATATAGTGTCTACTACCTCAGGACTTCTATAATTAGGTGCTGTTGTTATTTTCCCCATTTTACAGTTGAGGAAACTGAGTTTAACAAATTTAGTGACATGCTAGTTATTGTTATTATTCTGCCAAAATCCACACAACTGGTAAGTGTCTGAGGATGGATATGAAATCTGGACTTCCTGAAACTGCTCCCTATCTGCCTCAAAAAGTAAAATTTCTCTGAGAGACTTATGAAAAAGAATGCTATTCACCTCTAGAAAGAACTGTTGGAGTATATGAATGCAGATGAAAACATATGATTTATCATATGTTTATTTGGGTATATGATTTGGGGTTTTGGTTTTTATAAGATAACTCTGTTATAGAAATGAATAATATGGAAATAGGTTTTAAGTGATAATACATGAATAACCCAGTGGAATTGTTTGTCATCTCCAGGAAGGGGGAAAGAAGGAAGTGGGGAGATAACATGAATCATGTAACTTTGGCAAATTTATGGATAAATTTGTTATTGGTATAAAACAAAGATTAAATTTTAAAGAGTAAAATTTCTACTAGGATTCAAGAATTCAACTTCACAAATATAAGGTGGAGAGGCATGGTTAGACCACAGTTTGACTAAAAAAGATCTGAGGATTTTAGTGGACTACAAGTGTGAATGAACAGAAAGATGTAAGTAGCTGAAAATGTCAATGACATCTTAGACTGTTTGGAAACAAGGAGGTGACAGTCCCCTTCATCTGCCCTGGAATATATTTGGACCATATCTGGAATATATCTGGCCATTTCCACCTCCACCACAGCTACCTCTCATGCTGGAGACCCTTTAACCCTATGGTCAACTCCTTTCTCTAGTGAGTTCCTCCCCCATCGCCTCTACTTAAGGAAGTACCCATCCATACCAACAATCCTCATTCCTAATCCCAATCAGTTTCTGACTCACTGGACTTTCCCCACTTACCTTGGCATGTGGGGGTCCATGAAGAAGGAGAAAGAGAGCAATATCTACTAAGGAGATCAGGGAAGGCTTCTTGTGGGAGAAGGCACAGAAGCTAACCCCTAAAGGAATATAAGAATTCTAAGAGATGGAGATAAGGGATGAGAGGCTAATCAGAGCTAAGGTCCAGAGACAGGACCAGTCAGACAGGAGAAGAACTTTTAAATCCCATATGGAAGTTTGTATTTTATTCTAGAGGCAAGCAACAAGGTTTTTGAGCAAGGGAGTCATATGGATAGGCTTTAGGAAAATTATTCTGGTAGCTATGTGGAGGATGGATTGGAGGAGGGGGAGGGAAACTGGAAATAGGGAGACCAATTAGGAAACTATTAAAATAGTTCAGGCAAGAGGTAATGAGAGCCTGAATTAGGGCAGTTGTCATGTGAGAATGGAGAGGCTATGTGTGAGATGCTGGGAGAAAAATGCCAACAGAACTTTAATTGGATATGGAAAGGAGCAGAAGGAGTCAAGGAAGATGATGAAGTTAAGGCTTGGGTCACTAGAATTTTCCAATGGTGCTTCCCATAGAACTTTCCTTAGAACTTTCAAAGAGAGGTTTTATTTATCAGTGATGTGGATATGTAGAAGGCATTGTTATTAAATTTGCAGATGGATGAATGAATGAAAAAAACATTTATTAAGCTCTGTTCTGTAAGCATCGAAGATACAAACATAAAAGCCAGACAGTCCCTGCTCATTCTAAAACCTCTTCCTAGGAGAGGGATGACCAGAGGCATGTGTTCTCGTCTGGGAAATCACAGAATTAGAATCCATATCTGGAACAACAGGTCAATCAGTTGATACAAAACTTTTCAGAAGCAATGATAGTGTTGATTTTATGGAAAATAACCAGGAAAGGGGGCAGCTAGGTGGCTCAGTGGATTGAGTGCCAGGTCTAGAGACAAGAGGTTCTGGATTCAAATTTGACTGGATATTTCCTACCTGTGTGATACTGGGCAAGTCGATTGACCCTGCTTGCCTGAGTTTCCTCATCTGTCAAATGAACTGATGAAGAAAATGGCAGGCTACTCCAGTATATTTGTCAGGGAGCCCCAAATGGGGTCATGAAGAGTCAGATAAGACTGAAAATGACTTAAACAACAACATCAAAGCCAGAGTAAGGAAATATAGTCCCTGAAAGTGAATGATTTAGTTCTTCTTGGTCATGATGTTCTTTGGTTCCCAAACTTTTTTGGCCTACCACCCCCTTTCCAGAAAAAATATTACTTAGCCCCCTGGAAATTAAATTTTTAAATGTTAATAGCAATTAATAATAAAGGTAAATACACCTGTGGCCATCACCGCACCCCTGGATCGCTGCAGCACCCACCAGGGGGTGGTAACACCCACTTTGGGTTTAGATGGAAGACAAGAAAATGGGAAGAATAGCTAAACACATAATGTTAGAGTCAGGCTCCCAAAAAGATCTTGATGGATTAGAACACTGGGCCAGATTTTTTTTTTAATATGAGTAAGAACCATTCCCTGTTGGCTAGAGGATATAAACAGGCAGCTCTTAAATGGCTGTTATTATTCAAACCCTTTCTCCTTCCCTTTTTGCCCACTCCATTATTCCCATCTCCTCCATCAAGGTCTCACTCTATAGCTACTCAGTCTGAGCCTGGAATGCCTGCTACATACATAACAAACTTGCTTTCTCCTTAAATCTTACTCTTTCCTCTTCCTTCAGGCTTCTGGCACTCTAGTAACCTCTTCTCCTTTGAGATTTACTCAATCCCTATCTCCCACCTAGTCGAAGCTTTGATTCCTGTTATCTACAAGATTTCTAAAAATTTCTAAAAAAGGACATCCCCTTTTTCTTTCAAAGAGTTCAGTGCCTGGCTCACAGTCTTTCTGTAGCAATCCAGGTATACATTAATCTTGATATTATTTTAAGTGCTCAAAAAATGACTCTTGTATTGCTTATGATTGATTTCTGTAACCTTGAGTTGAATTGAACCTCAACCTTGCCAAACTCCTAGCCCTTCCCTAAGGCTACACTCTGGCAGACTGGTCAGTTATCTCTGGCTCCTTGCCTTACCTTCAATCAATCAGCATTTGTATCAAGACCTTAGGCCTCATGGATTCCTGATCTAGATGTTTGCTCTACCTGTTATTTCAGGCTCCAACAGTTTGTATCTCCTGATGATTACATATGTATCAGACCACTTGGCTCTCCCCTTCCCTCATCTACAGTTGTAACCCCAATAAAAGTAGCTATATATGACAGTTGAGAAGGAAGCTCTTAACCATCAGAGCTCTTGACCACCAGAGCTTATTTGCTGTCTGTCTACCTTATGCCAAAACTCTTTGTGTCTATGTGTCTTTATTCTCACCTTATGTTCTCTTTCCACTAGTTTTTAACCCACTACCCATTTTCACTCAGTCCTTGGTTCCCCTTTCTAAGTGTCCAACCCACTAGGAATCTTCGTGGAGCTGCTGGACGGCTTCACTTTCTTTCCTCCTCAACTCCAGCCCTCATATTAGGGGATTCCAAGTTACATATTTCCCCTCATTCAAATACTCTAATTCCTTAGTTCCTCCACTTACTCATTTCCCATAACTTTTTATCTCTACTCCACTTCTATACAGAGAGAATTGTATCCTTGACCTTACCATCAACCATGAGAGTTTCACTTTCCTGTTTGTAAATTCTGAAATTCTCTTTTCTAATCTGTTTGTTTTCATTCCATCTCTCTTTCTGCCTTGCAACTTCAAACTCTGTTCTTGGTCCTTGCCATTATCTCTTAAGCCCTTGAACCCTTGTTAGGGTTCAAATGGGTGACCACCAAAGGAACACACTGGCAGGTGTCCTGGAGCTTGACAATAGCCAAACATTTGCCCAGAGCAGAGCAGAGCTAAGCTGGCAAGTCATGCTTGATTGGTCACTGTACCTCTCTGAGTTTGTTCACATGAGGCTACTCTACTCGCTTGTTCTTACTCATAATAATATTTTCTTAAATGAATTGCATTCAGTCTGATAAGCATTTTTGGTAAGTCTGATCATTCAAATCAGTATTTCACACACTGTAAGTTCTAATAGATAGCTTTTCAATCTGAGTTTTGTGCATTCTTAAATTTAACTGAAATTCCATTCTTAATTAGTAGTCAATGCAATTCCTTAGCAAATATATGTTCTAATGGGTAGAGAAAGGTCCATGAGTTTTGGGGAGAATGGGTGATGTTTTCTCATAACTACTTCCTGCTGAACTGGGGCAGCATGGGTGATTTGCTCTCAACCTATAATTTTCTCATGGACCAGTCTCTGTCTAAAGGGGTCTAATTTTAAAATATAAGTCAACTATATTGTTCTAATAATCTTTAAGTTAAATTTTCACTAACATCAGTTTGATTAATGTTAGATTGAATTCTTGGTTGTTTAAAGAAGCTTTTTCACTCTTGGTTAAATGCTGAGCAAGACTGATGGTTCATTGGATATATATCTCAGTACTTAACCTGTTGATAGAATTTGGTGATGGGATCAAATTTGTCCCTTTTTCTGTCTTTTGATTTCTGCTTTCCCTTTCTCATGGCCAGTGAGAATTGGAAGGAGAACTGCTTGACAGATTACTTTGTTTAACTCTTGCCTTAATAAGAGCAGAGAATAAGATTTCTTTTAACCAATTAAATTATCTTAGAGTTTAAGACATTCAGAAATTAAGATGTTATTTTCTGAATTTCTCAAACGCCGCTGTCTTCCCCATTCCTCCGGAATGAATGAAGGAGGAAGAGAGAGATTCATTTTTCCCAACATGTAACCTTCCCATTGTGATCACAGACAAACAACATATAACACATAGACTGATCAAGGACACATTTCCCGGGCATATCACACATACTCTGACAAATATAAAACATAAATTATATAAGCTAGATTCTTTTCATTCTGGCAAAAGATCTCCATGACCAAAGAATCAGAAAAAGGGTTAACTCTTAGCAAGGAGCTGGTTGACATATGATGAATTTCATTTCTTAGTTACCTTTTTCATGCTTCAATAGATATCCTTCCAAAGGGGAAAGAAAAAACTATGACAGAACTGGTTTTTCTAGCTGAAGCAAAGTAGCCAGCCGCTTCTAAGAAGGGGGATAGAGAGAAAAATTTCTGGTCACTTTTAAATTTGCTGTTTAGTAGTCTATCTTCCTAGAGAGAGAAAAATACGCATTTCCTGGTGTCCTTCTAAGAAGAACCCAGTGCCCAAATGCTTTTCCTGGCATCCTTCTACAAGGACCCAGTGTTTCTCCTGGCGTCCTTCTAAAAGGACTCAGTGCCCTAATGCTTAATTTTGAGTCGGGGTGGGAGCTTGCTCAGGGCTCCATCCCCCTTTCCCTGGAGTCCTCCCAAAAGGATCCAGTGCCCTCCTCTTCTTCCCACAGTGCGTCCACCACAGGACTTTCTGGAACCTAGTTCTACCAGGGAATCAAACCCTGGCTTCCCCCCCACCCCTGCTAGGGCCCTAAAAACCGGGGGAGCTTACCAAGGGGACTACAACCCCTTGAAGTTACATACCCCGTACCCCCCCCCCCGTCTCCAAGGTTTCCAACAACTTCCTTCCCTCCCTTATATCCAACTCGCTTCCCGGTTTTCCCGACCTGGCTCCTCACGGAGGACAGGAAATGCGGCATAAACCGGTCCCTCTCAGAAACAGGTGGAAATTCGGACACAAAGCCGTGGGGGATTATCCCCCTCACCCCAAAACGGGGTGGGCCTCGGGGTTTAGCTTAGGATGTCTCTGTATGACCCGCAGAGCACGGAATCTGCCATCCACTTAGCTGTATGCCCATCGAGAGTCCTCAGTTTCCCCATCAAGTACACACATCACACATCATTCACACAACCATGCACTGCTCACCTCTGGAAGTCGCCACGAAACCTAGGAGAGAGCTTTCTCTGTCTTGGTGGTCCTAAGGAGGTCACACACCATCCCTGACGAGCCCCCATATGTTAGGGTTCAAATGGGTGGCCACCAAAGGAACACACGAGACAATGCAATCAAAGCAGGAGAAAGCTTTATTACCAGTGCACGCTGAGGGAACTCAGCAAGAGAGTCCCCCATTGTGCATTCAGAGGAGGGAATATATACGTTTCAGGGCCTGGGAGACAGGTACTGGTGTCCTGGAGCTTGACAATAGCCAAACATTTCTTAGTGGGAGTGTTGAGTGTTGATATCTCCAGGTACCGTGGAAACCTTACTGTTCAGGGTTTGGGGTTAGGAGTTAGGACTACTCTGTCCAGGGAGTAGTGGTACTCTTCGATAGAGCATGGAGCTGTCAAGTTATGAGCCAAGTTATGAGCTATGAGTCTCTGGTAGCTACCCTGCTCAACAGAGCATAGTGTTGTCAAGCTATGAACTATGAGTCTCTATTTTCTGGCTACTACACCCTCAGACCTCTCCCAAGCTGTTACCCCTGTACTTTCCTTCCTTCCCCAACTTGGCAAACCAGTTCAACTCTACACTGTCTTCTTCTTTCAAGTCCCTTGCCTCCTTACCCATTTACTGATCTTTCTTTGGCAAGCCTTAGCTTTGGATTATTTTCACCATCTACAGCCTTTGCTTCTACTCACACACGGCTGAACAAAGTTGTAATAAAAAAAGCCCCATGGACCAGGTCCACTTCAAATTTTTATTACATAATTTCAACTGGATCCTCACTGCAGCAAGGTAATCCTTTTATACCTTCCAGTGACTCACTATCCTACTTGGTTTCTGTAAAACTTCACCCCACTTCAGATCTCCCATGGCTTCTCTTACTTCTTCTCACATAGCTAATGATATTGCTTTGTTACTTCATGGTAAAAATTGAGAATAATCAATAACAACACCCTCTTTCTCATCTGGTATCACTCAGATGCCTTTTGACACAATCCCTTCCTTTACTCATCTCTCATGAAAAGGTAATCCTTCTCTCTGACAAGGAAAACTCCTTTACATGCCCAATTGGTCCCATTCTATTCACTCTTCTTAAGCAGATCCCCCACACACCATCCCTCCAATTTATGCTCTCTTACTTATCTTTAATTTCTCCTTTTCTACTGGCTACTGCTGTCTACAAACATGTCTACATCTCCCTTATTCTTCTAACATCCTCACTTTATCTATCCCCCATAGCTATCTTTCCATATTTCTCTTCTCTTTTGTGGCTAAACTCCTTTAGGAAACCTTTCATCCTACATATGTGAGGCAAAACCAAGATGGCAGAGAAGATATAGCATATCATCTGATCTCTATCAAATTACCCTCCCAAAAATACAACATAATGTCTCAGAATGAATTCTGGACCACCATAACCCACAAAAGACCAGGTGAAGTAATTTTTCAGAAGGATGGCAGGGATTTAGTGCACTGGGGTGGAGCTGGAGCACAGGGTAGACCTTGAGTGCAGTTGAAGCAGCAGCCAAGGCTTCTGGGGCTCTCAGCCACAGATGGTAAGGAAGGGGTTGGACAACTTCTCAGAAGGAGATTATAGACTTTTGTCAAATTGCCCATATACAGGACCAGGCCACAATCCTGGAGTACAGTTGCACAGTGAGGAGGAGCACCAGTATACCACCAGCACTTGAAGCCAAGAGAATAGGGGCACTAATCACAGTTCCCAGGGGTAAGAGAGTGCTTGTGGTTACTCATAAATGAGAACGCAGGCCTAGAGAGTATTAAATACACCTTCCTTACATCATATCAACTTGGGAAAACTGAAAGCAGATAGATCCCTCCCAGTGCCAGTGCTGAAGGCAACTGCACAAAGAACCTGAAGCCTAGAACAGTGCTCCCTTCACCACAATCACAGAGCCCAATTTTAAGTTGTTTTTTTTTTTAATTAAAAGGCAAGAAAAAATCAGGAAAATGAGCAAACATCAAAAAAGAAACTCAACATAAAAAGTTATTTTGGTGACAGGGAGGACCAAAACACAAATTCAGAAGAAAATGACAAAATCAATACTGCTCCATCCAAAATGTCCAAGAAAAATATGAATTTCTCTCGAACTTAAAAAGAATTAAAAATCAAACAAGAGAAATAGAAGAAAAATTGGTAAAAGAAATGAAAGTGATATGGGAAACTCATGAAAAAAAGAGCCAATACCTTGAAAGAAAGTACAAAAAAATACTGAAGAAATTGATATCTTAAAAAACAGAATAGGCCAATTGGTAACAGAGGCACAAAAATCCAATGAAGAGAAGAACTTTCTAAAAGGCAGAATTGGTCAAATGGAAAAGGATAAAAAAATATTTACCAAAGAGAACTTCTTGAATGGCCAAATTGGCCATATCAAAAAAGAGGTATAAAATTCACTGAAGAAAAGAACTTTTTAAAAAGCAGAACTGGACAAATGGAAAATGTGGTACAAAAGCTCACTCAAGAAAATAATGTCTTGAAATCAGAATTGGGTAAGTGGAAGCTAATGACTCCATGGGGCATCATGAAACAATCCTCAAAATAGTCAAAAGAATGAAAAAAATAAAAGAAAATGTGAACTATGAAATATTAGAAAAACAACTGACCTAGAAAATAAATCCATGAAAGATAACCTAAGAATTTTGAACTACCTTAAAACCATGGTCAAAAAAATAACTTAGACATTATTTTTTAATTTCCCTTTTATTCTAGAACCAGAGGACAAAATAGAAGTGGAAAGAACCCACTGATCTTTCTGAAATAATGTAGCCCAATTCCAGAACTCCTGGGTCAAGGAGAAAATATTTTAAGCAGCCAAAAAGAAACAATTCAAATATCATGGAGCCACAGTCAGGATAACATAAAATTTAGCAGCTTCTACATTAAAGGATAGGAAGGCCAGGAATATGATATTCCAGAAGACAAAGATGCTAGGACTTCAACCAAAAATGACTTACCTAGCAAAGTTGAGCATAATCCTTCAAGGGAAAAAATGGGTATTCAGTGAAATAGAGAACTTTCAAACATTCCTGATGAAAAGACCAGAGTTGAACAGAAAATCTGACTCTCCAAATACAAGATTCAAGAGAATCATAAAAAGGTAAACAGGAAAGAGGAATCAAAAGACATTCAATAAGATTAAACTGTGTACAGCCCTACCTGGAGAGATGATTCTTATAACTCCAAAGAATTTTGTCATTAGTAGGGCAGTTAGAAGTATACATAGACAAAGGGCAAGGATATGAGTTGAATATGATGGAAAGATATAAAATAAAATAAAATTGAGACGAGAAAGAGGAATGTATTGGGAGGAGAGAGAAGGGAAAATAGAACTAGATAAATGTCTGCATATAAAAGAGGCATTAAAGATCATTTATAATGGAGAAAAGGATGGGAGGAGAACGTATGAATGTTACTTTCATCAGAATTGACTGGAGGGAAGTACATTTACAATTAATTGGGTATAGAAGGCTATCTTACCTTCTAAGGTAAGGAAGAAGATAAGAGGAGGGTAGGGCTGATAGAAAATAGGGCAAATTGGGGGAGGTTGGAGTCAGAAACTAAACAGGGGTAAATAAGATGGAAAATAATACACAGTAATCATACCAGGTGTAGTCTCTTTTACAAGTCTCTCTAATAAAGGTCTCATTTCTCAAATACATAGAGAAATGAGTTGAATATATAAGAATACAAGTCAGTCCCCAATTGATAAATGGACAAAGGATGTGAAAAGGCAGCTCTCAGACAAGTAATTAAAGTTCCCTATAGTCATGCAAAAAAGCTCTAAATCACTATTAATTGGAAAAATGCATATTAAAGTAACTCTGAGGTACCATTCCAAAGCTATTAGATTGGCTATTTATGACAGAAAAGGAAAATGACAAAACTTGGAAGGCATATGGAAAAGCTTGGACATGAATGCAATATTGGGGAAGTTGTGAACTGATTCAATCATTCTAGAGAGCAATTTGGACCTATACCCAAAGGGTGATAACATAATATACCCATTGACTCAGCAATACTTTACTAGGTTGGTATCCCAAAGAGAAAAAACAAAGAACAAAAATGGGAAGGACCTGTATGTACAAAAATATTTAAAGCAGCTCTTTTTGGTGGGGCAAAGCAAAGAATTAGAAAGTGTGAGGATACCCACTAATTGGGGAATGGCTGAGTAAGTTCTATGATTGTAATGGAGTACTATTGTGCTGTAAGAAATGACAAGCAGGAGCTCAGAAAAACTTGGGAAGACTTACAAGAACTGAAGCAGAGTGAAATAAGCAGAACCAGGAAAACATCATACAGTGACAGGAATACTGTGTAGTGAACAACTGTGAATAATAGCTATTCTCAGTAAAACAATGATCCCAAACTCCATCTATTTACAAAGAAAAAGAACTGAGTCTGAATCTAGACCAAATCAAACTTTTTTCACTTCCTTATTTTTTTCTCTATTTGAGTTTCTTTCCACAAAAGAATTAATAAGGAAAAATGTTTTACATGATTATACATGTAAAATCTATATGAGATCACTTACCATCTCAATGTGGGTTGGGGAAGGGAAGGAGAGAATTCTTTGAAAAATGTTGGAAACTATGATAATGAGATGAAATCTACCTTGCCCATTCTCAAATCTAATCACCAAAAGTGTAAACAACTCCACTTAATTTACAAGTTGGAAGGTCTGTGACCCAAGTGTGCTAGAGTGAATGATGAATCAGAATTTACTGACTGCCTCCTGGGCAGTCCTAAGAAAAGCGTCTGTTGTGATTGGACACGTAAACTAAGAGGAAGGCACAGGAAGTGACACAAAAGAAGCCCCTTTAAAAGAGAGGTCAGTGAGTTCAGCTGGTCTCTTCTGGTTCATTTCTTGGATCTGAACGATCTTCTTGTTCTGGAGCTGGGACCCTGAGACTTTGGTGAGACTGTTCTTAAATCTTTCCTTTGGAATTCTACATGGTGAGTGTAAAGACTGAATCTTCCTGAACTTCTCTTAAGGACCTTCCCTTTCAAAAGAGACACTGTGGCTGAAGCTTTTGCTTCATTTACCTCCGGGGCCCGCTGGGCCTCTGACTTTCTGGCCTTGGGCTCAAAGCCAAAATTCCCTCAGCTGAGGGTTAATTAGATCTGCCTGGGTCAAACTAGGGGATCAGAGCAAATTACCTAGTATGTTAGATTACTTATCTTATCCTCTCTCTCATTTCCTTATTTTCTCTTCCTCTTCACATTTGTAAATAAACTTCCATAAAAGTCATTTTGACTTGAGGTTATTTTTTAATTGGGGATTGATAATTATTTAATTCCCTGGCGACTTTTAATATTCACCCACTCAAAATCCCTGTTTACCCCTTATAAAACTTTTTATATAAAATTGGGGGAAAATAAAATAAAATTTAATTTGAAAAAAGTTAAGAAAAAAGACCTTTCACACTACTTCTTTTCCTATCATTTTCTTCTTAACTCTACACAGTTTGGTTTTAGAAACTGTTCTATCTAAAGTTACTAATTATCTCCTAATTGCCAAACCCAGTGGTTTTTTTTCAATCCTTATCCTTCTTGCCCTCTCTTCAGCCTTTGACATTACTAATCATCCTTTTTACCACGATACCTTCTTCCCTTTAAATCTCCCTGTTATTGCTCTAATCTGGTTCTCCTTCCACTTAGCAGACCACTCCTCCGTCTTCATGCTAGATTTTCATCCTGTTATAGTCAGTGATTGTGAGTATCCTTTAGGGCTCTGTCCTGGGACTACTTCTTCCTCTATTTTAACTCTCACGTATTTAATTATCATCTTTATGCTGATGATTCTCCCATTTACTTATCCACCTCTTTTTTCTTGTCTAGATTTTTCACTTTCAATTCCTATTGGATATCTTAAACTGGATGACCAGTAGGCATCTTAAATTCAGCACCCCAAATTAAGCTTGTCATCTATCTCCTCATACCCTCCCCTCTTCTTGACTTCCCTGTTACTATTGAGGACATCATTGTGTCCTGTCATCTTGGCTTCAAATCTAGAAATTATCCTTGACTCCTCACCATTTCTGACCCCTGAATGCCAATCTGTTCTGATTTTACTTTTGCAACATCTCTCGAATATGCCTCCATCTCTCCTTTGACATTGTCCCTACCCTGGCACAGACCCTCATCATCTCACATCTGGATTGTTGCAGTAACTGTTGGGGTTGGATGGGAGGTGGCTGCTTGCCTCCAGTCTCTTCTCTACTCTAGTCCATTCTCCATGCAGCCATCAAAGTGATATTCTTAAAACAAGGTCTAACCATCTCATTCCTGTTGAATAAATTCCAAGACTCCCTGTTGCTTCCAGGATCAAAAATAAAATCTGACATTCAAAGCCCTTCATTACCTGGTTCCCTTCTACCTTTCCTGTCTTTTTACTCCTGGCTTCTGTGATTCAGTGACAATAGTCTCCTTGCCTTTCCTCAAATACAACACTCCATCTCCCAGCTGCACATTTTCCCTGATTGTTTCCGTTGCCTGGAATCCTCTCCCTCCTCATATCTGTGACTTCCTTCAAGATCCAGCTAAAATCCAACCTTCTACAAGAAGCCTTTCTCTATTATTCTTAAAACTGTTTTTAGTTGATTATCTCCAATTTATCCTCTATAATAATAATAATTAGTATTTATTATATATTATTATAACAAATAATAATATATAATAGTAATTAACTTTAAGGTTTATAAAACTCTTTACAAATATCTCACCTTATCCTTACAACAACCCTAGGAGGTAATGCTATTATTATACTCATTTATAGGTGAGGAAATTGAGGCAGTTAGAGGTTAGGCTAGATTTGAACTCAGATAGACTCCCTTTTTAGAGTGTGAGCTCCTCAAAGGCAAAGGACTTTTTTTCTATCTCTAGCATTTAGCATAAGGCCTGAATCATAGCAGGGGCTTAATAAATGTTTATTTGACTTACTATTAGGCATGACTCCAAGGAAGTCAAAGACAGAGGGGAAGGACCTACATGTTTAAGAATGTTGATGGTAACATGGTACCTAAAATAGGTGACCATCAATTGGAGAATGGCTGAACAAACTGTGGTATAGCAATATATTGGAATTTTATTGTGTCATAAGTAAGGATGACTATGATAAATTCAGTGAAATATGGACTTAGATGAACTGATATAGTATGAAGTTAAAGAATCAGGAGAACAATTTATGTAAGGACCACAGAAATATTTTGAGGAGAAACAAGTGGAAAGACTGAAGAACTCTGATCAAACATGGTAGCTCAAAGACCAAGGGACTAGATCCTACGTGGAGGATGAAGAAGAGATTTAGAAGTGTGGTAGAGGGAGATCTCAAAAGGCAAGAAATTATGATTAGAGAATTTCAGAGGTGAAGGTAATGGAGGCAGCACAATTTTGAATGATGTTGAGGACCATCCCAGGGGATGACGACTCATGTTGTTGGAGGTCATAGAGATTAAGGAATTAAGTAAGAGTCCTGGGAATTCAATGAGACATCAAGGAGAATGATGAATTTACCAATGATAAGGATAGGAGCTGGGGAAGGGGGACAACTATGATCCAGGCATTGAATTCCTTGAGACAGAAGACAGAGCAACCTAAGGTCAGTAGTGATAATATTGGTTGTGGTTGTGGTCATGAATGGTCACAGCAATAACAACATCACCTGTAGCCCATTAAGGTTGACCAAATGCCTTATGCCCATTTTCACCTGATCTTCACAATGTACAGTGATGGTCTGCTGACTTTTCCTGATGGTTCTCATGGAGTACCTCAAATTGAAGGACTATTTGACAACATGATGAGAAAAATGTCCTGCAGTGATCCAGTGGACACAGAGGACCTCTGAATCAGCCAGGAACCTCCCAGTTGGATAATGGCTTTGCAAAGAGGAGTGATTGGGCAGACTTTCTGTTTATTCACTACAAGTGAAGGAATGAACTGGACCCAAGATTCTTTGAGTTACGAACACCAAACAGTTGCCTTCCAATACATCCCTTTGCCTGACAATCAAGAGTTAAGAGTGTGGAGTGGAGCCACTTACCGGTCTTCCAATGCCTCTGACTTGCTGAACAGGGAACAACTGATTTCAGTTTTGCCTTGGCTCTTCCCCTTGTCTGCTGCTGCTCAGAGAGCAGTCTTTTTCCAAGCCCAGGATTCTCCATCCCTAAATCCCTGCACCACCCCAAGCTTTGCTGCCTCTGCTCCATCCTGGGTCCATGGTGCCCTGGACCCATCCTGGTGCCCCATCTCCATTTGGGAGTGGTGATTTATTTAACAGCCACCCCTCGGCAGAGGTCTATGCCTTGGGCTTCCTGGGGTGGGGAGGGAAAATGATGAATTGTGGAGGGGTCCAGAAAGAGAGAAAACATGCAGAAGGCATTGAAAAGCCTAGGTTGGACACTTTCTTCCATTAATTTCTTGTTTCATTATTGTTTGGAATTAGGGCTCTAGGTTTGTCCTATGAACTGGCCAGGCTGATGTTGAACTCCCCTTCCTCAGTCTTTGGGTGCTGCAATGGGGCTAGAGGGGACTCCTTTATTTGTCCTTGACTTAACAGGGTAACTATGTTAACCCAAAAGGATCCTGTTTCTGTATCTCATCTCTGTTCCTTCATTGCCGTTGTGATATAGATAAGAAGTGATACAAAATTTATCTTCAAACCTACATGTAGAGCAGAGGACAGGGACCTCCAGCCCCACCAACAACGTGAGAAGACTGGGACTGACCTGGTCTTCCTCAAGAGAGGAATTGGCTAGGCTGGAATTGTCCGTGGGGACCCACCTGGCCAGACCACTACCAACTCCCTGCCATTTAGACAAAGGTGGACCCGACAGGAATGCATTGAGCTAAAAGCTTATTGGATGGACGAGCCTGGAGGTGATAATTCCTCATCAGCATCTCACAGAGCTCATCCAGAGACTTCCCCTTGGACCTGTCTACACCGCACTCCCTGTTATTCTCATGTCGAATGGCTCCTCCACAACAGATTTTGGTGGAAATATCAGCTATCTGCCTCTCATTTCTGTGTTGGACTGTTGAAATAAAAATGTTTATAAGGGAAAAAAATTAGATGACAGCAGTAGGGGTAACCTAAAGGGATGATGGGAACCTCAGAGGAAGAGGGAGAAGCCAGGAGTACACCAACTCCCTTTCCAGGTCCCTTTCCAGGTCCAGTATATCACAGGGAAGTCTTCTTTTAGCTGGTTCAGTTCCATTTTATAGATGAGGAAACTGAGGCAAACAGAGGTGAACTAACTTACCTAGGATCACACAGCTAGGAAGTGTTTGAGGCAAGATTCAAACACATCTTCCTGAGTCCAGGTCCAGTGTTCTATCCACTAGGCACCATGTAGCTGCCTGTATATATGTATATATTTTATTTTCCCAAATACACATAATTTTCAATGTTTTCTGAAATTTTAAGATCCAAATTGTCTTCCTCTGTGCCACTCCCTCACCCCATAAGCAATTTGATCTTAACTGCCTATATTTTTAAGGATGGGGGAGACACACATGGATTAGTAGGCGGCAGGAAAGGTGTAGACAGGGAGAGTTTTGAAGGTTAGTGAGTGGGGATGATAGAGGAGGCAGCCTGCTGGAGAGGATGGGATGGGGGGGGGTCCTCTTGTACACATGGAGGCAAGGAGAAGGGCCATCTCTTCATGTGATGTGAGATGAGGAAGAGGGGAAGAGGGAGCTCTCAGCCAATGGTCTCAATTATTTTTTCAGTGAAATAATGAGGTGAGGCTCTCAGCTAATAGTGTAGGCAGAAGGGGAGCCATGAAAAAGTTTTGAAAAAAATCACTGTAGTGGGGAGAATTAGGTGGGCATCTTGCAGCAGCGAGGACCTAGCTGAGAACAAGGGCTAAACAGGGAGACCTGAGTGCAAATTCTGCCTCCGACACTGAATATAGAGTTAGCGTTTATATAGTGCCTACTATGTGCCAGGATCTGTGTTAAGCCCTTTATAATTATCTTGGCTGAACCCTACCACAACCCTGTTAGGTAGATTTTATTATCCCCCTTTGACAGATAAGGAAACTGAGGTTGTCAGAGGTTTAAGGAACTTGCCCAGGGTTACATAGCTAGTGTATGAAGTTTAATTTGAATTCAGGTCTTTCTGACAACAGACCTGGTGCTCTAACCATTGGGTTTCCTAGTTGCCCCATGAGAGGACCTAGGCAAATCATGACATCTCAGCCTCAGTTTCTTCTCCTGTAAAATGAGAACAAGCACCTATCTTCCAGGGCTGCAAAAGATAAAATGAGAATCTCTGCAGAATGCTCCGCCAACCTTAAGTGAGCTCTTACTGAGATCAAGCAGCCAGAGTTCATCAGCCTGCAAACAAGACCTTCACTCAGCCGAGAGCGGTCGGGGCTCCGCAGGGCAAGATTGTTGGTAGAAGGAGCCAGGGGAGGAGAACGTAGTCTGTGTAGAGGCTGGAGATCATGGCGAGGACCGGGGCAGAGGGAGACGTGGGATGATGTCAGAGGAGGGGATTTCAGAGCTCACAAACATGGCTGCTAGCAAGATCAGCGATAAGACCTGCAGTGTGTATCGCTGAGGTGGAGTCAAGTCAAGAGTCTGTCTGTCTGTCTATCTATCCATCCAAGTCTGTCTGTCTATCCATCCATGTCTTCCAGAGTCTATCCATCCAAGCCTGTCTATCCATCCAAGACTTCTAGAGTCTGTCTGTCTATCCATCCAAGTCTTCCAGAGTCTGTCTATCCATCCAAGTCTGTCTGTCTGTCTATCCATCCAAGTCTTTCTGTCTGTCTATCCATCCAAGTCTTCTAGAGTCTGTCTATCCATCCAAGTCTGTTTGTCTATCTAACCAAGTCTTCCAGTCTGTCTATCCATCCAAGTCTTGTAGAGTCTGTCTATCCATTCAAGTCTTCCAGTCTGTCTGTCTGTCTATCCATCCTAGTTTTCTAGAGTCTGTCTATATATCCATCCAAGTCTTCCAGAGTCTGTCTGTCTGTCCGTCTGTCCATCCAAGTTCTCCTGCCCAAGAGGAGCCGAGCCAGGCACTGGTGTCTCATCGGGGAAGGGAGGAGACCGTCCTGAGGGCCAGGAGATGTCATCACAATCACGACTCTTTTTGCTAGTTCTGGGATCTTATTTATTGTCTGCCCTCTCACCAGAAGGGGGTTAGAGTGGAAGATTTCTAGGGTCCCATCATTCTAACCTCCAACGTTCTCTGAGCCTTCTCCTATCCACCAACACCCGGAAAAGTAGGGTCCCTAACATGCACTCGTGCGCTGATCCACAACCCGAGTGTGATGGGAGTTTGTGATGGAGGTTAATAATGCGCAAGTGGAGCGGGATTGTGTGTGTGATCCTCGGGCATCTTGGGGAGACATTCTGGGCCTTCAGAGGGGCTACCTGCAGAGTTTGGGCATGTGTTGAGGATGAATGATGGGACGAGGGGGAGGCGCCGGTGTGGCCAGCCTGCCGTGGGGTGCTCCCTGGATCCCATCGCTGAGCCCAGTTTGGGGGCGTTTCTGCACAAGTGGGGACTTGCCTCAGAACCAGAGACGAGTCTGCGCCCCATCCAGAGGACCATCCCCCCAATTCCCCATCCAGAGGCGAAAGGAATGCTGGTCTGGGACCCAAACGGCTGACACTCGTATTCTTCTTAGTTTATTAGTTTTTCAACACAGTTAATTCTTTCTACAACAAGAGTTTCTATTCATTTTACATTTGTTGTCATCTCCGAGTCTCATGGTATCAATGCGAATCATAGCATCAACCACCAGAATACACAAAAATAGGTTCTTCACCTTGTACAGAGAAGTAGGAAGTATTCAATTTTACCTCAACCAAAGGGGGGGAAGTGAACCAACAGATATAATCAGACCACCTCCAACAGAAAGTCACACAGAGAGACCCAATATATATATGTATGTCTATATATAATATGTATAGATATTTATAGATATTTCATCTTCAAGAACACACCAAAACCCCAAGAAATATTGCACTATCTACAGTAAAAAGGGTTATTTCTACCAGCTTGTCAAACATTCACATTTAGTGTTCAAAGAAAGCACACGGGAGAAGAGGGCTGGGGACGAAGCAGGGGACTCACTACCTCTAGGATGATGATGACGATGGCTTAACAGATGGCGTGTGAAGGGGCCCCGGGTGTGCGTGCTCTAGTGACCGCCCGCCCCCTCCACGCGAGCCTCGAGAGCCGCGCGGAGGCCCTTTTCCTTCCGCTACTCTTTCCCGCCTCTCCTTCCCCCGGCGGCTTCCGGGATGTGAGCGGAAGGATGCTAGAGGTCACGCCAAGGGCAGCGGCTCCCGAGGGCCTGCTGGAACGGCCCGTTTCCATGACGTAAGCCGTCCGCCTGGACCAACTCCGGGAATTTGGGATGAGATGGGGGTCATGATTAAGACAGACAACTTTAGTTCTACCTACTTCTAGCCAGACAAAGGGGAAAGGGGAAGTAAGAAAAATTATCCAGCGCGTGCAGAGTACTTCTGGCCAACACACCCTTTCTGATGCCTAGGACGACACCAAGGATGTTCCCACCATCCTTTCGGGGATCGGCGTGGGCCGGGGGGTCCGCTGGCTTCACGCCCCCTCCCCGGCTTCCTGGCCGTCCCCCTCTTCCCCGATGGAACACCCACCCACCCCGATGTCTAGGTCTCACAGGAGGCGGATCGTGCCGCAGAGGTCGGGGGGCCCCTTCCCTCCACATTCTCTCTCCTGGGTCACGCTTCATCCTAGGCAAAAGAACCTCTTCCACGTTTGATGTACTCTGACAGGACAACCCTTATATACAAGATTTGATGCCCATTTCGAGAAAGCGGTCCAGATGGGACTGAGCTATGCTCTCCCATCTGAATTGTGAGGGGAATAAGATGGCTAAATGCAGCAGCACCATACCTAGCCCAAAAGAAAACTAGGGGACAGGGAGGACGGGGGGATGGGGGGACGGAGACGCCCCAAGGAAGAGTCAGCCCCTTAGTGGGAGGATCCCCTCTGCCTGGCTCCAGCCCAGTTTTTCCTCCTCAGAGCAGTCACGGGAAGCTCCCGGTCCTCTTTTGGGGTTTCCATCAGTCACCTCGAGTTCCAGAACCCAAGTCCTATCTCGGGCCCCGTCTGTCTAGGGAAGAGGACTCCACTGTCCGAGTCACAGACTACCGCCACGCCAGGCCCATCAGCGAGGCCCCCATCTGAGCCTCCTACGGCCTCGGCTGGAAAGAGGGTGCCGAGGCGCGATGCAAACTTTTGGTTGCTACTGTTGATTGTCATATATGCAACAAGACTTAAAAATATATCTATTTCTCTATCTACCTACCTACCTAGAAGTGCATGGGAGGGAGGGAGGGAAAGGCTTCTGGGCTCCATGCCGAGGACTCTGGGGGACAGATCGCTCTCTCCTCCCAGAACCCACCCTGCTACGGACTCGGTGCAGGCTGGCTGGCTGGGCCAGTGAAACCAGGGTCCGTCCCCCGCTCAGCCTGCCCTTCCCAGCTGGGGGAGGAGTTCCCCATCTTCTCTGGGCACCCCGCCCGGGGTGGCTGCTCCTTCAGCAATTTCACTTCCAAGATTGAGGGGATCGGGGGCCGGGGGCCGGGGAGAAGTCGGAGCAAAGGGCAAAAGGAAGTGACTCTGCTAAGCTCTCTCCCACATCCACACACCCTGTGCAACAAGTTTTACTGACGTGTGACCGGAACCAGGCCAGGGAAGCAGATCTTAAGAGAGCTCAGCAAGCCTGGGCCATGAGACGCTTCCCCAGAGTCCTGGCTCCAATGGCCTAAACAGATACGAGAGGGAACCACGAAAGGTCTCCAGATCTTCCTCAGCCTGGGGAAGGGGCGCCTCAGCTGACAGAGGAGGGCAGATGCCCCAAGTGGGACTGGTCTCATCAGTGTCCACCAAAAGAACGGCCCTGCTTCCCCCAGACAGGCCCAAATCCCTGCGGCCGAAGCACAGGGAGGTCCCTGACCTTGTGGAGATGGCAGATGGGGACGCCCAGCTTCCTGAACGCTCCGGAGACTCTGGTGGGCTGTGGTTTTTAAGGTGGTTCTCCTCTTCCTTGGAAACAATTTTTTTTTAAAAAACAAAACAAAACAAAAGTTGTAAACCCCTCCCTCCCCCCACCCAACCCCCCCACACAAAAAGAAAACCAAGGGAGTGGGGGCAGGTGCACAGGAATGGCAGTTGGTGATTCGATGACTTGATGAGGGGAGTTGGGGGTATCTCCAGGGAGGCACGAAGGAGCTCAACAGGACACCTCCATGGTGTGGTTGATCTGCCCCAGGGCCTCGCTGCTCTCCGAGTGGGGGCAGGCCCGGGGGCGGGAGCCGTCCACGGAGCTGGCGCTGGTGAGAGAGGCGGTACGAGACCGGGCCAGACGGGTCATGCTGGCTGATGGCACTGTGGAAAGATGGGTAAATAGAGGCAGAAGACAAAGATAAAGAGGGGCAAAGAGAGGGAGGAAGGAAGAGAGGAAGATGGGGGAACAGAGAAAAACAGAGGAGAGACCGAGAGAGAGAAAGAGAGAGAAAAGGAGGGAGGGAGACAGAGAGACAGAAAGAAAGAGAGAAAAGGAGGGAGGAAAAGGAGAAGATGGAGGAAAAGGAGAAGATGGAGGAACAGAGGAAAACAGAGGGGAGAGTGAGATAGAGACAGGGAGAAGGGGGGAGAAAGAGAAGGAGAGAGGGAGGGAAAGAGAGAGGGAGGAAGGGAAAGAGGGGGAGAGAGACAGAGAGAGGGAGAGAAAGAGGGAGGAAAAGGGAGGAAAGGAAAGAGGGAGAGAGAAAGAGGGAGGAAGGGAAAGAGGGAGAGAGAAAGAGAGGGAGAGAGAGAAAGGGGAGAGCAAGGAAGGGAGAGAGGGAGGGAGAGAGCAAGGAAGGGAAAGAGGGGGAGAGAGACAGAGAGGGAGAGAAAGAGGGAGGGAAAAAAAGAGGGAGGAAGGGAAAGAGGGAGA
>NC_058131.1:40777459-40788002 GCF_016433145.1 Gracilinanus agilis | reverse complement strand
GGGAAAGAGGGAAAGAGAGGGAGAGAGGGAGGAAGGGAAAGAGGGAGAGAGAGGGAGAGAGAAAGAGAGGGAGAGAGAGAGAGAGAGAGAGAGAGAGAGAGAGAGAGAGAGAGAGAGAGAGAGAGAGAGAGAGAGAGAGAGAAGCGTTAGACCTGGAAGATAGATGCCAGGAGACCAGTGGGTAGGAGGACACAGTGGGCGCACACACAAGCAAATGCAGCCAGCAGCAGCCGTTCCTGCTTTGTCCAGCTGTCTGAGGAACCAGGCCCTTCTCCTGGCCCCTGGGCCCCAAAACACAGGCCCATGTTTTCAGCTCACTCGCTCCAGGCTGGAAGCATGCGGTAGGGTGAGGGGTCACTGCCAAGCTAACGTAGCTGAGGGGGGCCCGGTGCTTGGGCACAGTGTGGCCGGCTCCTACGAGGGCTCACCTCGCACTGATACAGATGAGCGTCAAGAGTGACTTCTGGGATAGAGGAGGCTAGGGGGGCACACTGGGGGAGGAAGCCCAGTGTAGGGGATCAGGGATGGTCTAGTCATGCACTGATGCCTCCCGGTGGTGCCAGCTTCTCCCAGAACCGCACTAGGATTGGGTGGATTTGTGAAAGTATCTATCCTAGGAGGGAGGCGCTCATCAAACACGCCTCCATCTTTAGACTCTAGGAGGCTGATGGCTCACAGTGGAGGGAGAGGCGTGGGGAGTATCCCCCTTCTTCAAAAGTCAAAAAGGGGGAACCTGAGGCCTTAAGAATCCGGCCCCACTGAAGCTCCGAGGCCTAGGGGACACGAGCCAACTCGCATCCTTTCCTTAGATAATTTCTGCTTCCACATCTTCCGGCCCGGACAGTGTGTCCAGCGGCCAAGGCCCTGTGTGCCCGGCCGGGGCAGGCGCTCCTCGCTCTATGGCCGTGATCCCTGCTTGGGCTCTGGGACACCAAGGACTCAGGGAGCCAGAAGTCAGGTGCCGGGGCCGAGGGAGCCCCCCCCCCGACGCCTGGCTTCGGCGGTCACTCCTTTGGGGGTGGGTGGGCAGCCGGGTAGAAAGCAGCGAGTGATCCAGACCAGGGTGAATGTGCTTTCCTGCGGTGATGCAGAGAGAGGGGGACTGAGGAGGGGGAGGCTCCATGCAGCAGGGGAGGGAGGACGGGGAGCGGGTGACAAATGAGAAGGGGGGATACCTGCGCCTCCACTCAGCCTTCGGTCCTTCAAGTACGCAACTAAGAGAGAAGATAAGAGAGCAAGAGAAGGGGCGGGGAGGGAGGGATAGAAAACACGGGTTGAAGAATTCCGTCTCCCCGGGGCCGAGGCTGGGGGTCGGGGTCACAGCAAAGACACGAGACAGAGAGAGGAAGACAGGTGGGGAGCCAGCCGAACGTGTGAGAGATTCTGCCCTTCCCCCAAGCCCGGGGGAGCCCCTTGGGCAGAGCCACTCCTGGGGGGGCCCAGGCGGCAGGAAGGGCCCAGGCGCCCCAACCCCAGAAAGGCCGGTGAGAGGCAGGTGCGGACGCCCCATCCAGAAAACGCCCCGAGAGCTGCCCACTAGAGCGGGCTGGGGCAGGGAGAGCAGCCTCCGTAGCCTCCCAGCCTTTCTCGCCCACATTCTTTTACTCGGGGCTCCTCCTTCATCCTCTCATTCCCTTAACAAACATGCCCGAGTCCTCGTGGGGTCCGGGTGCTCCTCTCCTAGGCTCGGCCCCCCTCATCTCTGGGCTTTTTTAGCCGGCAGCACAATTCACCTTGAAGGAAGCAGCCGGGGCGAGGGGCCGAGAGGCTGGGCGGCTGGTGCCATGGTGGGGCTCGGCTCCCCCCTCAGTAATATCTCCTGCCCCCGCTCGGCCTCTCTAGGTGCTGAGGACCAGGAAGAGAGCCGGCACGTCCCTGGGTCTGACTAGGAGGCGGGCGAGCGTTCTCCTGTGCCGACGTCTGGGCAGACGCCTGTGAGCGCAGGGCCGGTCCAGGGCGCCCCAGAGAGGGCCCCGGGCTCGGGGTGCACTCCCTGAGCCTGAGTTTCTGTCATAGTAAAGCCCAGAGCAAGCTGGCTGTGGTGTGCGTGATGTGCGAGCCTGGGGACATGTCGGACAGATGCTGGAGGGACCAGAACCACCATTCTTCCTCCTCCCATCTCAGGAAGATGGACACAGGAAGGCAGGATAAGGGCAGCTCGAGGCTCCCCACCCGGACTGCCTCCCAATCTGGCCTCCCGGATAAGGTGTGCCGTGGCCATGATTATTCCTTCAAAGGGCGCAATTCTGAAACCACTCCACCATCCTTCCCCTCACAAAGAGGCCTTCGGACCCTGGGATTCTATCATTCCTCTACAGCCTTTTTCCTATTTCCCAAAGAACCGAGATCGAAGAACGGCAGGACCTGGCTTTGAGGGGTCGACACCCCAGACGGACTCCCATCCTCCGTTCCATAGCCTCATGGGCTCTGATGTTCCCCCCTATCCCAACCTGGGTCTCAGGCGCCACTCCCCGCCTTGGCTTTCCTGGCAGAGCTGTGTCTAGAGAGTTGGCACTTACTGTAGCCCATGCCTTGAAGGAAGTACTTAAAGGCTTCAGTCAGTTTTCCGGGCTGAAAGACAGGAAAGAGAAGAGTTTCAGGCAAAGGCCCAGAGTGGACCCCTTCCACTAGGTCCCCCAGGGGTCCCCCGTCCTGACCCTTCCACCAAAGGAAGCTAGACCAAGAGTCATCGTGATGGCGGACAGCTTGGGGAGGGGAATGGCGCCTCAGGAAGGGACGTGGTCTCCATGCATGACGGCCCTCTTGCCCATCGTCTGGAGAAGGGAACTCACCTGGGTGACCTGGGGAAGTCCACCGGAGTCAGCCATCTGCAGAGGGAAGGGGCAGAGCGAGATAAGGGTCTCCTGTTCCGGTGAATGGCCAAGGCCTTATGATCCTTGGTGCAAGCTTCTACCCCTCATTCATAATAATAGCTGCCATTTACATAGCATTTTATAGTTTTTAAATGATCTCATTTGAGCCTAACAGCTTTGAAAGGTAGGCGGTGTACGAATTCTAGGTCTCTCCTAATTAGGAGGAAACAGAGGCTCAGACTTTTCCCCCTTGTTTTTATATAAATAATAATATAATGTTATATAACATATAATAAATATATGTGATAAATAAATACTATAAATAAATATATGTAATAAATGCTATAAATAAAAATATGTAATAAATAAATATAGAAATAACAAACTATTTATTGGTTTTGTCTCTGTGATTGCCTTTCAGACAGGAGGGGCTTACTAAATGCTTATTGGAGCAGTCTGAATTAGCTTGGCTTGGATATTGGTCTAGAGACTTGGAAGAGTCTCAGGATCCTACATTTCGGGGGGGGAGGGTGGTGGGACCTCCCGGAATGGCGTTTTCTCTTTTTACCACTGAGGCTAGGAGAGAAGTTAGTCACTCCCACATAGCTAGGAAGTGTCCGAGGCTGGATATGAACCGAGGTCTTCCTGACTCCAAGGCCAGCTCTCTCGTCTCGAGTTGAGTCAGGGAAGGCTGGGATTTGAATCAAGGTCTGCTCTTTGCACCTATGCAGGAGCTGGACTCTGGCCCCTTGGCCTCAGGGTTCTGCCAGTGTGTTTTTGGGTTGGTGCCGGGACATCGGCTGAACTATCTGGGTGAGACCCTCCGCGTGCAAAGGGATGGGGAGAGCACGTGTCCCTGGGGACTGCAATGGCAGGCAGGGGGTTCGGGAAGCATTACCTTCAGGAAGGTGGTATTGGTCGGGTCCAGCTTGGAGTTACACTCAACCTGGGAACAAAGGCAAGAGCTTCAGGCTGTCAGAAAGTCAAAGGAGACCCCCAGCTCTGCAAAGTGCTTTTTCACCTTTGCTATCCCATTTGATCCTCCCAAAATTTCTGTGAAGCAGGGGCGAGGATTATTCCCATTTTGCTGATGAGAAAACTGAGATAAACAAAGGTCATGCTTCTAGTAAGTTTCTGAGGTGGGATTTGACCTCAGACCTTCCTGACTCCTTTGTCTGACCATCCCTGAAGCAGGTGAACTCTTGAGGCTAAAAAGTGACTTTCTCTCAGAGAGGAGGGGGAGAGCAGCAATGGCTCAAGAGCTTCTTTTCCAAAGGTCATTGAAGAAGGCTGAGAAAGGTGGCCAAGTCTTATTTTTTAGAAGAGACAAGAAAGTGTCAGAGCCAGACACTGAACCTAGTTTCTCTCGCTCCAAGGCAGCACTCTACCCGCTATTCCACACTGCTCTTCTGGGCTTGGGGAAGCCTTCCTTTGAGATGAGAACAAGGTCACCCTTCCAACAGGACCCCCATAAGAAGCAGGTGGTACAGAAGGCTATTCAAGCTTTGAAAGGACCCCTTGACAAATTCCACTACCCTGAAATGATCCCAGCTAACACACCTCCACTTCTGGTTAACCTTTTACCAGGAGTAGTTGCCAGCCAAGCAAGAGTGAGAGATGTAATAGTGAGACCCCAGGCCTGGGAAGAAGGAAGGAAGAAAGGAAGTAAGTAAGTAAAGAAGGAAGGCAGGAAGGAGGGAGAGAGGGAGGGAAGGAGGGAAGGAGGAAAGAAAGGAGGAAGGGAGGAGGGAAGGAAGGAAGGAAAGAAGACAGGAAGGAAGGCAGGAAGGAAGGAAGGAGGGAAGGGGGAAGGAAGGAAAGAAGGGAGGAAGGGAAGAAAGGAAGAAGGGAAGGAGAAAACAAAGAAGGAAAGAAGGGAGTAGGGAGGAAGAAGTAAGGAGGGAGGGAGGGAGGGANGAGGAAGGGAGGAGGGAAGGAAGGAAGGAAAGAAGACAGGAAGGAAGGCAGGAAGGAGGGAGGGAATGAGGGAAGGTGGGAAGGAAGGAAGGAGGGGAGGGAGGAAGGAAGGAAGGAGGGAAGGAAGGGAAGGAGGGATGGAAAGAAGGAAGGAGGGAAGGACGGACAGACACAACATTCTATCCGTGGTCTGCAAGGGCTGAAAATACTATGGTCCCACTGCTGCCCTAGACCTGAACATCACTCTTCTCTTGACACAGCCTAAGAAAAAATTAGCTTTTGGGGCTGCTTCATCACACTGTTGAGTTTTATTGAGCTTTATAGGCTACTAAAATCCTAGTCACTTTCTAACTCTTGTACTGGTATAACAAATAAAATTGATATAGAAGGATATATTTAAAAATATTAGGGTTTTATTAACAGCCATATTGATAATTTAAAAAAAACCCCACATGCCTGCTAAGATCTAATTCAAATGCCCTGCCATGCTTTCCCCCTGGCTGCTTCATAGGAAAGAGGAAGTACCTATCCCAATCTCCCTATTTAAGCTTCTGTTTACGTTGTCTTACATCACCACATAAGACAGGAAGCCCATTGAATCATGGGAAATGTAGTTTTCAAGTCCCCTAAACATCCACAGGAAGTTTAGACCAGAGACCTCAAAATAAGTTCAAGGATCCCCAAATTTCTAATATCACACTGATAAACTTGTGAAGTTTGTCTCTCTCTGTCTTTCTCTGTCTCTGTCTCTGTCTCTGTCTCTCTCTGTCTCTCTCTCTCTGTTTCCTCTCTGTCTCTGTCTCCTCTCTGTCTCTCTGTTTCTGTCTCTCTCTGTCTCTGTTTCTGTCTCTCTTTCTCTTTCCTTTCCCTTACCTTCTGACTTAGGATCAATATTGCATATTGGTTCCAAGACAGAAGAGCTAGGGCTAGGCAATGGGGGTTCGGTGACTTGTCATACAGTAAGTGTCTTAGGACAGATTTGAATCCAGGACCTCCTGTCTCCAGGCCTAGCTCTCCATCTTCTGAGATACGTTAGCTATCCCTATGATGCTGATTTCTTAAATTCAAATGTTAAGGAAAAAAGGAAGGAAAGATGGAGGAAGGAAGAATGGAGACAGAGTGGGGAACAAAGACACAAGAATCAGAGAGTGGGGTAGGGCACTTGGAGCTTGGCTTCCAAGGGGTGACAGGCAGAAAGATGGGTCAGGGGGTGTTTGGGATGATGGGACAAGGGAAGCCTCTGAAAATGCCTTCATATAAGTTGGACCAGACCCCGTGCTTGCTGTCTCAGCCTCTCCCAAATGGATCTGGGTCTCAGTGTGCCCCCAGAGAAGTGAGCCATCACGGTTCACGCCTGCATTCCTGTGTCAGAGGAGGGCAAAGGTTTCCTAGGATACAGGATCTGTACTCCTTGTTGGCCTTGTGCCAGGGATGACCCCTCTCATTGGACAGGCTGGACATTAGCACTGCACTCACCACCCCATCCTCTGCAGGAGCATTGTCTCCAACCACGAGCATCACGGGGCAGCTGAAAACAGATGGGAAGAAAAAAATAGTATCAGGAGGCTTTAGAGGATTCAGTAGGGGCTGAGGCTGGGCTCAGATGTGAGGGGCAACAGGCAGGGTCACTCACCGAAGGGTCTTGGCGTTGGGGACTGTCCCGGGTCTGTTGATGTCAAGATCTCTGCGGCTAGGAAAGAAGGGAAGAATGAGTAGAAGAAATGCTTCCTCAGTCATATCCAGATCATTCCTGAGCCTGCCACAGAACTGCATTTCTGAACCGAGTCGGGGTCCTTCAGTTTGGAGCTAGAAGATGGCTTAGAGATCAAAGAATTTAAGAATTAAGATTTATCAATCAAAGAATTTTAGAGTTCTAAGAATATTCCTGGTTCACCCTGAATTCTCCTATAACACCACATCTAACAAGTAGGCTCTTCTACTTCCATTATCCTTTTAGAAAACTCTAGTTGTCATTGCCAAGTTTTGTCCTAAAGTCAAAATCTGGGGCTTTTGAATTTCCACCCATTGCTCCTACATCTATACTCTGGACAGTTAACAAGTCTAGTCTCCTTCCACATTGGCCCTTCAAATATTTGACAATGGGCTCACGTCCTCCCTGAAGCCTTCTCTCCAGGCTTCCAAATATGTCATTTCCTTCAACCAAAGTTCATGGAACAAGCTCTATGATGGCCTTTGGTCATCTGGCTTGAACTCTTCCCTACCTTTATCAGCATCCATCCATCCTGAAATGTATGGCCAAAACTGGACACAAACATCCCATCTAGGGACTGCAAGGGCAGGATACTGTGGGTCCATCCCTAGCCCTTGACACAGCCATAGAGGGAGTTGGCTTTTTGGGGGCTGTTACATCAATCTATTAAGCTTTAGAGGTCACTAAACCCCCCACATCACTTCCCATCCCTTAAACTTCTGGAGTTGATTTCCTGGATTCAAGGGTTAAGACTTTGCATTTGTTCCTATGATAATATTTCATCTTCTTAGACTCGACCTGCCGCGCTAGCTTTTCCAGCTCCTTTTGGACCCAGACTTCTATCAACATGTTTACTATCTCCCCCAGCATTCTGCCTATAACCTGCAAATAGGAGAAGCATTCCATCTATATGGGAGTCCCTGAAAAAAAAAATGTCAACAAACGAAGAACTGATGGATGGTTTCCTAGAGAGGCCACTGGAAAGCCCTCTTCCCAAGCTGATGTTGGGCCATTAATGGCTGCTCCTTGGGTTCTGATGCTCACTCACTTTCAAATGCACCAAATGGTGGTATTGGCTGGTCTTCCTATCGCCATCTTGCCTACCAGATCATTTAGTCAAACACCATTGTTTTATAAAATTTATAGAATATTAAAGGGGTCAAAACAGGAATCTCAGAATGTTATCTATTTGAGACTGTTTCTCTTATTGGTTCCCACAGAGGAAAGCGATTTATCTTAAGTCATGTGAACAGTAAGTAGAAGAGGGACAGCTAGGTGGCTCAGTGGATAGAGAGCCAAGCCTGGACACAGGAGGCCCTGAGTTCAAATTTGACCTCAGACACTTACTTCCTAGCTGTGTGAACCTAAGCAAGTCACTTAACCCCAACGTCTTGTCCTTACTGCTCTTCTGCTTTGGAACTGATACCTAGTATTGATTCTAAGACGGAAGGTAAAGGTTTAAAAAAAATAGAACTCTTTCGATTCATTGCCCTACTTCTTAGGGAAGTGAGGCAGAAGCACACGACTGGGGCTAGCCACATTTTAGACACCTTCCAACAGAGGAAGCCCTTCAGATCATCTCAAAACGCCCAGCCTTCGGGGCCAGCATTCCTACACTCAAATGGGGGGCACAGTCAAGCCGATCACTACTTGCCCCAAAGCTTGGCGTGTCTAAGGTGGGGCAGGGCAGGGTAGGAGAAGCCAACCACCAAGCTACAAAGCAGGGCTCCTTCACCCCTCTGTCTACCCAGCAGGGGCAGCTCCGTTCTGTTCTTGGATGAGACCTGACTCCGGGGGGACTCCACCGGCTGCCCCGACTCCCAAATACTCAGGGGGATGAACAGCAGAAGGCCTGTTGGGGTGGGATCTGCCACGTGGCCAAGGTGTACCTGCTCCAGCTCCTCCTGGCGTAGCTGGCCCAAAGGGTCAGAAACAGAGCTCAGGGGAGGATGGGGATGGGGATGGGGAGGGGGCCAGAGCACGGGCATGAGCATAAATGGTGGGGAGGGGGTAGGAGGTGAGGAAAAGGCTGGGGAGGGGAGGCATGATGCCCAGGGCAGGAGGAGAGGGGAAGAAGGCCCACATGCATCCCCAAGCAAACCTGTTGTACATGTTCCAGAAGAGCTGAAGGTTGAACTGATTCACCGTGCTGCTGATCTGCTGCCGATAGCTTTGCACCAACTCCGTGTTGTTCACCAGCTCCTCCTTGGCCCCCCCAAGAGATGGCCAAGAGTGAATTGGAGGGCGGGGTGGCACGAGGCCCAGCTCTAGCCCCCCAGAGTCCCCACATAGAGAGCTGCAGCCCTGGCTTTCAGAGCTGTTCATATGCGTGGATCTATTATTGGTGTTTATAAAGAACTCACCCGTAGACATTATTTTTAAAGAAAAAAAAAATAAAGCTTTTGGCCCTCCACCAACTGTCTCCTGGCTGTGGAGCTTAGTTCAGAGAAGAGAGGGAAGAGTGGGAAAGGGATCTCAGAGGAGCCTGGAGAACTCTTCCCGCATTTCCCCCTCCCTTCCCCTCTCCAAACACTATAGTCAAGTAAAGGATGCCAAGGTCCCCAGGACAGAACTTGGGCCAAGGGCTCAGAATCGAGGTCCGGTGCTTTAAAGGCTCCTTTCCTGATAGATTCCCACTTGTACGAGCTTCGGGGATATTCTGTTGGAGGATCTCGCAAGACCTCCTCTCCTCTGCCTCTGCTTCCCAAGCTTCCTTCAAGTCTTGCTCAAGTCCCCCCTTCTACCAGAAGCCCCCTCTTGCCTCCTCTTAATCTTTTTTTTTTTTTTTAACTCTCTCCGTCCATCTTAGAATCAATAATACAGAAGAACGGCAAGGGCTAGGCAATGGGGGTGAAGTGACAGCTGAGAAGTAGCTGAGGTCAGATTTGAACCCAGGGACCCCCATCTCTAGGCTTGGCTCTCAATCCACCTAGCTGTCCCCCACTTAATTTTAGTGCCCTCCTCTGAGGTTATCTCCAATTTGGCGTGCATACATCTTCTTTGTACAAGTTTGTTCCCCATTAGACGGTGAGCTCCTCAACAGCAAGGATTAGATTTTGGGGTTTTTGTCTCTCTTTTTGGTATTCTCAGCCCTTAGCAAGTGCCTGGTATATAGGAGGTACTTAACTTTTTTTTAAGGACTTGACTCCGAACACTGATTAGAAAGAATGTGCCATCCCCTCCTCTTGGGTGACATGGAAACTTTAGGTAATTGTGAGGTTGGGATGGGGAGGAGGAATTTAGCCACAGAAAGATCCAGGGGTAGTCTTGGGGGTCTTGACTCCCAGTCTGGCAAACTTGCCTGCCAGCAAACAGGGAGCTGGGTGGCACAGTAGATACAGTGCTGGGCCTGGAATCAGGAAGACCTGATTTTAAATCCAGCCTCATGCCTTTCCTAGCTGGGAGCCTTTGGGTAAGTCACTTAACTTCATATATCTCCGTTCCCTCACAAATGGAGATGATAAGAGCACCTGCCTCCCAACGTTGTTCAGAAGATAAAATGAGACCTTATTTGTAAAGTACCTGGCACATAGTAGAAGACTAATACATGCTTATTTCAGGGCTGCTAGGTGGCTCAGTGGACCAAGAACCAGATCTGGAGATGGGAAACTCTGGGTTCAAATCTAACCTCAGATACTTCCTAGCTGTGTGACCCTGGGAAAGTCACTTAACACCCCCCCCCCCCCTGCCTAGCCTGACAACTCTTCTGCCTTGGAACCAATACGCAATATTGATTCTAATGGAAGATGAGCATTTATTTAAAAAAAAATTAAATTCCTTCCTTCTTTTCTTTCTCCCTCCCTTTCTCCCTTCCTTCTTTCCTTCTTCCCTCTCTTCCTTTCTTCCTTCCTCCTTTCCTTCCTCCCTCCCTCCTTCTATGTCCTTTTAGAATGGCTGGATGCAGAGTAGGCCTTGTTCTCAAGGGAATCCCTTTCAGATTTCCAGCTCCAGAAAGGCCTTGGAGTCCCTCCAAAGCCCTCCAACTCCCTGCTCCCATTCCCAAGGGGAGTAAATGGACGGAAGACCTTTCCCTTACCTGGCTGAAGAGGTGAGAAAGAACTGTGTCAGGTAAAGTGCTTGTTAAGCCCGAGAGCTGAAAGGA
>NC_058131.1:40740262-40774941 GCF_016433145.1 Gracilinanus agilis | reverse complement strand
TTCCTCTTCCCCCTCTTCCCCCTCCTCCTCCCCTTCCTCCTCCCCTCCTCTTCCCCCTCCTCCCCCCCTCTTCCCCCTCCCTTCCTCTCCCCCTCTCCCCCTCCTCTGGCTCAGCATTGCTCTCACCTTGGTGGCCGCCCAGTCGATCCATCCTTTGCCGTTGGGGTCGATGTTCATGAGCACCAGGCCTTCCACAAGGTCAGGGAAGATGAGCTGCAGACCAAAAAGGGGCGGTCAGGGAGGTGCCTCCGGGAAGGGGCGGCTCTGGGCTCGAGTTCTTCAGGGAATGAATCCATGTGTGTGAACCCAAGTGTATGCCCAGGCCCAGGCAGTATCTCCCGGGTGGTCTTGTGGAGGTCCCACAGTGGCCACTGCCTGCTTGTGCCTCGCTTAGCTAGGTCTCAGTTTCCCTATTTGTCAAATGGGGTTAAAGAGCCTTTTCTCTCCCCCTCCTGCACTCGGTTGTTGTGAAGCCAAGATGAAAGAAGAGATGTGAAAAGGAGGTGTGAGGAGGAAGGTGATAATGGTGACAACGGCGGGGGGAGGACCAAAAGGGGGCAAAGAGCGGAAATCCAGGGCTTTCTGCTCCCGCCCAGCCCCCCTTCCCAAGGGCCAGACACTCACGGCAAACTTGGCCAGGACGTAGGCGCCAGCTCCAACCCCGATTCCAATCACGTACTTGAACCTGGGGGGGATCGCGGTGGTAAGTGCCCAGAAGGGGCTGGGGAGCCCTCCCACAGAGCCCTTGGAGCCAGGGAGCCCTGGGGATGGCGCCCCATCCACCGGGGTCTGGTGGTGAAGGCCGGAGGGTCACGACACCCAAGAGAAGGCCTGGGCCCGCCTCCCTTGGGCCAGCCACCTCTGGCTCCTTCCTCCCCCGGGGTGCTGCCTGGGACGGAGAGACTCACCCAAAGTGCTGGATCACGCTGGGGAGCATGGCTGCCAGCTGCTCCATCGAGGGGAACTGATACCTGGGGAGCACACGGCGAGGAGCAGGCGTTGGTGGGACGGAGAGGGAGCCGGCGAGGCAGGACGGGCCCCCTCACCCCGCTCTCCCCAGGGGGGTGGTGGAAGGCACCTTTTACACCCGTTGGGAGGGGAGGAGAGGGCCTCTGGGATCCGGCCTCGGGGAAAGGGGGAATCTCTTTACAATGATTTTGGATTTCTTCCCTGACCGCTTCCAGGGGTCTGTCGGGGCAGCACATGGCAGGGGACCTGCTGAGCTCCCCGTCCCGCCAGGCGCTCGCCCCGTGCTTGGACAAGGCGTAGGGGGAGGCGCCCCTCACGCCGTGGGGCGGGCAGGAGGAGTACGTACCCTTGAGGGAACTGCGATGCCCCCGCCTGCTGCCCGGGGGCATCCACATGGCACACCACAAAATGCTTGGTGATCTCCTGCATGTCTTCAAAGTTGAAGAAGGCGTTGAAACAGAGCTTGTCTGGAAAGAGGCAAGAGGGCTGTTGGTGGGACGAAGCAGGACGAAGCAGCATTATCCTCCCCTCCGAACCCCAACTCCCAGCCGCATCCCCCGAAACGGTTATCAAGACAACCCCCTCGTTTTTTCTGAAGAGGTCCAAGTCAGCGACTTGACTTCTCCAAGGCCCCACAGGTGGCAAGTAGAAGAGCTGGGATTTGAACTTGGTCCTCTAGGAATTGGAAGGGACCTTAGCGGGTCAGCTAGTCCGATGAACTCATACCTGAACATCCTCAACGAGGAACCATTCAGCCTCCCCTTAAAGCTTCCAAGTGGGGAGGAGCCCACTTTCTCCCCAATCAGCCACTTCTACTCTAGGACATGGCAGACTGGCTTTCTGATGGGGGAAAGGGTCCTCCAAGGCCCATCCCATCCCCTCCTCACTCCTGGTCACCTTTCTCAGCCCTTCCTTGCCATGGCTTCCCTGCACTTTCCCCTTCCCTCTTGTGACTCCCTCTCTCCCCCCATCACTCTCCCCTTCTCAAGCTTTAACCCCAGAATAATTCAGTGCTGGTCTAAACTCTGAATACTCTGCAAGGAAACGAATGATCAAAATTATAATAACTCCTACCAAATATTTTATCTAGTACTTTTAAGGTTTGCAAAGTGTTTTACAGGTTATCTTATTTCATCCTCAAACAATCCCGGGAGGTAGGTGCTACTAATTTCCATTGTACAGTCACTTGGTTAGTAAGTGGTTGGAAGCAGGATTTGCATTTGGATCTTTCTAGAGTCCAACACTAGCCATCGAAGCACTTCCTTGCCTCAGTGAGGAGCCAGACTCCTTTATTGAGGGCAAGGAACAGGGCCCAGAAAGGTCCAAAGTTTGGGAGAGCACCTGGTGGGAGTTGGGGAAGGAGAATCAGAAGATGATGATGGAGATAGGATCTACTGGGAGATTTGTATTAAAAGATGCAGAGAGAGATGAAGAACCAAGACACAGGAGGTCTCTCCATTCCTTTTTACATGGGTCATGGGAGAATTCTTGTTTGGGTCCAAGTCAGCCCAGGTGAGGTGGGAGGTCCCTTCAGTTCTGAGATTCTGGCAGTATTTTGATTAAAAGGCAGTGTTGTGGAGAGAAGAACGGACCTGGAGCCACCAAGAGCTCCAACTGGGTTCAAATTCTACTTCTAAAACTAGCTGTGTTAGTCTTTTAGACAAATAAGTCACTTTACCTCTCACCTCTGTTCCTGCATCTATTAAAATGGGACTATGAGGAGGGCAGCTGGGTGACTCAGTGGATAAAGAGTCAAGTCTGGAGATGGGAGGACCTGGTTTCAGATATGGCTTCAGACACTTCGAAGCTGTGTGACCCTGGGCAAGTCACTTAACCCCCATTGCCTAGCCCTTACCACTCTTCTGCCTTGGAACCAATATGTAATATTGATTCCAAAATGGAAGGTAAGAGTTTAAAAAAATGGGAATAAAAAATCCCTGGAGTAGCTTGCCTCACTGGGTTGTTGTGATGCTTAAATGAGATCACAGAGGAAAAGTGCTTTGCAAACCTTAAAGCACTATATAAATGTTGGATATTATTTTTAGTTTTAATTAATCCTTGGGAAACAAAAGCTTAATGTCCCCCCAGGATGATATGTTCAACCTCAATCCACCAGTTTTCACAGAGTTTTATGAAGGTGAAAGGGAATGTTCTGGATGTCCCCTCCTGGTTTTGTTTCTCTTTTCCACTTCCCTGGTCTGGCACTGAATAGAACTCCATCTAATCGTAGAGATGGGGGAGAATTCTGAGATCATATGGCCTAACCTTCTCATTTTACAGATAAGGAAACTCAGGCCCAGAAGAGATGAAGCCACACAGTCAGTCGGTGATAGGCTTGGAACTCTCCATTGGTTCTTTTGCCATTGTATGATGTTCTGGAACACAGTCCCAAGACTCAGAGGATGGACCTCAAAGTCAGGGGCAGGAGACGGGCTCTACTTACGGTTGAGCCCCACATCATGGTAGGTGAGAATGGCAGGACGGTTTCCCTTAGGAGAGCCTCGAATCACCACGTGGAGAAGGCCATATGGCGTGTCTATGTCATGTTCCTGGAAAATGAGTTAACAATTACAACTCAGTCCAGCATCAGCCCAAATGACTACCCCCAAACCTGTTCCTTAAGTCTTTTTTTTAAACCCTCACCTTCCATCTTAGAATCAATCTTAAGTACTGGTTCCAAGGCAGAAGAGCAGCAAGGGCTAGGCAGTGGGGGTGAAGTGACTTGCCCAAGGTCACACAGCTGGGAAGCATATGAGGCCAGATTAGAACTCATAACCTCCAATTTCCAGGCCTGGCTTTCCATTCACTGAGCCACCCAGTTGTCCCTACCTTCTTAAGTCTTTATATATATTTTTTCTTAAACCTAACTTAAATTAGGTTTACAATAAGTGATTATTCAACAAAACCAACTTCCCAATGTACCAAATTTTAGTTTAAAAACTATAATTTATGTATTGAGATATATTTCTCTATGTATATGTTTTATGTATTATTTAAATATGTATTTAAAAACCTTTCTATTTTAAAAAGAGCATTTTAAGTTTAAAGCGATAGTAACAAAAATGTCCTGGGCCCTTCTAATCGGTGTATTTTTCTTTTAGATTTTTTTGCTTTTCCAATTTCTTACTTTGGCTTTGATTCTCTCTTCACTTTATTGCTTCATCCCAATCCTCATTTTCTTTTGCGTTCATCACCTTTGTCTCTTCTGATGACATAATAGGGTTAGATTTTAGAGCCAAAAAAAGGAACCTGTCATAGAGGCCACTTGGGCCAACCTCCTCATTTTACAAGTGAAAAGACTGAGACCCAAACAGACAAGGGGAGTGACTTATCCAAGGTTCACAATTAGAACCCAAGGGTTTATCTGCCTTTGTATTTTTGGTGCCTATATAGTGCCCAATACATAGTAGGTGCTTAATAAATGCTTGTTGAGTTGAAGTCTGACCTCAAATCTAGTATAGCTTTCCTCATATCACATTGCTTCTGTGTTCACCCCATTAAGTTTATATACCACAGTCTATCTGGCTAATGACCAATTACTAGACACATGGGTTGGTTCTAGTATTTGCTGTTGTTGCTCTCAGTAATATTCTTAGGGCACCATCTTGGTAGAGGGAATCACTGGGTCAAAGGCTCTGAATGGCTTCATAACTTTCCTTGCATGACGCCATATTGCTTCCATGAAGATGGTACTGATGTATATAGCTCTGGTGGCAGTGCTTGCATCTTCGTAGCCACCCAGCACTGAATCTTTAGAATTTTAAACCGAATGGATCAGTTCAATGGGCAGACGGTGGTATCCTGTCTCAGAGCTGTTCTTTTATATTTCTCTGATGGTCAGCATTTTGAACATTTCCCCCCACCCCAAGTAGTTACTGATGATTTATGCTGCCTTTTTAAAGAATTGCCTATTCACGACTTTTGAGTACTCATCTTCTGGGAAATGGATCTTACCAATTCCTTAGAGTCATAGAGTTCAAAATTCCACCCCCCCCCTCAAAAAACATTTATGGCAAATGGTATTTCCTCCCCTATCCCTTTCTCTCCTTTTTATGTTGGATGCATTGGTTTTTGTTGCATGAAAACTTTGTTTTTCTGTTGTTGTTGTTGTTGCCCTGACAGTGTTTTTGGCTTGGAGACAAGAAGACTTGAGTTCAAATCTAGCCTTAGACACTTACTAGCTGTATGACCCTAGGCCAGTCACATCACCTCTGTTTACCTCAGTTTCCTCAACTGGAAAAAGGGGTTAATAATTGTACCCACCTCTCAAGGTTATGAAAATCAAGCAAGATAAATTATACTTACAACAGGGCTGGCACTTAGGTGCTATATAAATATTGCCTTCCCCATTTAAAAAAAAATCAAACCCATCTATTTTACTTATATAGATGTATCTATAATCGGTAATCAAAATCTATAATTATCCATACTTCATTGCCTCAACTTCAGATGTAAGGGTGGCCTTCTCTAGGTAGAAAGAGAAAAAATTACTCCATTCCAAAGCCCAGCTTGCAGCCCTGGAAGAACACTGTCACCCTGGCCATGAATCGGAAAGCCAAGCAGGGTTTTTTGTTTTCAATCCAAATCCTGTCAGACTTTATTGGAGCCGCAGCCTTTGGGGACCCAGAAGGCAAATGAGCCGTAAACTCAGGGAAACCAGCCAGCCCAAGACTGTTCCATGATGAGAAAAATGCAAGGAGAATAGAAATCACACTTGGAGGGAAAAGACATGTCCCCCTCCGCTATTAACGCCCTAATGGATTGTGTCATTTCTTCCTCATTTCTGTTCCCTCTGCCAGGCCTGGCCCGGGGAGTCTTCCTTCATCTCTGTTCTTTTCTTTCAATTCTCACTGCTGGGGTAGCTAGGAAGCCCAGAGGAGCTCCTGGCCTGGAATCAGGAAGACCTGGTTTCAAATCTGCCCTAAGAGACTTCCTAGCTGTGTGACCCTGGGCAAGTCACTTAACCTTGATAGCCTAACCCTTATTGCTCTTCTGTCTTAGAACTGATCCTAAGAAGGGTTTAAAAAAAATCTCACCGCCCATCTACCAGCTTTCCAACTGGTTTCCTTCATTTTTGCCCCCATCTTTCGCCCTCTGATCCGTCCCCCCCTCAGAGATGTCAGGCTGGTCTTCCTCAAGTTTTCTTTAGAGCAAACTACTTTCCTGCTCAGAGATCTTCATTGTCTCTTAACTGCCTACTAAAAAAAACCCTAAACTTCTCGGAGTTCCTAAGCTGGAGGCTGTGAATTTGGTTTAAAAAGATTTTTAAACCTTTATTCAATACAATTGGTTTTCTTTTGTAATCCCCGGTACAGGATGCTGAGAAGGGATCCTTCCGCTTCACTGGGGTCCAGGACGCAAACCAGGGGAAGACCCCGTGCCCATCCTCCACCATCCGATCCGCCATTCTCTCCCGCCCCCCACTGCCCCCTTTCACACCTCTATACTCCAGCCAAAGGGGACCCTTAGAATCATCCCCCGACTTGTCCTATGCCGGGCGGTCTCTGAACTGCTCCCTATTCCTAGAATGAATCTCCTGCCTTGTATCTGATGGCCAAACCGTCAGGCGTCCTTTTCTTTTCTTTAAACCCTTCCCTTCCGTCTTAGAATCAGCACTGAATCTTGGTACCAAGGCAGAAGGGCAGGAAAGGCTGGGCAATGGCAGTTCAGTGACTTGCCCAGGGTCTCACCGCTTCCCAAGCATTCTCTAAGGTTCAATCCCAAAAGCCACCTCCTCGAGGAAGGCTTCCTTTATTCTCCGCAGTCAATAAATGAAGCGCCTACTGTGTGCCGGGCACTGTGCTAAGGCTCCGGGGATACAGAAATGAAGGCAAAAGTCCCTGCCCTCGAGGAGCTCCCGGTCTGACGGGGGAGATAACGTGCAAACTAACTACGTTCAGGAAAAAGTGGAGATGACGAGCAAGCAAGAGCCGGGACGAAGGACGTCGACCAGAGACCGAGAGCTCTCCATTTGGATGACGGGGAGGGCAGCCGCCACGGAGGCTGGCGGAGGCAGCTCGGCTGGGGGTGGGGGAGGGGGAGAGGGCGGGGCAGTGACGTCAGCGAGAACGCGTCACACTGCAGCAGCGGCAGAAGGGTACCCGGGCAGAAAACAGGTCAGCGCGACGCCCCGAAAGCACCTTCCCCCTGGCGGCGGCGTCACACCCGCAGACAAAGAGAAGCCCGCGGAGGGCTCGGGCCCCGCCTCTCCGCGCCGCAGGGAACCGCCAATGAGGCCATCCGCAGCCGCCTCACCGCATCCTTCATCCTCCGCCCCTCATCCCCCGCAGGCAGGGCAGGGTCCCGGGGGTAGGAGCACTCAGCCGCCGCAGCCCGGATAGGACCAGAGCCGGCCCGAGGTCAGGGGACTCGAACCCGGGTCATCTGGCTCCAAACCCAGGGTTCATTCCCCAGAGGAAGCCGCGGGGGCTGTAACTGCATGCCAGACCCAGAGCCTAGTAGGAGGTGGCCAGGGGGAAGTGTCCCAAGGCTGGTGATGCCCTGGGCGCCAGGCTGGACAGGAGCAAGGATCTCTGGTCCTCTGCCCCAGCAGGCTTTTCTTGCTCACAAACCAAGGCTGTTCCAAGATGCTACTTCAGGAAAGAACAGCAGCTAGATGACTCCGTGGATTGAAAGCCAGGTGTAGACATAGGAGGTTCTGGGTTCAAATCTGACATTTCCTAGCTGTGGGACTCTGGGAAAGTCACTTAATTCCCATTGCCCAGTCCTCACCACTCTTCTGCCTTGGAACCCATACATATTGATTCTGAGAAAGGGATAAAACAGATACTTGGGGTCCCAGCCTTTGATGGAACAAAGCATGCTGGGAACACACTAAAATTCTCCCAAAGGCTCCCAGGCAATAGGGGGGTAGGAACAAGTGGCGCCTAAGAGGAAGCTTCATGTTCCCTTTCCTAAACAGACAAACAGAGCGCATTTCTGGAGCCTTAGGGCTTACAAAGTGCTTTCCTCTAAATAGCCCTGTGCCAGACTCTGCGATAAGATCACGGAGTTGGATCTGGAGAAGTATATCGAGGTCATTCAGTCCAAGTCCCTCAATGTACAGATGGGGAAACACAGGCTCAGAAAGGGCAGGTGACTTGCCCAAAGACATTCAGCTTTGAGCTGTAGCAGAACTAGGACTTGAATTCAGACCCTCTGATTTCGTGTCATGAGCACCAGGCATTTGGGGAAGGATCTGAGGAGATCCAATTTGTAAAGTGTTTTGCAAACCTTAAACTGGATAAATGCTAGCTATCATCACATAGGAGAGGAATCCCTGCCTGGGATAATCAGGTCCTTGGATCCCATCCCTTCTCCTTGGTCCTAGTTCCCTCATATAGCTGCTGCTGCCTTACCCCTCCTCCCCAGACTTTTCCCCCTGCCTCTGGCCTCCAAGTCTCCTGAGGCTTCTCCTCCTCCCCCTGCTCTGGAAGGAATCAGGGATAGAGCAAGCTGGGGAAGGGGAAGACGGCTCTCCCATCTGCAATGTGCTTTTTGGGGGCAGATGATGATGTAGGACATGAGCACTGAGCCTAGAGTCAAGGAGATCTGGGTTCAAATTTGGCTTTAGATTTTTACTAGCTGTGAGATGCTGGGTAAGTCACTTAACCATTGTCTGCCTCAGTTTCCTCAACTATAAAATGTGGATCACTGACATTACCTTTTGGGGGTTGTTGTGATGAGATAATTGAAAGTGCTTAGCCCAGGGCCTGGCACAAAGTAGGTATTACATAAATGCTTCTTCCCTCCCCCCCCCCTTCTTATGGCAGGATGCCTGGGTTTCTCTAGAGGAGACCCTTTACTAAGCCCAAACCCATTGCCCTCCTCCATGGCAGATCCTCCTTTTCCTGGCAGCTATCCCAAGGACACCAGTTAATGGACTTGTCCCTCCCTTCCTTCCCTCTGTCCTGTCGATGACTTCTGGGACTTATCAGACAGACACAAAGAGCAGCTAGATAGACTCGTGAGCTCAAGGCCACGAGATGCCATGGACTGCTACCTCAAGGGCACAAAGCCTTGTATGGGAAGGTCATTGTTTGGGGAGGTCAAATTGCAATGATGATAATGTTGGGCTTAGGAATTGCATGGGGACCCAGGATTCCTAGGCTCTGTCCTCGCCTCCAGAGCTGACACCTAGCATGATTTCTGTCCCAGTCTGAAGAATGGGCCATAAACCACATATCTGCCCACACAAACACACTCAAAAGGGGCAGACAGGTTCCAGGGATAGCTATATTCTACCTCCCCCGGCTCCATCACTTCTCCTAGCTGAGACTTCACTGTTGCTTTCAAGCCCTCTTCTCCCCCCCCCCCCCCACACTGCAGCCTGCCCTGACTAGGGGAATTGGGCCCTGGGGGATGATGGGATTCAGAGCAGGAAAGATGACGAAACTGTGGTTGGCTTGTCCCAGATCATTACGGTGCAGAGCTAGCTTCAGAACTGATGTCCTCCGATTCCCAACCCAGGGTTCTTTTGAAGGAGTTTATGTACAGAAAGCATTTTGCAGACCATAAAACACTAGGTAACTGTTAGTTATTAGCTTTCGCCGCAACCAAATCATCTCTCTTGATACCGACTGGTTCTTCAGTGCTAAACTAGTCCCCTGGGCATCCTGTCTAGACTGCCTCCAAGGAGTTGCCTTAGTTTGGAACACTACCAATCTTGGCTGGGGCAGGCAAGGTCAGCAAAAACTGTTTGGGCAATGGGGAGGCAGAGGAGCACACATTTGACCTTTCCCTCTGGAGTTATGAGAGGCCCCATTTGGCCTTGAGCTCTCCAGGCAGGGCAGAAGCTTCTGTCTGACTCAGTGACATTGACTGGCTGTGTTATGGTCTCTTGGTCAAGCACTTCCTGCCTCCTCATTCCCGGGACAGCAGAGCAGGATGGGGTTACAGCCCTCTCTCTGGCTGACTTAGAGCAGGACTGAATCTCAGAGTCAAAAAGGTCCATCAGAGATCATCTGCTACATCCCAGGCACGTCCTTGAGATCTCAGGGCATTAGACACGTACCTCTGGCCTTTCACAGACTCTGAGCCTCCCGTCCAGGCTTGCCAAGACCGAGCCCCAGAGGGATCAGGGGCAGAAGTCACCATCTTATCCATAGTGGCTCCCCCAGCCTCCCCTCTTCACTCAGGCTCATTCTGGTCCCTTTGGGTTAGAGTGTGTCCCTGAACTTGGATGGAGAAAACACATCCTTATTCCTTTGCAATCCTGTGGATTTTACTTTGTGCCACTAAAAACATGGCTCTGAGAAGGGGTCCCTAGGCATCCTCCATCCATCCATGACTCAAACAAGGTCGAGAGCCCTTGCACAAGAGCAAGGAGAATGGTGGAATAGAAGCAGGCAGCCTGGAAAGCTGAGTTTGGATCGGATCCTGGGAAAATCACTTATTTAGAAAACCAAGGTTTTCTAAATCTGTGACCTCTGGGGGTTATTCCCAGCCCCTCAATTCCCATCGAACTGAGGATTCTAAAATGACTTCAACTGTCCATTTAGACCCCAGATCTCAGAGTTGCAAGGGAGCATCATAGCCATTTAGGGTAGCCAACCTGGCCCTGAGAACTCCCTCAATACCATTCCCAAAAAATGGCCAATAGCCTCTCCTTGAAAGCCTCCCCTGTGGCTGGCCACTTAGTCCCTTGACTCCTGCTTGGCACTCAGGGCAGAGCTGTCTCCCTCTGCCATGGATGTGTGTAGCTGGCATCTGGCTGATGCAAACAATCCCACCCCTGCTCTAGCAGCTGCCCACACAGGCTCTGGCCGGCTGGGCTGTTCCCATTGGCTCCTGGTGATGTCAGAGCCCTGCCTAGACTCCCCCGTGACTGCCTGTCCTCCTCCAGGCGGGCAAATGATTCTGTTGTGTTCAGTTAGGCACTGCAGCTATGGTGGGCGTGACATCTTCTCCCCAGGGTTCTGGGGCAGCCTCTGCCCAGGCAGGCTTGGGCATTCTAGAGCCTGGGGAAGAGGGGGAAACAGCCAGGGCCCCTCCCCTTGCCTTCCCAACCAGCCCAGCCTCTCTTCTCGTCTCCTTGGGCTCTTGACCTTGAGATGTACCCCAGCTTTCCTAGCTGAGGGCGTCTGCCTCTCCCCAGGCTCTTGGAGCATCCTCAAGGGATGAGAAGGAGGTGGTTTATTCTGCCTGGCCAGAGGGGACAGATGGGAGGAGAGGTGAGGTCAGAGCCATTCACATGAATAATTGAAGGCCAACCCCACCCTGCTGCAGACTGCGTCTGGCACCCTCCTCTGGCCCCTGAGACATCTGATGTCTCCCCTACAGTCTGCAACAGGAAGATGAAGCCTGAGGGACAGGGGATAGCTCCCCCCCCTGCCCCATGGCTGGCCAGAGTGGCTACATTGACCCCTCTCCCCAAGGATAGCCCCTCCTAACAAATGCCACATATCTCATATTCTCCCAGCCCACAGTGTAGTTCCAGCCTTTCCACCCAGGAGGGGCTCTTCAGGGCTGAAGGGGTTCAACGTCCTTTTCTGTCCGTGTCCTCTGGTGATTAATGGCAAAAGGGAGACAAGCCCTTTCCTGCCTTCTGCAGACTGTGTCTCTAATGGGGTCCCTGCTGTACCCCCTCAAGCCATCCCTCTGTCCCTCCGGCTAGCATACCTGCTAAGCCCTCTGGTCCTAAGACCCCACAACCTGGGGTGACATTGGAGGAAAAGGAGGCCCTTGCTCCTGGCCAGAGGACCAGGTGGTGGAGGAGACCCAGACACATGTGTACACATTCATGCACGCCCACATATACCCAGACACCCCAGAAAGCTGTTTTTCATAGCGCCTTTGCAATGTGCCAGTCATCTATCTTGGGATGCCAAGAGGCTAGCGGGCAGACCGTATGTCAGCGAGCCCCCCCCCCCCCCATCCCTGCCAGTGCCCTCTGGCTTCACCTCCAGACAATGCAGCCCAGGGTGGGGGGCGGGGGTGGGCAGACTCGCTCGGAGGGGGGAGACACGCATTTTCCTCCCCGCCCCCTCTAAGACTGTTGGGCTCCCTGTTCACTGCAGTGTCTGCGATGCCTGCTTAGGGGCGTTGGGAGGGGGCCCTGGAGGGCACAGGAACATGGGAAGATCACAGCAGCAACGGTCCCCGCCAACACACACACACACACACACACACACACACACACACACACACACACACACACGGGTTTTCTCCCGAGATTTTTGCCTTCTCCCTCCACTGCCTTCTCCCCGTGTTGGTTCTGCCAAGCAGCCCTCCCTCCCCCCTTCCAACCCCCTGTGCCACGGTTGCCTGGCACGTCTGTGGCTCAGCCCGCCGGGATGACTGGGCAGGGACTGGCCCGGTCCGTGCCAGAGAGCCGACTAAACGCCCCTGGCCGTGTGCGTCAGCCCGCTGCCACCCCCTCCCCGCGCCCGCTCTGGGCGGCAGCACTGCCCCGGTACCTACCCCATCCCAACACTCGGGCATCTTGCGGTCTGTGCTGGGGCCGCCCCTGGAGAGGAGCCCGGGCAGAGGCGATGCTAAGTGCCTGAGTCACTCGTGGCCCCAGCAGGAGTGCCCAGCTTGGATAGCAGTGGGACTGGCAGCTCCGCAAAGGCTCGTCCTCTGCGTTTGATTTATACTCGGGCTCCAGCCCCCCCCCCTCCCCAGGCAGCCCCTCCCCGGCTCTGGCGGGCAAGGGGCGGGGGGATGCAGTCACTCGCTGAGATGGAGACTCGGAGCTCCCTGATTGGCTGGGGAGGGAATGATTCGCACTCCCATTGGCTCAAGTCAGCTTCTCCTTCCCTGGTCCTTTTTTTTTTTTTTTTTCTCTTTTCGTTAAAAAAAAAAAAAAAATCATTCGCGAGGATGTTTTCTTCCTTCTCCATCTTTCTTCCTCCCACAACACACATGAACCAGCTCAGCCAGAGCCGGGGCACAGACGCACATGGAAACGCATGTGCCCATTCCCTCTCTACTCACAAAGACACATCACACACACAGAGCCTGCAGGGGCCAGCCAGGTGCCCACAGAGGAGCAAGGAGCCCCGCTGGGGGCCACCGCTGCCTGCCCAGTGGTGTTCCCAGTGGCCCTTGGCACGCAAAGTCCATTTGGACCAAGGTCCGAACCAGCCTCAGGGCTGGGCATCCTCGCAGAGGCCAGCTCTGCCTCCCTAGACCCTGGAACATTCTGGAAGCCCAAAGAGACAGGCATCACTGCAGCAGAGGAAGGAAGAGAAAATGCATCGGTAGATGCCACCATTCCTAGTGGTTTCCCCCCACTTAAATGGAACCAAATGTTTACATGTACATTTAGTGTAAACAAATGGACACGCTTACTGAGGGAGTAAAGAATCTTTTCACAAAGACAGGGGAGATACTGAGAATAGGAGATTAGGAGAATAGGAGCTGCTGGTCTAGGAGAGAAGATTCCTGCTTCAGGGACTGGAAAACAAATCGTGGGAGAGGTTCAAACAGAGAAAAGATCAAGGAAGGCTTCCTGGAAAGGGGGGGGGGCCTTGAAAGGCAGGATTTCAAGGGCTCAGAAGCCTCAGGGAGGCTCCTCCAGGAGTGAGCCAGAGACCAGCAAAAAAGTCTTTCTTCATCCGTTTCTCCTCGGGCTCCCACTGGGATGGGGGCAGAATAGGGAGTTTTCCTGAATCTGCCAGAAATTGGCCCAGAGGTGAGGGAGGAGAATCACTTTCTCTTGTTCTGGGCACATGCTGGGAATGGCTTGTTAGGCTGCAGCTGAGGCTCTGGGATCTCTAGATACCCCCCCCCCCACACACACACACATACACAGGCTGGGTCTCAGCCTTCCCGATTTTTCCAATTAAAGGGCTTCTAAGAGGACTGGGATGTGGGCACATGGGAGAGCTGGGAAAACCTTCCTCTGTCCTCATTCCAGAACAAAGGGGTGAAGGAGGTCCAGGTTCAAGAAGAGTCTAGAAATTCCAGGAATGGCGCAGGAGGGCAGAGCACTGCCACCCTTTCTTCTTTGACCTTGACCTTCGCTCCTAGCAACATCTCTAAGGCAGAAAGGCAAAACCTAGGCAAATGGGGATAAGTGACTCGCCCAGGGTCACCCAGCCAGGATGTGTCTGAGACCAGATATGAACCTAGGTCCCCTCAAATCCAGGTTTGGCACTCTATCCACTGTGTCATCCAGCTGCCCTTCTTGCAAGATCATGGAAAGGAAGCCTAGAACCAGAGGGAGGAACTTATAAGTAAAACAGGGTCACCTGCTTTTCCCCAGAACACAGTCACTCCCTGAAGGCTCAAGGGAGGGAGGAGGTTTCTAGCTGGGAGTTAAGAGGGCAGATCAGGGAAGGCTTCCTGGAAAAGGGGCCCTTGAAGTGAGGCTCCATCTTCAGTCACTTACTACCTGTGTGACTCAGTTTCTTCATCTATAAAATGAAAGGGTTGGTCTCAATGGGTCGAGGTTCCCTTCCAGCTCTTGGCTGCTCCCAAGAGCCACCAATTTTCCGGGTCCCTGGGCAGGCAGCGTTCTCCTGCGAATCTCCTTGCAATGTGGCTTGGGTTACTGGGTTCCCAAGGCCTTCCTTGTCATATGGGAAAGTCAAAAATCCAGGTACTCCATCTTAGGTCCAACGCTTAGGAGCAGGAGAGCTCTTCTCTTTGGGGCTCCAGTTCCTTTCTTGTTCCATTTACCCTGTGGCTCTTGTGTGAGCAGAGCCTGTCCTTTGTCCTTTCTTTGAATCTCCAGCCTGAAACAGTGCCTGGCATACAGGAGGCACTTAATAATTGTTGATTCATAAAATAAGGGGATTGGATTAGATCAGAGGTTCTTTCCCTGGGGGCTACGCATTCCTTATTTTAAACTCCTACCTTCTGTCTTAAGAGTTGATACTAAGTATGGGTTCCAAGGCAGAAGAGCTACAGGAAGGGCTAGACAATGGGGGTTAAGTGACTTGCCCAGGGTCACACAGTGAGGAAGTGTCTGAGACTAGATTTGAACTCAGGACCTTCCAAATCCAGGCTTGGCTCTCATTCCAACTGAATCCCCAAGCTGCTCCTCCATGAATTTTTTAAAAACTCTTTCTTTCCATCTTAGAATTAATACTATATATTGGTTCCAAAGCAGAAGAGCAGTAAAGGCTAGCCACTGGGCCGGGTGGGGAGGGAGGGGTTAAGTGACTTGTCCAGGGACAGGGACACCCAGATAGGAAGTATATGAGGTCAAATTTGAACTCAGGACCTCCCGTCTCTAGGTCTGGCTCTCAGTCCACTGAGCCACCTCGCTGCTCATCCATGAACTTATTTTTTAAAAATATCTGGATAATGTATTTCATTATTTGAGTTGGTTTCCTTTGGAATCCCAGGGGTTTGGCTTCCTGCATTTAAAAACTTAATTCTGAGCGGGAGTCCACCGGCTTCACCAGGCAAAGGGGTCCGTGATCCGACAGAGGTTAAGGACTGCTGGCCCAGAGGACGTCCAAGGCTCTTTCCAGCCTTCCCTGCTTCGGTGACAGGGTGGTGGAGTCCATCTCTGGTTCCGGTTCTGACCCTTCTTTCTCTTCTATCAAGGGGCTCTGGGGGTCTTGGGGTGGGGGGTGAGGGGGGCAGAGGAGCCCAGGGGCCCTGGCTTGACAGCATCAGGCATGATTCCTTGAGAGTGTGGCCAGGGACCACATGTGGGGTCTGCCTCTGTGCCAGAGAGGGAGAAGGGCTGGGGAGGGATAGAGAGGGGCGAACTGGCCTCCATCCCCCTCTCTGGGGAGGCTCCGCCCTGCCCTCCGCCTGACGGCTCTGCAGTGCTGCTTCCCGGGTTCTTGGCTGCCTTTGCTCCTGGAATCCCTCCTCCCGTCTCGCTCTGCAGTCAAGCACTCCCAGAGCCACCCACTGCATGCGTCTGTCTGCTGATGCCCGGATGGCTCCCCAGGCAGGGAATGCAGATCTCCTGGCTGCCAGAGCATCGTCTAAAGGAGCCGGGGACCATTCTGGATGGAGGGATGCGAAGCAGGGGCAGATCGGGGGTGGCCCGGGCTGTGTGCTCGGTTGTGTGGGGCATCCAGACTCTTTCTTGTCTTCTGCTTTTCCACAGAGCTCAGAAGGGTGGGTACATAGCCCTGTGCCAGTGGAAGGAAGGGCTGGGGGGGATATAGGGGAAGCCCCCTCCCAGGACTACTTTCTCACTCGTCTTCTTGCCTGCTCCTTCCCACCCTGAAGCCTCAAAGGGATCAGAGAGCCACCTCCGGTATCAGGGCTTCCCCAAAGTTCACCCATGCCCACCCAAGAGAACACTCTGCAACCCCTGCCGTGCCTCCAACCTAGGTCTGAAGCTGTTCTTATGCCTCTGCCTGCAGAATTACCACTAGATGATGAACAAGGACATGAATGATCCCCAGGCAGTGATGCAGGGTGGAAAGATACTGAAGCTCCCTGAAGTCAGGGGAGAGCCGTGTGTGGCCCTAGACAAGTCACTTTCCCAGTACGGACCTCAGTGTGCCCACTTGTGAAATGGGCACTCTACAACTAACTCAATCTCCTCACAGGGAGGCCTTGGAAACAAGAGTCTCTTGCTCTCTAGAACCTGCTGCCAGGGAATGATCTCACCTGAATTCTAGGTGCAAAATATCCCCTAGGCTCACCCAGGGCAATCACAGGGCATCCCAGAATGGAGCAAGCATTTAAAACCCAGGACTGCCCACATGCCAAGTGGCACATGGTTACAACAGCTGGTGAAAGGGTCATGGCGGTGATCCCCTTCTGGCAGAGGAAGGAAGGGAGCTAGAGTTTCTCAAGCACCTACTGTGTGCCAGGCACCAATATCATCTCTTTGGGTCTTCACAATGACCCTATAAGGCAATTGCTATGATCATCCCTATTTTTGTTGCTGTCTTTTGACTGTTTTTCAGGGATGTCCATCTCTTCCTGACCCCACTTGGGGTTTTCTTGGCAAAGATACTGGAGTGGTTGGCCGTTTCCTTCTTCAGCTCCTTTTACACATGAGGAAACAGAGGCAAGAAGGGTAAAGTGACTTACCCAGGGTCACACAGTTAGGAAGTATCTGAGGCTGGATTTGAATGCACAAAGATGAATCTTTTTGACTTCGGACCTGATGCTCTATCCACTATACCACCTGTTTTACAGTGGAGGAAACTGAGACAGAGATGAAGTGACTTGCCCAGGGTCACACAGCTAGGAAGTATCAGAGAGCAGATTTGATCCTTTCTCCCCTTGGGGTCTCTGGCTGTTGATTTGGCTCTTAATTTGCACCATCGCTTCCTTTCAGGATGTGCTGGGGCTGTGAATCAGACTCTGGAAGAGCTAACTGGAGAGCAAAGCATCTTGGAAAGTTCAACTGGAGCCTGAGGACCTGGGTTTGAATCTTGCCTGGGCATGACCTTGGGCAGGCTGAGTCCCTGCTCTGGGGCTCAGTTTCTTCCTCTGGAAAATAAATGGGTTTAACGGGATGACTCTTACGGTCCCTGACAGCTCCGATGCCTGGGGTCTCATCGGCCCATGAATTCTTTCTGGTTATGGGGGTGTGTGTATATGTGTGGGGTGTCGCTTCTGGGTACATAGATGTGCATGGCTTCCCCCAGTAGGAAAAAACAAAACAACAAATGGTCGGTCTGTCTTAGATTGTTAGGCAGCAAACTTCTTAAAGTGGGGAAGGGTCCTTCACTTTTTCATGATGAAAAACTACTTCTCATTTCCCAGACTTGGAACCTTATATTCAGAGTTCGAGATGCTGCCTGGAGGAAGGGCCCTCTTCTTCCTGGAGATGAGGGAGGCGAAGTGCCATCTCTCTCATCCCCCTCACTCCCAGCCAGGTCTGCCTTTTCTGAAAAATCTCCTTTTCTGTCTTGTGTGGCTGAAGCTCTAGATCATCTCTGAGCCATCCTTGTGATGCATGTCAGAAAAATACTGGCCCTCAAACCAAGGGTCTTGGGTTCCAATCTTGGCTCAGTTCCCCCCGGGGCTGGGTGAGAGAAAATAATTATGGACATTCGGGTCCCCCAGGAGACCCTGGTCTATTGAACCAGTCTATAGAAGGTAGGGGCTGACTAATGGGAAGGACAGGGCTCTTGCCTTTGGGCTGCCTGTGTTATCTGGGAGCACCTCTGTGACTCTGGGTGTCTCCCGTGGTGGAAGGAGCCCATGACTGCTGTGTCTTTACTAGGAGAGACAGAGGGGGCCTGAGTTACCAGGAGGTCGGGCTCTCCCCCTTCTGCACCCCTGAGGTTGTGGCCACCCACACACCCTGCTTTGGTTCTCCCTTTTCTTTCTTTTTTTTTTTTCAAACCCTTAACTTCTGTGTATTGACTTATAGGTGGAAGACTGGTAAGGGTGGGCAATGGGGGTCAAGTGACTTGCCCAGGGTCACACAGCTGGGAAGTATCTGAAGCCAGATTCGAACCTAGGACCTCCAGTCTCTAGGCCTGGCTCTCAATCCACTGAGCTACCCAGCTGCCCCCGGTTCTCCCTTTTCTGAAGTGGGCCGCAGTCACAAAGCAGTGGCACCAGAGAACTCACAGGGCAGAAGGGGTTAATCGCCGAGTCCTTGTTTTCTACCCTCAGCCAGGAGTCATTAGCACAAAGCACAGGCTGCAGAGAACCCGAGATGCAGAGAAAGACACCGAATCAGCCCACTGCCCGGCTTGACGTCACAAGGTGGCGCTGAGGGAGGGATCCACCATGTCACGCCGACAGGGTTCACCTTGCCATACAGTCCACTGTTGGCTGGCTCCCTCCGGCTACAGGATCGCCCGGCCCTGGCAGCTGTCTGGGTCAAAGCTGCGTCCTTGTGCTGGGCCCAGGGCCGTCCTGTGGGGCTGCTGACTCATCCCTTCCTCCCATGCTCTCTCCCTGGCCAGGGGCCTTGGATCCCAGACACTAGACAGGCGGAGGGGTGGGAGTCCATGGTTTGGGCAGATCGGGCCGCACGGCCCCTAGACCCTAATGGTTCTGGGGGCAGAAATCCAACCAGCATCTTTATCTTTGGGCTATTTTTTCAGAAACTGCTTTTGGGGTGCTTCTTCCCCCAGAGCTGGAAAAAAACCCCAGCCCTAGTCTGAAAAGGCAGAGAACTGACTTGGATTCTGCTACTTGGACAAGTGCTCGAACCCTCCAGGTCTCAGTTTTCCCATCTGCAAAGCTGGGGCTGTGGTGTAGAAGACCTCCAAGGCTCCCTCCACCGCAGGACCCTAACCTGCTTTTCACACAGGAGATGTGGCCTCCTGTCGAAGGAGCATCTCCACATTCCCCCTCCCGTGGGAGGAAGGGACCCACCTGCAGAGCCCAAGAAAGCGGGTTCCTTCCTCCTTTCCTCGAGGCCACGGCCAGCCACCCTTCCCAGCTGCACGATGGCAGCTTATGAAGCGGACTCGGTATCCATCCGGCAAGCTTTAAGCATTCCAGGAGGAATGCTTACATTCGCATCATCCGTCTACCTTGGACAGCACCGAAGCATGAGCTTCACTAATAATCCTTAACAATCTCAGACCTCTGGGGCAGGGAGGGGGCTCAGGTCTGGAGGAGGTCCTGGAGACCCTTCCTCACTGTGTGTGACCCTGGACAAGTCCCTTAACCTCTGATTTCCTGCCCCCTCCCCCCCCCCCCAAAGATTCACTGGATCCCTTGAGAAGGAAAGGGCGAACCAGTCCAGTATCTTTGCCAAGAAACCCCCTGGAGAGCTTCGGTCCCGGGGGGGGGGGCGGGGGGGGCGCATGGAGAGTCAGCACAAGCCCCCTCCACGGCGACCTCACCCCAGAACTTCAGCAGGGGGCTTTGGGTGTCTGGAGAAGACACTGGCCAGGACCCACGTGTCCGGGGAAGGACACCACCGGGAATGGCGGCGGGGCAGGAAGAATCTCTCTCCAAATGCTTAATAATACTTGGTATCGGTGCGACTGTCCGTGCCAGGTGGGCTCCAGCCGGCTCCTTCCAAATGCCCGAGGCCTGCAGGCGGGAGGTCCGAGTGGGCTGAGCTTCGGAGCTGGTGGGATCAGCAGGGTCTGCATTCAGCGAGACCAGAGAGTGGCCCCCGGCCCGGCACCGCCAGCACCCAGCGCAGCGCCTGGCACCCAGCACTCGCTGGGGGGACGGCCGGCGGCTGGGTCTACCTTTTCCTCCCGGCCGAGGACACCCTCTCCCAGGGTCTACCGCAGATCCGGCTCCTTCCATCGCCGCTTGTTATCGCGGGGCCCGAGTCCCCGCTCAGCCCGCCGGGCTCCCTGCTTCTCTTTTGCTACCACTTTGCTTTTTCACCTACCTACGATCCAATTTCCTCTTTGGTTGTTCTATATATTTATACAGAATATTATGTTGTATAATAGAACAGAACATGATATAATAGAACCTAACCTAATAGAGCATAATGCAATATAACATGAAATAATATATATGATCAGCCCTTTGGTTATTTTTAAGTCCATTTAAGGTTTTCAAAGCACTTCACAATTTTTATCTCATTCGAGCCTCCTAGCAACCCTGGCAGGTGGGGTGCTATGATTATTCCTATTTTACAGAGGAGGAAACTGAGGCAGGGAGGTCACAGAGCTCGTAAGCGTCGGGCCTCGCTGCCGATGCCTCGTAATAAGTGTGTGTGTGTTTACAAGCACAAGGGAAGCAGCAGGGCTGTAACAGAAAGAACACAGGCCTCGGGGATCCATTTGGGCCTCGGTTTCCTGATCTCTAAGCTGCGGACCTACATCCCCCGCCGTCCTTTGATATACCCAAACGAGACGCAATTTTATAATCTTTTAAGCCACCCAAACCCGAGCCAGCCGGTGTCCCCTGGGTGACGGGGCTCCACAGGGGCCCGACAGCCCCCTGTTCCCCTGGGGACTGTGCCCCCTCCGTACTCCAGAGTCTGAAAGGCTGGGATAAGCCCAGCATCAGATCAAGGTCTCTTGGGTCCAGCCCGGGGGTGTGAAATCACACCAGCGTTAATCCACCATGCTGGGAAGAAAATGTCAAGGTTTACGGCTCCCTCCCACCCCCGTCCCCACATGGAGGAGGCCAGCGTGAGCCTCCGGCTGCTTGGGTCAGAGGAGGCCCTGGCTGGGGGCCCCCCAAGCCCAGGGCAGGCGGTGGGCAAGGGCCCCGGACTGGGGGGATGTGCAAGGAAGGCAACGGCTGGCCAACATGTCGGAGGAAACCCGTTCAAAGACCCAGAGATGAATCGTGGGTCTACACCTGACAGTGAAGGAGAGCACAGTCATATCTTGAAGGAGGGGAAAAACAACCCCCCAACCTCTTCAGGGTGAGCAGAGAATCTGTCATCAAACGAAGGAGGACAGGGTTGCCAAGACAACAGCTGCCATAGAAACAGCAGCTATTTCTGAATATCAGCCTGGTTTTCATTGGTGGAAAACGCTGATTCAGATGACAGCGTGGCTCCATCTCGGGGAGCCCATTCCCCCTCCCCGCCGCCTGAGGCATCAGCACCCCCTCCCTCCTTGCCTCCTCCTGCCCTTCCCTGTCTGGGAAAGACTAATGGCCCAGCATCCTTCCCCACTCCCTCTGCAGGGGACGTGCCAGAAGGGATGAGCGTCCTTCCCAGCATCAGAGCAGGCCACCTTGGGTCTGACTGCTCTTAGCTCAGAGCCCCCACTCCCAAGAGCACAGCGGGCAGTGTCCCAGACTGCTTGGGGAGTCTACACTGTCCCGCCAACCTTGGGAGGCTGGGATGAGAGAGAGGTTAAGAAACACCCCCGGCTGGGTGGTCCTACCTTCCAGTCTGTGTCCACAGCGGAGAGGAAGGCCTCCGAGTTCTCCTGGAGAGAGAGAATGAAGAGCAGGATAGGACATCAGCTCACGCTGACTGGGCCCCCCCAAGGGCTGATGCTCTGAGGCATGGGTGACACAGCACACAGAATCTGAGTTCGAATCCTGAAATGTGTCCCCTGGCAAGTATCTTAATTTCTCTCAATCTCCATTTTCCTCCTCTGTGAAACAGATTATTATAGCACTGTCGACCTTGCAAGGTTGCTGTGAGGATCACACGAGTTAACGAAGAGTAAGCTCTCAGCAAACCCTAAACGATGAGATAAATTCCATCCAAAGGAACCTGCCTTTCGTGCTCAAATGGAGCGGATCCCATCCCTTTGCCCAGGCTGGGTCCCAAGGCAAGCGCACTCAGAGAGCTTCTCCCCTGATGCCTTCTAATGATGGGGAGGGGGGGGGGAGACCCTCACAGAACTCAGGAACTGAAGTTTGGAAGACTTGAGTTCAAGTCCAGATTCACTTGCTAGCTGGGTGACCCCGAGCAAGTTATTTACCCTCTAAATTGACCTTAATCTCTTCATCTGTGGAATGGGGATAATAGTACCTTCTTCCCAGAATTGTGAGGACCAAACGAGGTTAATGTGCATCATACAGCGCCTACCATCATGATTATCACTTCCTTCCTTGCCTCTGTATCCCCTCTAGAGGTAGACACTCAGCTTTGGGATTAGGGTGGGGAGGAGAGAGGTCAGTACCCAGCCTGGACTCCCCGTAAATCAACTCGGAAAAAAATGTTTCTTCGGTGGATTTGAGAGAGTAGAGAGAACGGATTATTGTGAGGAGGGTGGACGTCACCAGGTGAAGCCCTGAAACTCTTATGTTGGAGCCGAGTCTAGGGAAGAGGCTTCTGTTGTGAGGACTGGGGAGGGAGGTGGCTAAAAAGAGGTTGTGTGAGCTTGAGAGATCCAAGGAGACAAGAGAGGCAAAGCTCTGGAAAACCTTGACGGGCTGTACACCAGAGTCTAGGAGGCCTCCTGGGCCCGTCTTTGCATGTGCTCTGGGCTAGATCCGGTCCCCCTGCGAGCATGTAAACCTGGGAAAATACAGAAACAGGAGCTCTTGTGCAAGAGTCAGTCTCTGGGGCAGTGGGTACCCCGGGGAGGGAAGCAGAGAAGGGGGAAAAGGCTCAGGGCTGATGGTGAGGGCCAAAGGGTCAGGCTGAGCTAAGCTTGGCGTGTGGCCAAACGTGAGGGTTGGGGACAGCAGAGTAGAGCAGCCGGACCCAAAGGGCCTGTGAGGGACAGAGATGGTGGCTCCTCTGGGATTCCCATTAACAAGGAGCTGAGAGAACATCATGGAGCTGTTCTTCAAGCCAAGAGGGTGACTAGATGAGGATCAGAGTCCAGTGGAAAGTTGACAGACTCCTGGAGAATAGTAGGGCCAAACCTAATGAAGACACGCAGTGGGGAGAGATGTCAAATACGGCGATCCTTTCGCCATGATGGTATGGGGGAGGCAGACCCTGAAAAGAGTGGGGGGCTTCGGTGGATGATAAGTTTAATGAGCATGACGTGTTGGGCCAGAGTCCAGAAGATGTGAAGGGCCTTGAGTGCATTTCATTTGAAGAAACTGAGGCTGAGAAGGTAAGAGTTGCCTAGCTAGGAAGCTCTTTGGAGGCTGAATTTAGAGTCAAGTCTTCTTGATTCTAAGACCATTGCTCTATCTCCTGAATGGGTTGGAAGAGAGGGCTGCTAAGTGCTCCATTTTCTCATTTGTAAAAGGAGAGGGTTAGACTGGGAGGTTTCTCCATCTGAGAAAAGAGAAATAAAGGAGAAGACGGCCCTTTGACTGGGGCGGGGATGAGGGTGAAGGTGGCCACAATCCAGGAACACGCCTAGCACACCGCTATCCTCTGGGCCAGAGAAAAGGGAAACCACATTCAAACATCTAGAAGCTTTAGGCATGAGGATGCAAAGAACATCAGGGTTAGAGTGAAGTATCCATCACGTTCTCCAAGAGATAGACTGAGGCAGGCCATTGAAGATAAACAAAGGTCACCGAGAAGCTGGAGGGATCCCGAGAGGGAGGAAAAACTGAGCATAAAATGGAGAGGAAGAAAGAAACAGATGGAGAAGGAGAAGAGGGGAAGAATTGGAGGATGGGGAGAGGAGGTAAAGGAAGAGTTAGGAGAGAGACAGAGGTAGAGAGAGAGGGAGGAGGGGAGGATGGAATTGGTAAATAGAGGAGAGAGGAGGAAGAGGTAAAGGAGGAGAAAGAAAGGGAGGAAGAGAAGACAGAAAGAGGGCAAAGAAAGGAGGGAAGGCACAGAGAGAAAGGAGGAGGAGAAGGAGGAGGAAAAGAGGACAGAGAGAAGGCAGAGAAGCCTAGAGACTTTTTTCTCCTCAGGGCTAAGCATTCCCTAGTTGTTCCTTTAAGTGATCTGTGTCTGATATGGTCCCCAGGCTGCATTCCTTCCCTTAGATGCTCTCCCTAGCATCCTTGAGGCAGTGAAATGACCCAGGGGAAAGAACATTAGACCTGGAATTCAAATCCAGCCACAGATCCTTACTAGCTGTGTGACCCTGGGCAAGTCCTTTAACCTCTGCCTGCCTCTGTTTATTCCTCTGTAGAATGGGGATGATAATAGCATCTACCTCCCAGGGCGGTTGTGATGATCAGATGAGAGAAATGTTTGTAAAACCCTTAGCACAATATGTAGGTAATTACATCCTCATTTCCTTTCTTTCTGAAACGTTGTTCCCAAACTGAACATAAAACTCCACGTCTGGTTTCACTGTGGCAGAATATTACGCCACCTGGCACATAGTAGGTGCTTTATAAATGCTTGATAACTGACTATTCCATTTATCTTTCTGGACAATATGCTATTCTTTAAACTCACCTGTCTTAGAATCCGTACTATGTATTGGCAGAATATATACTCTCTCTCTCTCTCTCTCTCTCTCTCTCTCTCTCTCTCTCTCTCTCTCNCTCTCTCTCTCTCTCTCTCTCTCTCTCTCTCTCTCTCTCTCTCTCTCTCTCTCTCTCCCCCCCCCCCACCTCTCTTCCCTCCCCCACTCTATATATGTAGAAGAGTGGTATTACAGGGGTTAAGTGACTTGCCCAGGGTCACACAGCTAGGAAGTGTCTGAGGCCAGATTTGAACCCAGGACATTCTGTCTGCAAATCTGGCTCTCTTTCCTCTGAGCCACCTAGCTGCCTGCTCACTGTACCCCTCTTAATGCAGCCTAAGAGCCTGTCAGCACTATGGACTGCCATTTTTCTCTGCATTGAGTTTGTAGTCCATTAAGATCACATCACTATTTTTTTGCACCCTACCACCACCACCATGGCAGCCCTAGTCACATCAATGGGCTATAAGAGTGACAGACTCACAGAGGCTGCAGCAAAGTCGTGGGCTATGGTGTAAGAAACCCTAGATCTCAGGATCAGGAGACCTGGGCTCTAAGCCCAATTTTGCCACCATCTAAACCCATGCGGCCATGTGGCCTCGGGTAAATCACTTGCTCTCTTTAGGTCTCTGTTTTTTCATCTGTAAAATATGGGAATTGGACCAGATTCTTTCCAAGGGCCCCTTTGGCTAAAAGATCCAAGGCTGCTCTTTTTGGATGCTTTATGCAAGAAGGCATGGATGGAAGATTCGGAATGGATGACTTATTCCAGTGTTGTAGAGTTCGTGCATTTCTGGATGAAGAGACTAGCGATTCTTCACGAATGCCTTCTGATTCCTTCCTGCTGCATGGAGATGATCGTGGCTTCTCTATGTGCCTCTGAAGCCTTCTAGGATGCGACTGGGATGCGAGAAGTATCTTTTAAGAAGGAAGAATTCTGGGGAGGGTCTACATAAGTTTTGAGTCCAGTCTGAAGGCAGATCAGACCAGAAAAACCTGACAGCATGGTAGGGTGGCAAGGTCCTTGGATTTGGAATAGCAAGGACCCAAGTTTAGATTCTGGGTCTGCTATTTACTAATTCTATGACCTCGGGAATCATCGCTTCCAGGCTTCCAGCTTCAGTCTCCTCTTCTGCTCAAGGAAGCCTGATTTGACTCTCAGACAGCTTCCAGCTCTCAGTTCTATGACTGACGATGCCAAACTTGATGATTAGGAAATATGAAGGTCTGGGTTGGTGGAGAGAATGCAATCTCCACCCCAACAAAACTGTGGACCTCTCAAAGTATCGAGTATCTAGAAAGATTCCCTGGTTCTCTGGCCTTGAGAGTCTCTCCAAGTACCACTGAGGAAAGGAAAGAAGAAATATCCTATTGAGAAGGAAGGACGAGTGAGCTGACCTGGTGAAAGATTTGCTATCATGGAATATAAAAAAAAGGGAATAATTCTTTTCCATCTGATGTGAAGGGTCACCATGGACTCTGGTGGATGGCAGGAGACAAATAGAGGCAGTGGGCTAGATTTCAAGCAGAAAGCGACCAATGTGGGGTGTAATGCTGATGAGGAAGATAAGGAAGGGGTGAGGAGACACCCTGCCCTTCTGAGATGTTTGGGATTGTAAGAAAATTCTAGGGAAAAACACATAAAAGAAACAAAGGAGGAACAGGAGAAAGAAGAACCAATTTAGCGACCCATAGGATGGACCCGAGATTTAAGAGTTGGAAGTGGCCTTAGACAAAGGTTAAACACCTTGTGAGTATGTGTGGCAGGATTGGAACCCAGGTCTTCCTGGCTCTAAGCCCAGTATTCTGTCCATTAGGCCACCTAGCTAAGAATACACCTGGAGGCACATATCACCTAAAGGAAAAGAGATGAAGATAGCTGAGAGAAAGTTATGGAGAGGGAGAGGACTAAGGTCTAGAAGGGAGAGAATAAGCAAGTCAACACATTATGCCAGGTCAGAAGATGACTTCTTATGGCATCAAAAGGCCCCCTCCAGGGGCAGCTGGGTAGCTCAGTGGATGGAGAGCCAGGCCTAGCGATGGGAGGTCCTAGGTTCAAACCCGGCCTCAGACACTTCCCAGCTGTGTGACCCTGGGCAAGTCACTTGATCCCCGTCACCCACCCTTACCACTCTTCCACCAAGGAGCCAATGCACAGAAGTTAAAGATTTTTAAAAAAGAGCCCCCTCCAAGTAGGAATTATGATGAAAAGCTATAAGGAATAGGAGAATATTTCCCAGTTTTGTTGAAAGCAAGTTAAGACAAGCAAGAAATAAGGGGAGACTCTGGGTGACCTCCTATAAGGTCTCACTAATGGAAGGCAAACTCAAGAATGTGGAGGAAAATGAGCCCTTTGGGGTAGTCCCTGGGTTAAGATCCTGATCACCCTGGGGTCTATTCCTTCCTCTGCCACTACCTGACTGTGTGGCCTTGGGCAAGTCATGTTCTTTCTCCCAGTCCAAGTTTACTCCAGTGGGATATAACGGAGATGGACTAAGAGAGCTCTATGAACTCCTCAGAATTTAACCAATCAAAAAACAGACAGCAGATTACAGCTTTTGGGAGAAAGAGTGTTCCTAGACCTTTGGCATTTAGACTGAACCCCACTAGAGGGAGGAGGAATAGAAAATAACTTATTTGGCGGGGGGGGGGGAAGCAGTCATGATTTCAAACCCCCGAACTTCTGAATTTAGCAGAAAGGTAGAGGAGTCCCAGGAACAAAAGGAGTGCACCTCCACCTCCTGAATGGGGGCTAGAGAAAGCCTTGGGAGGATGGCATTACAGAGACTGGCCGGCCCAGTGATGCACGTACAGGACCCCGACTTGGTAACAAAAGGAGTAGAAAGCTGGGCAGCAGAACCAAAGAGAAATAAGGGAGATGGTCAGCTGTCTGGCAAGCCTGGCTCAAGGGAAGGTAACGGTCCGCCCAGGGCATCATTTCTGATCTGAGACAGTGCGGTAGAATGACCTTGGAGAAGCCATCATCTGGCTTGGCACAGCCGCGCCTCTGCTCCAGCAGGGCTACATGAGGGATGGAGGTCACGAAGTGGGTAAAGCTAGAAAGGTGCCACCCAGCCTTCTGCCCTTCCACGCTGATGACAGAACCCTGGATACATCAGAAACTAGGGATCGAAGGCCAACCTAGTGATCTTTTCCAGGCTAAAGAAAGACTAGCCAGATGTAGCAGGAAAGGACAAAGAATGAGCAAATGGGAGACTTGGGAATCATTTTCCAAAGGAGCCCATTCCCTGTTTATCGAAGGCACGTGAGCTCGGCACTCCTGACCATTAGCCGCTGAATCGGGGCTTTCATTTCAGAGCCTGTTTGCATTCCTTCTATTTTCCTGCTCTCGTGGCTCGCTCCCCCACTCCCACCCCAACCTCACATTCTCCTTTGGGCTCCTTTTGTAGAACTATCCTGCCTAGGGAGAGAACAGCTTCTCTCATCAGAAGGGAACCAGGGCACTGGGATGTCCCCACAATGAGACCGAAAGCCAAGCTCGTCTTCCAAGAGGCAGGACAGGGAGGTTGGCCGGGGACCCGCAACCGAAAAATAAAAAAACAAACTCTTGCTCCCCACTCTTGGGACACACATCAGTGTCCAAACCCTTCCTTCGTGATTCATTCCTTCGGGTTACATGTTCTGAGCCTGGAGCATGAGGTGTGTGAATGCCCAGGTCAGAGCCCTTCTAGAACCCAGTCTAGGTCTGGAGCTCTCATCTTACCTAAGTGGAGCTTTGACAAGCTGGAACCCATTCATAAGAGGGTGAGGAAACAAGAAATTGTCCCAAAGAAGGATTCCCGAAGGAGCCTGGCTCCCTTAGCTTCACAAGAGCTAGGGGCATTGTTCAACTATGTGCAGTGGGAGGAAGAAGAGGCATTTTACTTGGCCCTGGTGGGAACAATGGGTAGAGGTTGTAGGAGGAAGGGTTTCAGCTTAGAATAAGTGGGGGAACTTAACCATTAGTATTTAGTGTTTAAAAAAAATGGAATGGGCTGACTCAGGAGGACATGAATTCTGTACCATAGAAGATCAACAAACGGAGACTCCGGGATCAAAGATCTAGAGCTGGGAGTAGGGGTCAGGGTTATCAGGTCTATCCCCTTCATTAAAAAAATTCTTACTTTCCATCTTAGAATCAATACTGTGCATTGGTTCTAACGAGAAGAGAGGTATTATGAGCTAGGCAATGGGGGTTAAAGGACTTGTCCAGGGTCACGTAGCCAGGAAGTATCTGAGGCCAGATTTGAATCCAAGATCTCCTCTCTCCAGATCTGGCTCTCTTATCCACTGAGTTACCCAATTGTCAGCCAAACTCTTCATTTTTACAGAAGAGGAAACAGAGATAGAGAAACTAAATGACTTGTCCAGGGTCACACAACTAGTATGTATCTCGGTCTGAGTTTAATGCTCCATGATTCCACATGGCAGTGCCATATTTACTGTGCCATGTTGCCCCTATGGTTGGATGTCCAAGAGAACGTAAGAGGGGCTTTACTCTTTAGGCTAAGGTTAGATTAGCTGATCTCTCTCACTTCTTTGTTCTAAATGTTACGCAACATGCCTCCAAGTGTCTTTAAAAAATCAACTGGGGCAGCTGGGTAGCTCAGTGGATTGAGAGTCAGGCCTAGAGACAGGGAGGTCCTAGGTTCAAATCCGGCCTCAGACACTTCCCAGCTGTGTGACCCTGGGCAAGTCACTTGACCCCCATTGCCCACCCTTACCACTCTTCCACCTAGGAGCCAATACACAGAAGTTAAGGGTTTAAAAAATGTAAAACAAAAACAAAAACAAAAAAACTTTTAGAATCAATAATATGTATTGGTTCTAAGGCAGAAGAGCAGTAAGGGCTAAGCAATGGGAGTTAAGTGACTTGCCCAGGGTCACACAGCTAGGAAGCATCTGAGACTATATTCAAACCAGATTTGAACAGGTTAAATGACAAAGCCCCACAGAATGTTAAATCTGGGGAGAGAACTTGGAACTGAGGAAGTTGGTTCAAATCTTGCTTCTGGTACTTACTACCTTGGGATTGTGGGCAAAGGCTTTAGCTTTTACGAGCCTTATATGCACAGATTGAAGCAAGAGGGTGGAATAGGTGAGTTGGCCTCTGAGGCCTTGTATGTCCATACCATCTAGTCTAACCTGGGCCCTCATTTTACAGGTGGTTCTGGAGGTTTAAATCCCAGACTTAGCAAATGACTTGCTACCTTAGCAGGAATTAATGATGAGGTCATTCTGTTCTTTGAAAGGAGGGATTGAAGAGTATTTGGCTCAACGTGGAAAGATTTTTGAGAGAGAGATGTGGGGAACTACGGAGGGGAGGGGAAGGGAGTGGGGGGACCTGAGTCTTCTTTGCTTAAACGTTTGAGCAGGTGAAGGGGAGCTGGTGTTTCACTATGTGGCCACACGATGTCACTGGTGCTGCTTGGGAGCCAGACCCAAGGGAGGTGAGGGGTTGGGGGCTGAGTGGCTGGGCTGGGCAGCCTCATGGTACCCCCTCCCAAAACCCTGCCCCCTGGAGGAACTCACCAGCTCAGTGTCTTGCCCTCTGAGCAGTGGCTTCTCCTCGGTGAATCGCAGCTCATGGAGCCCTGCCATGGTGACTTCCTGGAGCAGCAGCCCTGACAAGGGAGAGGGAAACATCTTGGTCAGGGTACAGTGGAAGGGACAGAGAAGAGGTCCAATGGCTGACCCCTTGGGTTTAGAGACCAAGGCCCTATCTTTAGGCCTCTTTACCCAGAACCCGCTTCTGTGGCATCAACTCTTTAGCTGGGAAACTGGAACCCTGGGGCCCAAGAACTTCCACCATTAACTGCTTTCTCAATCAGTCAATAAGCATTTAACATTAATTTTTTTTTTAAATTTTAACCCCTTACTTTCTGTCTTAGTAACAAGCAAATGGGTTAATTTATTTATCTAGGCTCACATAGCTAGGAAGTATGTGAGGCTAAATCTGAACCCAAGACCTCCTTGTCTCCAGGCCAGGTGCTCTATCCACTGAGCCACCTACCTAACTGTCTCTCAATAAACATTTATTAAACACTATGTGCAAAGCACTGTGCCAGACAAGAAATAAACAAAACCAGTTCCTGCCCTCATGGGGTTTGCATTCGAATGATAGAGACAACATGTAAATCCAAGCGAAGAGATGCATTGTGCTTTAGAGGGGAAGACTTCTTTGGGACTAGGAAAGGCTTTTCTATACTTAACATGGATACTGAGTCCCACCTGGAGCTCCTGGACACCTTCCCAAGCCCCTTCTTCTTGGGTTCACAGATGTGTGAAATCCCATCCATCATCTCTCCCCCTTCTTCTAATCTCTGAGGTTAATCCTGGTGCTCATCCTCCTACCCCCTCATCCAAACCACCAGAATGGGTATGTGCTGGGTTTTGTTATTTATATGTGAAAAAATAACATACAAAGTATGCATGAAAGGACCCATGGGTGCCCTAAGATGCTTGGCACCTAAGTGCTTCTGCATATTTTCTAATTAAAGTTCTCCTGTGATGCTTGGTTTGGCTCATGGTCCTCTCTGGGCTGGGAGTCCTACATCATGTGGGAAATAACTGAGGAAACAAAGGTTGGCACTTCTGAGCATTTCTATTTATTAAGCAATGCATGCCAAATGTCTAACAAATCGGGACCAGTAGTCTTCTCTCAGCTTTGGCATTGGACCCCAGATACAGGGCGAAACAAACTTCTATACATTAAAAACAATTAAATAAGGCCAATTAATTAAAAGGAAACAATATACAATTAGGTAATCTGACTTCTAATCTAATCTAATTTCTAATTCCAAGTTGAGAAGGGAGAGCAAGCAGGTGGAATTTCTTGAAATTTAAAAAAAAAAAAGAGGCGTCCCATTCCCCATAAATGTCTATGAACAAACAAAAGAAAAAAGAACCTGGAAACAGTAAGTGATTGATCTGTAGGGGCCATGTTCAGATAAGACATATGTGTTGCTTGAGATGTAAAATTGTGGGAAAACTTCTTGTATTGCTTTCAGATCTGATGGGTTTCTGGAGAGCATAACCTGGTCCTTAGTTAGGGGTCGCTAAGTAGCAGGAAGAGGTGGTCCCGGTGCATGTCCACGCAAGGATAGGTTCAAACAATACAAGAAAGTTTTCTCTTGATTCTCACAACTGAATAAAGTTTTCCCTCAAGGCAGAAGTTGGACTAGACCCTTAAATGAAAAGAAAGGGAATTAAGCTAGCTTCAGGATGGAGTCACAAGATGGAGTCAGCGTGGTTCGCCCAATTCCCACCACTATTTGCTGCTCCAGTCCCCCCAGTTCCCTCAGTCAGCCTGGGACACAGAGGGAAGGAGAGGCAGCAGGATGGTTTACAGATTTAGTCAGTGAGCTAATAAACACTTATTAGGCACCTACTATTTGCTACATACTGTGCTAGGCACTGGTAGAAATTTAAGGAACTGGAGTGGCCTTGCTACAAGTTCAGATTCAGTATAATGGGCTATGGGACGGTCCCAGAACCTACAAAAAGGCATTTATTGAGCATTTATGAGATACTACCAAGGCCTGGGATGGGGGTGGGGGATCATACAGGAGAAGTGTAAAGCCATCATACCTGCCCTTGGTGAGAGAGACAAGAGAAATTCATGCGAACAAAATAATGAGAGAACAGTTAAGTGTTCAAATGTGTGCCCCAATTATAGGTGTTGGGAACCAGTCAGGAACAGTCACGGAAGGCTTAAGGAAAAAAGCAGGATACCTGAGCTGGGGAGCGAAGGAATGAGATCAGACAGAATGACAGGAGAGAAGGCATTCCAGGAAAAACGGAGCCAGGGACAAAGATGAGGCGGAGGAAAGGAGAATGGAACTTTCAGGGAAGAGTGAAGTGATTGACTTAAATGGAGTACAGAGTTTGTGTCAGAGGAATCAACCAGGCATTCACCAAACTTTTTGTACTTGTTTACTATGCACAAGGCATTTTGCTAAGTGCTGGGGACACAGAAAAAGGAAAAAGACTGTCCTCAAGGAGCTTATAGTCTAATGAGGGAGATATCATGTATATCAATAGACATTTACAAAATAAATGGAGAGAAGATGGAACCATAGAAGGGAAGAGCCTAAAAGGAGGGATCTGAGAAGGGTCTCCTGGAGGAAGTGACATATGAGCCGAATCTTAAAGGAAGTCAGGGATTTTATGAGGATGGAGCTCTTGATCCTGATCTGTCCAAATTTCTTTCCTTCCTTCCTTCCCTTTTCTTCCCTTCTTTTCCTTCCTTCCTTCCTTCCTTCCTTCCTTCTCTTTTCTTCTCTTCCTTTCCTTTTGTTTTTTTCTTTTTCAATCAATCAATCAATCAATCAATCAATCAACATTTATTAAGTGTCTACTATGTGCCAGACACTCTGCTAAGTACAAAGGATGCAAAAAGGAATAAAAAACAGTCCCTGCCCTTAAGGAGTAGACAAGCTAATGGGAGAGACATCCTGCAAACCATCATATACAAACAGCTATCTATAGACTATGAGACTATGTAAGCGGATGGAACGCTCTGAGGGACACCAAGATAGAGTTTATGATTCATAGATCTCTCAAGAATGTCCATGGCTGGCTCGCTCCTTTTTGTCTCTGTGAGTCTAAGGGATTCAGAGATGACTTTCCTCAAAACGTCTATTATAAAGAGGGATTCGAAGGAAGGGAATGAAGTGACTTATTGGATTTCCAGTGAGCAGGATAAGATCCCTGGAGGTGGAGGAGGAAGATTCTGGAGGTCCATCAAACAGCTGGAGCAGCAGACAGGAAAGATCATTTTAGCCCCGGCATATTGAACTTCTTGGACCATTAAATTTGTGTTTTGGTACTAGATGGGATTGTAGGTAACAGATACAATAAACATTCAAAATGGCCACTTATCCAGCTACCTGCTGGATCTTTCCCAAACTCTACAACTAGAAAGGGCTATCCAACACCAGGGGACAGGCTGGATTTCTTGAGCTTTTGGGGAAAGGCCATGCCTTTACAATGAGTCCCAGGGCTTTAGATTCAGACCTGGATGTAAGGACCATAGAAGTTATCTGGTCTAAGTCTAACCTTTTTATTTTGTAGATAAGGAAACTGAAGCCTAGAGAAATGCCCTGACCTTACCCCAAATCCTAGAGACAGTTGTTGGAAAAGCTGGGATTTAGACTTTGAAAGGACCTGCGAGAACAGAGACGAACCTCTTTCTTTTCCAGGTGTGGGAGATGAGGCTTATAAAGGTGAGATGTCTTTCTGACCACAGAGCTACCAAATAACAGTCAGGATTAGAACCCAGATCTTCTGCCTCCAGATTTGGCATTCATATCACCCTAGGAGGTGTGGAAGGAAGGGGTCTTGGGTTGGACTTCCTCAGGTGACTGTGCATCTCCAATTACCCCAAATCCCTGTTCATTAGAAGCTTTCTTTTCTGGGCTTTGTTTGACTGTGGATAGACTAAGTTCTAGGCAGCTGGGTGGTGCCATAGTGCCCAGGGTGCCAAGCCTGAAGTCATTAAGACTCATCTTCCTGAGTTCAAATCTGGCCCCAGCCTCTTACTAACCTCTGCCTGCCTCAGTTTCCTAAATTGTAAAATGGGGATAATGATAGCACTTCCCTTTCAGGGTTGTTGTTGAAGACCAAATGAGATGATATTTGTATATGCTTAGCATAGTGCCTGGTACACAGTGGGGTCTATATAAATGTTTATATATGAGCATCCCCCATCCCTTGAAAAAATGAAAACTTTCTGTTTTCATTTTTTCAAGGGATGGGGGATGCTCATATATAAACCTTAGTGGGGTGGGTAGAGAGTCAGAACAGGAGTCAGGAAGATGTGGGTTCAAATACTGCCTTTGACATGAGCTTCATAATATCATCATATCAAGTGACTTAACTTCTTTGACCTTCAAACAAATAACTTATGACTTCTTCCTCCTTCCCTTCCTTTCTTTCTCTTTCTCCCTTTATTCTTTTCTTCTTCCTTCCTTCTTTTCTTCCTTCCTTCCTTCCTCCCTCCCTCTCTTCTTCCTTCCTTCCTTCCTTCCTTCCTTCCTTCCTTTCCTCCTTCTTTCTTTTCTTTCTTTCCTTTCTCTTCCTTCCCTCCCTCTTCCTCCCCCTTCCTTCCTTCCTTCCTTCCTTCCTTCCTTCCTTCCTTCCTTC
>NC_058131.1:40727059-40739987 GCF_016433145.1 Gracilinanus agilis | reverse complement strand
TCTTTCTTTCTTTCTTTCTTTCTTTCTTTCTTTCTTTCTTTCTTTCTTTCTTTCTTTCTTTCTTTCTTCTTATACCCATTACCTTCTGTCTTAGAATTGACACTACATATTAGTTCCAAGGCAAAAGAGTGGTAAGAGCTAGGCAACGGTGGTTAAGTGACTGGCCCAGGGTCACCTAGCTAGGAAATATCTGAGGCCACATTTAAACCCAGGACCTCCTGCATCTTCTGAGCCACTTAGCTGCCCTTCATTTTCATTTAAGACTTTCGGTCAATCAGTTTACCTAAGTTTATAGATGGGTGGTCTGTGTTGGTGAAAGGGGCAGCCACATCAATGTAACTGCTTAACATAAGCTAGTCCACCAGGTTATGGTGTGGAAGTTTTGCAAGAGTGCTATAAAAACACAAATCACTTATGAGTGATATTTAAAGAAAGGCGAGTGTGCTGAGGACTTTAATCCTTTCAAAGCGAAGGCGCCACGACTTCCTAGGGGGACGGCTGCGTTAGAAGTCTCCGGGAGCTCAGCTCTCCTGGCCGATGTCCCAGGAAAGAGACGGAGGAAGGAGCCAGATGATCAATGGCAAACACGGGTAAGCTCCTTCATCCATTACAGAGGGAGACGCTAGGAGATCTGCCAGGTGAGATGAAAGCAAGCAGCATCTTGGCTCAGGTCTGTTAGATGTGGGAGGCAGGGAGCCTGGCCGGTCCTCAGGGGCCGCACACAGGGTCGGGCAATGGACACAGGCTCCGGGGTATTCCAAGAGGCCTGAGCCCCAGCGGAAGACCAGGTCAGGCCAGCAGCTGGGCATCCCAAGTGCTGGGGAAATGGGGGAAGGGGTGGTATATGATGCTTCTAAGTAGGCTAGAGCCCAGCATGACTGCCAAGATCCAACTGGGCTCTGTCAGAGCTATGGAAGGGGATGCATCCAAAGTCCCAGAAGGGGACTGTGAAAGAAGGGAACAGAGACAGGCTGAGGCCAGCATCGGGAGCCAGGAATTATGGCAGAGAAAGTGGAGCTGAGCAGGACTTATCCCCAGCTACCTCATCCAGAGCTGCAGCAATAGGGGCAGAGGCACAAAGGCACCAAATCTCAGATCAGGAACTGGGGCTGCAAATAGGAGTGAACAGAAGGAAATTACAAATTCACTGAAGAAATATTGTGGGATAAGAGCAGCCCAAGAGCTAGACCCAGAGTAACCCCATAAGAACCAGAAGCAGAACCTCAGAGAAAAAATAAGCTTAGCCTCTAGGACTGCAAGGAAGGCTGGAAAAAAACCAATCAAGAGATAATCAATAATTGATATTATAAATGAAATTAAGGTTCAGGAGGAAGAAAATTCAAAGAGAATATAACAGAGTTGGAAACTTTATCTAAGAAAGCAACTCCCTGAAAAACAGAATGGAGGAGGCAGTTAGGTGGATCAGTGGATTGAGAGCCAGGCCTAGAGATGGGAGGTCCTGGGTTCAAATCTGACCCAGACACTACCTAGTTGTGTGGCCCTGGGCAAGTCACTTAACCCCCATTGCCTAGCCCTTGCCAGTCTTCTGTCTTAAAACCAATACAAAATATTGGTTCAAAAATGGAAGGTTTGGGTTAAAAAAACCCAAACAGAATGGAGCAACTAGAATACAAAGATTCTAGGAGACAAGAATATTACAACAGAATCAAAATACTCAAACTTTAGAAAAAGTGTAGGGTTTTGACCTACTGTTAAAAATATCTGACCTGGAAAACACATCTAGGAGAGATAACTGAAGAAACATTGTGTGCTCTATGAAAATCTCAAGCATAAAGAAAGCCCATAGACTATGGTTCAACAAATCACAAAAGGAAACTATTCATGTCTCTTTGAACCATGGGACAAAGTGAAAATACAAAAACAAAAGAATCCACTAGTCTCTTCCTGAAAGGAACCACAAATTAGAAACAACCAGGAATTTCAAGGCCAAATTTGGAACTTCAGGGGCAAAGGGGAAAAAATGCTACAAGCTACCAGAAAGGAAGAGTTTTTGTTCCAAGGATCCACGGCCTGTTTAGCAGTTACTAAAAGGAGAGGAAATCTTGGAATGTGATATTCTAAAATGGAAAAACTTACAAGCAAGAATAATTTACCCTATAAAACTGAATATAATCTCAGAGGTAAAAAAACAGATCTTTAATAGAATAGAGGACCACCACACATTTCTGAGAAAGAGATCATAGCTGGGTATGATTGTTGAAAAGCAAACATAGGAGACAAGAGAAATGTTGGAAAATACATTTAAGTACCAAAAAGGGGTTAAATGATGCTGTAATACTTTCATTCTAATGGGTCAAGCTCCCTTAACCTATCTCCTCATAGAAGAGCTTCAGAATACTCTACAGGGATTGGGGAAGGAGGAGGTCCATCTTTAGGAGATTTGCTGTGACAAAATCTCCCATCCATGGGGCAGGAGGTGCCGCCTGCCTTCCGTGGGGTCTGGTGGACAGCTCCTTGCTCTGCGTTGGCCTCAGCATCCACTCTAGAGAAGCATTTGGATCTTATGGATGTGGCTTCTCTGGCTAACTATGCATTCAGTCTTCCCACCTCATTGGAGATCTGCCTCTTGGTTTGTTAGTCGTTTATTGGGTTTCCCTTTTGTTATCCCTTCATCTTCCTACCTGACCATCTTCTCTCTCCAGCCATATGCTTGCTTGAAGATGCCATAAGGACGGTTTAATAAATAAAAGGCACCACACGAGGGTCATTTCTGGCTATGTCTCGGTCCAGCTCCACAGAGCTGAGGCCCAATCCCTACTGGTGGGAACCCTCCCTTGCTGGCACTTATTCCACCCACATGGAGAGCCTGGCACCTGGGCCCACTCAATCTGCTCTGCCACCGTGGGGAACAGTCAGGCACCCCTGCTCTATCCTGGGGGCTTGGCCAAGCTCTTGATGTTCTCTGATGGTTTCCTTGGAAACTGGATAACACAATGCAGATGGGACATATTTTTAGAAACCCATTCTCTCCCCTCTCCCACCCTTTCTGACATGTGGCTTTATGAAAAGCCATCACACACAAACACACCCACAGCAGAAAAGACGGCCTCTCCGGAGAGAAGGCAGTAGTTCTCTGCTTGTAAAACTCTTCCCCCATAGAACATAGCCTTCGCTACCTGCCTCCTTCATCGCCCACCTCACAGAACCACCTGGTGATACAATACCAATCCCGCCCAGGACCGATCCGATTATGCAACCACACTGGGGACTCTCTCCTGGGAAGGTGCTATAAAAAGTCTGGAGAGTGGGCAGTGCCAAGCCAGATGGCCCAGCATGGCAAAGATGCCTGTTAGAAGAGGAACCTCAGTGATAGGACCATGGATGGTCGGGAGTAGAGAAGGTCCTGGTGCAGCTTCCATGAAGGTCTTCGTGTGTGTTTAAGGGATGGAAGGGCAGGAGGAGAGCTGGCCATGGAGAGGCAGCAAATCAGCCAAAAGATGACCTAGAGGGTCCTCCTTAATGAAGTCACTGGGAAAGACCAGTTTAGCTGGAAGACCCACCTAGAATGCCATGTTCAGTTCTGGGAGCCACATTCTAGGAAGAATGTTGGCAAAGGAAGAGTGCCATCGGAGGACAGCAAGGAACCTGGAAACCGTTCCACAGGAAGATCAATCGAATGAATCGGGGTATTCAGCCTGGAGGAAGAACAAATGACTGGTGGAGGATGGGGGGGAACAAAGGTCTGCTCCCTTAAAAGTCAGTATCAGGTCCTCGAGGGCAGACTTTCTTTTTCGGCTCTCAATAATACTTGCCCATCCTCTCCAATATTTGAAGGGTTGGCACTTGGAGGAGAAATTCTGTTTGTTCTCCTTAGTTCCTCAGGGTAGAAGGAAGCCAGTGGAGGAAGGTGAGAGATGGTGGCACACCATTTAGACTCAATAGTAGGAAAACACTTTATCAATATTTTTCCCTAAGGTAGAATCTACTGCCTTAGGAGTAGTGGGTATTTTTTTCAGGTGTGTGTGTGTGTGTGTGTGTGTGTGTGTGTGTGTGTGTGTGTGTGTGTGTTTGATTGAATGAATGAATGAATGAATGAATGAATGGCAGGATAGATAACCCACTTAGCAGGACTGCCATCTGATGCAAGTGGGACCAGAGAGCCTTGGAGATCCCTTCCTGCTCTGATAGTCTAGTGATCTAAGGCCAAATATCAACTAAGTCATCATGCCCTCAATTCGTTATGGCCAACAAAGGACCAAGCGAGCCCAGGCACACACGCACGTGAAGGGAACCACCATTAGCCAGACTGAAGGCAATTTCATTCTCCTTCCCCCACCCACCTTATTTCTTTCTTTTCCACTTGTATTTCATTTATTTATTCATTCTCTCATTTACTTTTCTTCCGCTTGCCTTTCATGGATTCAATCATTCTCTCACTTATTCAACAAACATTTATTTATTCATTGAAACCTTCACTTTTTGTCTTAGTACCAACTCTAAGACAGAAGGGCGAGGACAAGGCAAATGGGGTTCAGTGACTTGCCCAGGGTCACACAGCTAGAAAGCATCTGAGGCCAGATTTGAACCCAGATCCTCCCCTCTCCAAGCTTGGCTCTCTCTCCACTGTGCCACCCAGTTGGCTCTCAACAGACATTTATTAAGCATCTCCCATTCATATGAAGTCCTGCACTAAGGGGGAGACCAGAAAATAGATGAGATGTTGTTCTGGCGAGGGAGCTTACGGTTCAGTAGGAGAAGAAGGCACCAGCCCATGGAGGTCAATTCTACAGGATGAGCAAGTCAGGGAGCTACAAGGCAAAGGGCTCTGTGAGCTTGTTGCCAGAAGTGGAGGGGAGACTCATGGAAAGCTGCCTGGAGGAGACAGCCCTGGAGATGGACTCTAAAGGGGAGGGAGCAATTCCACGCGTGAAAAGGGCATTTCGGGCAGAGAGCAGAGTGCAAAGCAAACACACAGGTGGGAAAGCCCAGGGGATATTCGAGGGACATAAGCAAGCCCGGTTCACTTGGAAGGAGGAGTCTTGGGAGAGGAGTAGCTCATAAGAGAGAGATTGGGAGCTTCTTGGACATCTTAGACCAGCCATCTCCAATGGAGAGTTTCGATAACTTTCCCACAATCGCATGGGTGAGTGACAAGAGGTAAGATTTATGTAGTAAGGCAGGAAAAGTAGGGAGCTGTCAGACCATGGAGGGCTTTGAAGGCCAAGCAAAGGAGTTTTCACTTTTCCTTGATGAGTCATAGAAAGTCAATGAAGATTTTTGAGAGATCAAATCAGCTCCCTCCGTTTGTTGTTGTTCAGTCATTTTCAGTTGTGCCCAGCCCATCATGACCCCACTTGGGGTTTTCTTGGCAAAAATCCTGGCATGGTTTGCCATTTCCTTCTCCAGCTCATTTGACAGATGAGGAAACTGAGGCAAACAGGGATAAATGGCATGTCCAGAGTCACACTGATATTAAGTGTCCAAGGCTGAAATTGAACTCAGGTCTTTCTGAATCCAGACCCAACATTCTCTCCACTAGTGTCTAGTACATTCCCTCCCTACAGAGGGTGGTCCAAAAGTCTTGGTGTGGTTTAAGCTTATCGAGGCTATAAATAAATATTATTTTGGCAGCAATTTGAAGGGTAAGAGTCACCATGACTCAATGGAGTGACAGCCAGTCTGAGTCAGAAGTCAAGAAGATCTGAGTGCAAGTCTCTCCTAAGATATCTATATTCCATCTCTCAGTCCTCCAGTATAGTCTCTGAGACTATACTTGGTGCAATAGTTGTTTTTCTACATTGGTATAATAATAAAATTACAGATCTGAGGGACGAATTGGAGAGAGAAAGGAAGTCCAAAGACATTAGGTGTCTAGATTAAAATAGGCTAAACTGAGGAGCATCTAGGTGGCCTAGTGGATAGTCCACCAGGTCTGGAGTAAGGAGAACCTGGGTTCAAATCTGGCCAAAGACCCTTCCTAACTAAGTGACCCTAAGCAAGTAACAACCACGTTTTTCTAGCCCTTGTGCTTCTATCCTATAGTTGACAGAAGGTGTTTTTTTTAAAGAAAGCAAAGAAATAGGCTAAACTGTTAGACATGTGGACCAGGGAGGAAGAGAGATAGGACTTAGAATATAAGAGATGAGGAAGAGAGAAGTCATAGATAAACCTAAGGATTCAAACCAGATAAGACTGGGCAAATGGTGAGGCCCCTGAAAGGAAGAGGGAAGAGGAGGAGCAGGTTTCAGGGGGGAAAAGGAAAGGAGGGAAACAAGCATTTATTAAGCACCTACTATGTGCCAGGAACTGTACAAAGGGATTTACAAATAGGAACAATACTGTGGGGTTGGTGCTATTGTTCACCTCATTTTATAGATGAGGAAACTGAGGTTGAGAGAAATTACCCGATTGGCCCAGGATCACACAACCACTATGTATCTGAATTTGAACTCAGAAAAGATCATAAGCTGAGGCTGGGACTCACTGAATTTTAGGTTCTGGCAGGGACATTGAAATGATGATGTACCGTGAGCCAGAGTAGTTGGCTCTGGAATTCCAAAGAGGGTCAGGGCTTGAGAGGCAATCTTGGGTTCATCTACCTACAACTGGCAGCTAAAACTGTGGGGATGAATGAGCTTGCCAAGGGAGAGAACAGAGAGAAAAGAGAAGAGGATCAAGGACAGGACTTTGGAGAACACCCACATCGAGGAATTGGCCAAGGATGCTGAAGACTGGAGGAAGGGATGCTAGGGGTAACCCAGGGAGAAAGAACGTCGGGCTGGGAACCGAAGGATGCCGGGAGGCAAAGGATTCTGTGTTAGCAACTCACGAGACACTAACGTGCCCAAACAGAGGGCAAGGCTGGGCATGGGAGGATGTGCAACCCCAGTCAGAAGATCGTAAGTTTAAAACTAAAAGGGACCTTAGAAGTCATCTAGTTTAATCTTCTCATTTTACAGTAAAACTGGGTTCCAAAGGGGTCAGTTGACTCACTCCAGGTCAAAGAAATGGTCAGAAGCAGAGCCAGCATTCAAACCTAGGATCCCCAGCTCTAATACAACGAAGGCTTGTTCTACCACTCCACACCAGTGTGGGTGAGATCAGAAGGATGGCTCGAGGCCCCTGGAGAGGCACTGATGGCCAAGAGTAGATTTAATAAGAGTGAGAGAGTAGGGGAGGTAGAACCCATCTTTTACAATTCTTTCCCCTTCTTTGTTTTTTTGCATTTTTATTCTATTTATTTTAGTATTCTATTATTTATTTTTCTTTTTTTGTTTTATTCTTTTGTTATGAATTTATTTTTTTATTCTTTGTTTTATTCTTTTGTTTTAAAATGTTATTGATACTTTCTGTTGTCAGGGTTGTTTTTTGTTTTTTTTTTATACCAGAGACCTTTTTCCACATTCCCTCCCTTTATCCCAGAGAACCCTCCATTTTGTAAAGAAAAAGTTAACAAGCAACTGAGTCTGATAGTCTATGCACATTTTTCCATTCCTTCTTCCTCTTTTCCTCTCATCTTGTCCTCCTCTTCCCAGCCTGCTAAACCCTAAGGGCACCCATGGGTGCTGTCTGGCCCCACTGAGGGCACTCAGAGAGAAAGACATTGAAGATTCCTTAGAGTAGAACAAGTATTGGGCTACATAGGAGTCTCGCTGTTGTTCAGGTGTGTCAGTCATGTCTGACTCTCCGTGATCCCATTTGGGGGTTTCTTGGCAAAGATACTAGAATGATTTGCCATTTTCTTCTCCAGCTCCTTTGACAGGTGCAAAAACTGAGGCAAAAGGGTTGTGACTTGCCCAGGGTTACATAATTAGTGTCTGAGGCCAGATTTGAACTCGGGTCTTCTTGACTCTAGGTCCAGTGCTCTGTCTGTGTACATGAATCATGGAACCATGGAAAAATATTCTAAATTAATTAATTAAAAAAAACAACCCAAAACTTTACTTTCTGTTTTAAAATTGATACTGAGTATTGGTTCCAAGGCATGGTTAGGCAATTGGGGTTAAGGGACTTGCCCAGGGACACACAGCTAGGAAGTGCCCGTGGTCCGACTGGAATGGATCATCATTTTTTCATAAGTGGCTTGCCCATGAGAAAGACAGTATGGCGCCATGAGCTTGTAATCAACATGCGGTGATGGCTGGACCGACTCTCTGCTAAGACTCCCCAAGCCCAGCTCCCCCCTCGTGGGATGCTATCAGCCCCCTTCACATCCCAGCTGTCAGAGACTGTGGAAGGAAGGGAGGTCCCGGACCCCCAAACTCCTCCTCCCTCCCTCACTGTCTCACTGGCGGCTCCCACCTAGAGACAGTCTCTTTCGGGGATTCTAGAAGTGGGCTGGAGAGCCGGGACCCACCCGTATGGGATCGGGGGCTCCCCAGAAGCGTCACTCTGGGTGCCCTGCTGGCAGAGAAACGAGAGGGACAAGTGCTCTGAGGATTCGCTGCCCAGAGCAATGGTCAGCTCCTCTCCTGTAAAATTCCCAGCAAGGAAGGTGGGCATGCTCCGTGGGTGCCCCCAGATAGCCACTGCAGTGGACAACAAAGTCGGGGAAGCTGCCGCTGCCCAGAGTTGAGGGTGGACATCATTTCTCATGCCACCAGCTGGCCAGGAACCCCGATGGCCACCCAGTTACTTTTCTGTGGGAAACCAGTCATGGGTGCTGGACGGCTCCTGTGTCTTCATTGCTAGAAGGGAAAGCTCTTCTCCTGCTCTCACCCCCAAATCCACTGTATCTATGTCTCTGGGGGCGAGTTCAGAGGCAGTGAGGCAGCTGGATGGTACTGTGTACGGAGGGCTGGGCTTAGAGGTGAGAATGGGGTTCAAATTTTGCTTTGGACACTGACTTAGCTGTGTGACCCTGGGCAAGTCACTCGACCTTCAGGCTCAGTTTTCTCATCTATAAAAGGGGATCAATAACAGCATCTCCAGAGTTCTGGTGAGAATCAAATGAGATTAACCTACGTAAAGCACTTTGTAAACCTTGAAGGTCTCTGAGACTGAGAACACCTAGAGGGCAAAGATTGTCTTTTGATTCTTTTTGTATCCCCAGCTCATAGGCACATAGTAGGGCTTTATATGTGTTTATTGATTGACTTATTAAAAGGATATACATGTATTTATATAAACATATAAATTAAAATAAATATAAATATAAATTTATTTGTTACAAATATTTATATGAATACTAGCTATTCTTTAAAAACAACAACAACACCTTTATCTTCTGTCTTGGACTCAGCACTGTGCATTGGTCCCAAAACAGAAGAGCAATAAGGGCTAAGGCAATCGGGGTTAAGTGACTTGCCCAGGGTCACCCAGCTAAGAAGTGTCTGAGGCCAAATTTGAACCCAAGACCTCCTGTCTCCAAGGTGGGCTCTCTATCCACAGAGCCACCCAGCTGCCTCCTCTAGCTATTATTCTCACTAGTCTGGGAGTCCACAGCAGGTTTTTGCTTTTCTGCTCACCATACAATTTTCCCATCGACTACCTTTGCACTTCCCCAGACTCTAAGTTCCATGAAAGCTTTTCAAGCTCCTCCTGTATTTTGCTTGGCATTCTGCCCACGGAAGGCACCTACTGTTTGCTGGATTGAATTTTATCCTCACAACCAGCCGATCCAACTTAATTCAATAACCATTCATTAAGCACCTACTATGTGCCAGCCACTGAGCAATACGAGGGGAGCCAACGTGCAAGCAAGCCTAGACAAAGCAAGCTAAGAACATCTCCGTCCTCATCGGACAGAGGAAGAGACTGAGGCTTTAAGGAGTTATGGGACTTCCTCAGGATTACACAGGACGGATTAGCAACAAGATGGGGTTCCTACACCAGTCCCCCTGCTGAAAAGCAGTCATCACGGGGCAGCCTAGCAGCCTAGCAGGGAGAGTGCCAAGGCTGGAGCTGAGAGGACCTGGGTCCAAAGACACTTCCTAGCTGTGTGACCCTGGGCAAGTCACTTAACCCTGATTGCCTAGCCCTTACCACTCTTCTATCTTAGAACTGATACCAAGACAGAAGGTAAGAGGGGAAAAAAAAAAGAAAAAAGTTGTCACTGCCACGGTAGAACTGGATGGGCGCAAAGAGAGTCCACAGTGCCCATTGCTGAGAGCTTCCCCAGAGTCCCTAGACCGGGACCAGATGGAGAACATGGAAGGGGATGGAGCCTTGAAGGCACCAACTGCCAATTAACTGCCACATCCCTGACTGGGGCTGGAGGGAGTGGGAGAAGCCTCAAGCCTGGTCCTACCTCTTTTCAGGAGAGGGTAGGGGTTCTTACTCATCTCTGAGCGGTGAGATCCCAAGGATATTAAGCGTCCAAAACAGGCTGCAGCCAGGGTGCCAGGAGAGATGGGCTGAAGCAGGAGAAAGCAGCCAAGTCCCTTAGAGCCAAGGTTCTCCCATCTCCATGGAAACAACCCAAGCCCATGTACCTGGGGATTGGTCTGATGACTGCTCCGGGGTGGGAAGGGGGGACCTTCTTTTGCAAACATCCCTTCCTTTGATTCTCTCTCTTTTCAGGCTATCGATGCTGCCACCACCAAGGATGCTCCTGCCCGGTGATGGCTCTTCCTTGGAGTTTACCTGGGTACCACTGCCTCGTTCTCTCCAGCCTAGATGAAGGCTATTCCCTGGGACTTCCAGCGACCCCGAGTCTCCCAGACTTTAGCATCACGGGATTTCACAGCTATCATTGGGTCTGGGGACTCTCTGAGGTTTGGGTGACCTTATGGCCATCGGGCCAATTCTATGTAACTCTTCTTCGGATCCACAGAACATTATAAGGTTTAGGGCTAAGGAGGCAATCGTGGGGCTACTTTGGTCCATTACTCTCATTTTATAGATAAGGAAACTTGGCCCACGAAGGGCTTGTGACTTGTTCGAGGCCACAGAGGAGATTTATAGCAAACATAGGATTTAAAACCAAATCCTTTGACTCTCCATCCACAATTCTCTTTCTGCTAATATTTCAGCGATTTCCATAAAAGCCAATAAATGGACTGACTGGCTTCTCATGGAGAAAGAGCAAGAGCAAAGTTTTGTTAAAATGATAGTTGTGTTTGGATACATTAAACTGAAAAGTTTTTGTGCAAATAAAACAAAAGTTGCCAAGATTAGAAGAAAAACAGAAAACTGGGGGAAATGTTCATAGTCTCTCAGGTAGAGTCTGTCTCATACCAAAAATAGGTAGAGAATGTTGTCCAATTTATGGGAATATAAGCCATCCCCCAACTGATAAATGAGTAAAAGATAGGAACAGACAGTTTTCCAATGACAAAATCAAAAATATAGGATAATGAGGGGCAGCTGGGTAGCTCAGTGGAGTGAGAGTCAGGCCTAGAGACAGGAGGTCCTAGGTTCAAACCCGGCCTCAGCCACTTCCCAGCTGTGTGACCCTGGGCAAGTCACTTGACCCCCATTGCCCACCCTTACCAATCTTCCACCTATGAGACAATACACCGAAGTACAAGGGTTTAAAAAAAACAAAACAAAAAAAAATATAGGATAATGGAAAAAATGCTCTAAATCACTACTGATTAGGGAAACGCAAACTGAAACAACCCTGACGGATTATCTCACACCCATACGATTGGCTAAAACGACAAAAGGGCAAAATGATGAAAGTTGGAGGGGATGTGGAAAAGTGGGGACACTAATACACTGTTGGTGGAACTGTCAACTGATCACATTTTGGAGAACAATTTGGAATTAACATCCCCTGAGCTATAAAACAGTGTAGATCCTTAAACCCAGTTATTGCTGACTCCACTGGATGGGTACGAATATTCCCCCCGTTTCCTAGAATGTTGGCCCTTGGAAATGACATCAGAGACAATATAGTTTCAAGTCACTATTCTAGAGATGAGGAAAAATACAGTGGAAAGAGCAACAACTCTGGACCTAAGTGAACTTGAGTTCAAATCTCACCTCTACTCACTGGCGAATCCATTTCCTCATCTGTAAAATAAACAGCCTAGACTAGATCAGGGACCCTTAACTATTTATGTGTCCAGGACCCCTTTGGCAGTCTGGGGAAGCCTCCAGACCCCTTCTTTAGAGAATCAGGTCTCTAAACGCAGAAACTGTAAGAATACAAGGAAACCAATTTTATTTTTCCATAATAATAATACCACTCCCTAGTCTGAGGCTGTGGAGGCAGAGGGAGAAAGGTCTGTTGGGAATAGCAAAAAGCTCCAGTTTCTACAATATGATTTTGGCTCAGGTCAGCTCACCTCAGTGTCTCCATTGTGCCTCCTCAAAGTGATGGATTTCATTGCCTCTTGGCAGCTGGGCTAATAACCATTTGGAAAGATGGCTGTCTGCCTTTCATAGTTACCACTCCTGGGGCCCCCAGATCCATCCCTGCAGTGTTGGGATGTTCCCAGGATGTTTTTTAAGTGGCTTCCTCCCCAGCATTCTCTGCTCCTATAGAACCCTGAGGGGAAGGGCAGGGTATACCAATGGCTTGTTTCTGTTCCTACTCTGGCTGCTCCAGATGCCCAGGCTGCTGTGTGGCACCCTCTGGGGAGGGGCCCTCAGCATCATTAGACAGAAATAGAACACTCCAGCAGTACATCTCCCCCTTATTAGACAGCTCCTCATCCAGCCATGTGGAGCCACATTCTCCTCTTAGGATGTCTGGGGATTCCACCTGGGAAACAGTTAGGGATAATGGAAAACGAGTGCTGTTTGCATTACTAAAATAAATGCTTGGAAAAAAATTAATGATGTAATTTTGCATTGCTGGGGCCTTGGAATGAAAAAAAACCATTACAAGCATCACAGAATGCAAACACACCACACCTTTGACAGACTAAGCTCTCACAAATTCTTGTGATCTAGAGCTCTTGGTCTAGTCTTGGGCACTTTTTACGCAATCCCTACCTCCTTCTCTCTCTCTCTCTCTCTCTCTCTCTCTCTCTCTCTCTCTCTCTCTGTCTCTCTCTCTCTCTCTTTCTGTCTCTCT
>NC_058131.1:40714379-40724379 GCF_016433145.1 Gracilinanus agilis | reverse complement strand
TAGGCTCCAAATTCAGTGTCTTTTTCCAAATACATCTTTGTATCCACAGCTCAGTCCTGGGTACACCAAAGGTGCCGAATAAAAATTTATTATTACCATGACTTCACGACCTCTCAGGTGAGAACATGGTATTTTTACTTCTATCTTACCGAAATGGCCAAAGGTATGAAGCGTTGGGAGAGAAGCAAAGTGACTTTTTAGAGCAGTGATTCCCAAAGTGGGCGCCAGCGCCCCCTGGTGGGTGCTGCAGCGATCCAGGAGGGCAGTGATGGCCACAGGTGCATTTATCTTTCCTATTAATTGCTATTAAAATTAAAAAAATTAATTTCCAGGGGGCTGAGTAATATTTTTTCTGGAAAGGGGGTGGCAGGCCAAAAAAGTTTGGGAACCCCTGGTGTAGAGTATCGCTCTGCTCGCCCTTGAACGCTTCCCAGATCCAAAGGACTACATAAAGGCGAAGGGCTCTCAGGTCTAACTCCAGCGTCCAATGACCCATGACGGGAGGCTTCTCAAAGTCAAGGGCAGCGTTCTCTGGCTGTGCTTGTTTTTCACTTCTGGCACTGTAAGACCTTCAATAAAGGCTGACCAGCTTCTCACTTGGATGCCTTCCATAAATCTAAACTCCCTCATCACTGAGCTCATTCACCTTCCTGGACTTTCAGGAACAAAGCCCGTTGCTATGATCGTACTTCATCTCCCCAGCTTGAGCGAAGACTTCTGGGCTTCATCGAGGTGGGAAGGAACACTGATGGTGGGAAATGGGCAAGGCTGCCTTTTTATTTAGCGAGGAGACTAAAGGCAGCACCATTTTCTTCTCTGCGACTCAATTTGCTCGTCTGTAAAAACGAGGGGGTTGGACCAGATGGTCTCGTCGGTCACTTTTCTGCTGCTCATGGCCCAGCGAGCCCGATAAGCCCTTCGCCAGCCGAGTGACAGTTCGGAATGGCTACCAGAGGCTGAAATGTTTGTATTTTTTTTAAAACAAATTTCCGTTTGGGCAGCTCCCATTTTTTTAGCTGGCAAACTGAGCAGTCCTGCTTGACACTTCGCAGATGCTCTCCCCATCTATTTATAGCCAGGGCCTCTAATCACTTTAGAGAAGGAAAACCTACGTGCTTGGCTTGGCCTTGGCTTTGCCTCCTGCTTTACCGCCTCCCCCTCAAAGTAGAGGATGCCCGAAGTAGCTCGCTCAAGGACACACAGACAGAAAACATGGCAGAAGCAGCAGCGCCGTGTTCCAAACTTGGGGCCCTCCTACTCTCCAAACAGTTACTTAATCCTCTAACCCACATTCCTCAGCCTTCCCATTTCCGCAGCCCACTTCAGCCTGGCCAAAGGGCAGATCCACCCACGTGGAGAAAACCCCAAACAGAAAACTCACTCCCCAAACCATGACCGTGCATGTGCAATCAACCATGATGGGGGCGACATTTTGAAAAGTGCCCCGGTTTGTGTTGTCTCAAGTCTTCAGTGGTAACTAAGACTTTAATAATTAATAGTTTAATTATATTCAAGCAATTTTGTCTCTGTGACCTCAAGACCTAGCTCAATGTCCTGCACAGAGTAGGGACTTCAAAGGTTTATGGATTGACAACTGGAAAAGAGTAACCTATTTCTGCCTGGCTTATGTCTCAGAGAAGCAACGTGGTGGTGTAGAAAGAGCACTGAATTTGAAGTTGGGGATATCGAGTTCAAGTCTTGGCTTTGCCACTCACTATCTGTGTGAACCCCAAGAAAGTCGCTTAACTGAGAAGCAGTGTAGAGGGCTGGATAGAGAGCTGCCCTCCCAGGCAGAAAGAGTCAAGTCCCACCTCTAACTGGGCAAGAGGCTTAGCCTCTTGGCGTTGGGTGGCCATATCTTGCTGAGAAGGTGGTGTCCTGCCATGGTAGGAGGGAGCATCTTCTGACGATAAAATCATAGTCCTCATTCTTAGCTCTTTTCTACGGTGCTGAAGCTGGTGGAAGGAAGCCCTGAGTTTAAATTCAGCCTCAGAAGCGTCCTAGCTAGTGGCCCTGGATAAGTCTAGCTTCACCTCTTGGTCTCAGTTTCCTCATCTGTAAAATGAGGAGACAAGGACAGCATCTACCTCCTGGGATTTTGGGGAGGCTCCAATGAAATAATAGAAGCCAAGCACTTTTTTTAAATCTTAAAGCATCTCACAAATTCCAAATATCATCGTCATCACGATCGTATTCGTAAAGTACTTTGTCATCTCCGAACGTCATCTTTGTTCCATCTCTTGGCCATTCCTGGTCTCGGCCGGTTTAAATATCATGACCCCGTGATCGCCCATCGGACAACTTTTGGGGATGGTCAGGGACTGGTCTGATGTTCTTGTCGTTCAGTCGTGTCATTTATTCATAAATTCACTGGTTCAACAAATCTTTATTAGGCAAATGTTTGGTGGATTGACTGATGGGAAAGTGTGACAGATTTCTGCACGGTTCGTGTCTCAGTGAGGCCAACGTGGCGTCATGGAAAAAGCAATAAATGTGGAGTCTTGACTTTGTCACTCACTAGTCAGGCGACCTCAGAAAATCACTTCACTGAGAGGCAGCGTAGACGTGCCGAAGGACGAAAACATCTGGTCTGCCCTGGAGGATCCCTGGGAAACCTACTCGGACCCCGCTCACCCCACGAGAGCCCAGGACAAGCTCAGAGACGACAAATCAAGCAGAGGAAGAGGAGCTCTTGTGGGGACTGAAGCAGTGGCCTCGGCCTTAGAAGCACCGTGCTCCCGTGCCATGCTGACCCACAAGAACCCAAAAGGGTCAGAACCACGTCCCTGCTCCAGCCTCCCAGACTGATACAGAGCAGAGCCTATGGCAGGGGTGGGCGGCCTCCTCCTCCGGCTACTTAGCAAAGAAGCGCCACCAGAAAGGTCTCAGTCGTGTGATTGTGGGTCAGTCCTCTCCTCTCTTTTGGCCTCAGTTTCCTCATTTGTAAAACGAGGGGGACTAGACCACAGGCTCAATCAATCAGTCCACAAGTATTATTAAGGGCTAAGACATTGGTCTAAGTTTTGGGGATAGGAAGAAAAGCAAAAGCATTCCTCCTCTCAAGGAGCAGAGTGGCAACATATAGAAGTCAGAACCTACAAAAGGGAGAGGAGAAGGGGGTAGCCTTAGAGGGGAAGAGAGCTGGGAGGGCTTCCTGGAATAGGAGAACCTCGAGCAGAGTCTTCAAGCAAGCCAGGGGTGTGACCTCTCAACGTTCCCTAGGATCTGAGGGAGACAAGAGGGATAGAAGGAGAGACCACTGAACTTGGGAGCCCAAAGTCCTGGGCTTTAGCTGTGCAGAATGGGGATGACCAACTCGGTTTCAAAAATGAGCCCCTGCCTCATGCTTGGTTGAGAATTATAAAGATTAAAAAACAACCGTTTCATTCCTGTTTTCTGGGACCTTATTCTTTACTAGGAAGGAATATGGCCTATAGAGATTAATAATAATAATAATAATAATAACTAAGATTTTATAGCACTTTAAGATTTGCAAAGTGTTATATGTGTTATATCATAGATGCTTACAACATCCTGTGAGATAGGTGCTATTATTATTCTGATTTTATAGATGGGGAAACTGAGTCAGGGGTTAAGTGACTTGCCCAGGGTCACACAGCTAGTGTCTGAGGAAGATGCCAATTCAGGTCTTTCTGGCTCCAACTCCAATGCTTTTTCTTCTGTTCTAGCTCCCTGCCTCCATGAGGCGAAATGGGGACAAAGGAGAGATCCCAACAGGAGATCCTCAAAGAAAACTGGAGGACAAGGTGAATGATTTTGTGTGTGTGTGTGAAATCAGAGGAGGCTTCATAGAGGAGGAAGCATCTGAATTGAAAACCTTAAAGGAAAGGAAGTAATCTAAAAGGTGATGAGTTACACGTCACTAGGAAAGAAACCCAAAATATTATTAAAAGCAAAAAAAAAAAAAAGGGTGAGAAGAAGCGAGTGTATACGTGTACACACACACATAAATCTCTCTCTATGTACAGATACAGACACATATAAAATGTAAATCGGGCATGGAGGGGGTGTGCGAATGAACCGAAAAGGAGACGGTATTCTGAGCTCGGGGAGCAGTCCAGGGTGGGTGGAATGTAAATGTAGAGCAGGGGAGTAGGAAATGAGGCTCGAGCCCAATTGGGACTCCAAACTCCAGGCCAAGGGGAGCTGATTTTATCCTATAGGGAGCCATTGAAGGGGTTGGAGCAGGGGAGTGATGAGATCAGGCTTGGACACTAGGAAGATTATTTTGGCAGCTTGGTGAAGGATGGCCTGGGGTCAGGGAGACCAGCTAAGAGGCTGTCACAGCTGTCCAGGGGCTGAAGGACTGAAGTAGGCTGGTGGCTGCATGGGAGAGGGAAGAAGAAAGACACAATAGTTATCCTATAGATACCATTGACAGGACATAGAGACCCACTGGGCATGGAGAGGGATGGATAGGGAAGAACTGAGGGTGACGCTGACTTTTAGAACTTCAGTGACTGCTCCTATCATGCCTATAATATTATCATTAGAAATAGGGAAATTGAGAGAAGACGCAGATTTAAGAAGAAAAGGAGATAGGTTTTTTCAATCTAAAAAATGCCATTTCCAACAGAATACCATTATTTTCAAATCTTGGTTTTGGGGTCCTTAAACACTAGAATTCACGTGATTTAGAGATAGAAGGAACGATGGAGACCATCTGGTCCAATTCTCTCATTTTACTGATAGAGACCAAGCCCCAGAGAAGTTTATGTACTTAAGGACACACATATAGTCATGTAATTGAACTGGGATTTGAACCCAGGCCCTCTGACTCCCAAACTGGCATTCTCTCCAACCCAAATAGCAACTTAATTTTTTTTTTTAAAATTGTGTTTTCCCTTCCTTTAACCTAGACTTTCAAAATAGCACAGTCCCAAATATTCCAGGGCCCAACCAAATATGGTTTGAATCTGTTTGTGAAGCTTCCCAGGGCTCCACGCTCTGTCTCCAGGGAAAGGGTCACACGAGTTAAAATGGCATCTATGCTCCAAACCAACCCTGGGAAAGCAGGCTTATTATCTCACATCAAGCTTATTTTAAAAATATTTCCAGCTGTCTAGCTAGCCTTAGGTTCCCAGGGGACCATAATGGAACCCTCCATCCGCCATTCTGGAGGTCTCTCTGGCCCCGAAACATCTTGAACAGATTCTACCCGAGTAGAGAAATTAGTTTGTCACCATTTCTTGGCCCCAAACTGGCTGGAGGACCCCAGAATCCCATCTAGCTTTGATTCTCTTGCACCTATGATCTACCAAGGCTGGAACCAACATCTCATCAGTTTCCTTCCACCATTGAGGATGATGCTTCCTCCGATGTCATCGTGACTCTCCGGCTAGCCTTGGTTTCTAACCACTGGACAATTTTAGGTCTGAGGAGGAAGGACACACTTTCCCAACATTTCCCACAAGGTCACCTGAGAATCAAAGAATCAAAGGACCATCCCTATAAGAGTGGTTGTGCCTTCTTCACTGGATCGTGATGCTCTCCTAGGCTGATCATTTCTATCGGTTAGACAAGGAAGGAGATCTACAGTAGAGCGCTCGTCTTGGAGGAAGTAGGGAGCAGTAGAAGGTGCAAGGTGGGGCTAGCATCACTCTTAAGTCATCAACAGCTGCCTTTCAGAACTTCATCTGGCTATAAACAGACCTTCCCCTAAAGATGCCAGTTTCCAGAAGTGGGACGGTGCAATAGAAGGAAGCAAATAGAGTCACAGAGTACAGGGTCCTAGAGAGACTGGAGCAAAGGGTGGTGTGCAGCAGAATTCCTCTATGATATCAACAGAGGGACATTAGGTTTTTCTAATATTTCTGTTTCTGAACACAGGGTTTGACCAGTGTTCTGGGGGAAATGGGACAACTGTTCTGATGGGGTTTGATTGTGCTATGACAGCTAAGAGAGATGAATCCTCAGGTATCAAACTTATTCCCTAATTTAAAGGCTAAGATGTTCACAGAATATCTTTGGGGAGCCTTCCTGGCACTAGAAAGAAATGCTTGTTTACGATAATAATTTTAGAGCTGGAAATATCCTCAGAAGCCATCTTGTCCAATCCCTTCATTTTATAGAATGAAGAGAGGTTAAATAACTTGCCCAAGGTCATATGGTTAATAAGTAGGAAAGCTAGGATTCAAACCCAGGTCCTGAGTCCAAGCCTAGGATTTTTCCTACTGTGCCTCAGAGACCGTCCCTAATTGGGTCAGAACAACCCAAGCTCTCTAGTGCCATCCGCCTCCCCATCAGGTGTTAAAGGTCATGTATATGGTATTGTGGGAAAAGTGCTGGGCTTGGAGTTAGACTGGCTGTCTTTAAATCCTTGTTCTGATACTTGCAAGCTCTATGGTCAAGGATGAGCTACTTTACCTAATTCTCCCCGCCTCAGTTTCCTCATTTGCAAAACTGAAATGATAATAGTTGTAGTGTCTTACTTCCAAGAACTGTTATTGAGAAATCCCTTAAATGTAAACTACTATCATTAACTTGGGCTTAACCTGCTTAACCCACCTGCAGGGGATAGGGCAGAATCAGGATCATGGAGGCCAGCCAGACCTTACTACTTACTCCATGGCAATGCCAATGGAAAAAACATGGAGTTTAGAGTCAGAGGATCCCCATTTTGCCATTTACTACAGCAAAGGCCAAGCATAAGTCACTATTCCTAAATGGGGATCAGTTTCTTCAACTGTAAAATGAGGAAGTTAGATGAGATGATCACTAAGATCTCTTCCAGCTGTACGTCTTGTGATTAGGGCAAAAGTGTGAAGAAAAATGAAACAGTGGCTGAGTCTTGGGTCACTTTCCTGCCATAGATTGGGCATTCAGAAAAGACAGCAGGGAAGTTCCAGCTTATCTTAGCTAGCATTTATGTAATCTTGAAATACTTTACAAATATTAACTCTTTTTATCCTTGCAAGAACCCTGGAAAGTAGATGCTATTCTTATACCCATTTTACAGATATGGAAACCGAGACAGATAGAAGTTAAGTGATTTGCACAAGGTTACACAGTCTGAGGCCACATCTGGACTTAGGTCTTTTTGATTACAGGGCCAGCACTCACTAGGCCACCTAGTTGGCTTTATCCCAAACAATCCATGTGGGGCATCTCCTTAATGTGCCAAGCGACTAGCCTGGGAAGGGGTTAATGATAGACTTGATAAGGCTCTGGATATTGAAAGGAAAGAGTCAGTGAAGATTAAAAAATTGGAGAGAAGAAAAGTGTTCAGGGGAACAAAGAATCAACAACTGGTCAGAGCCATTAGAACACGGAGAAAGAAAGAGGGAGAGGTGGTGGGAAAGAGAGAGGAAATGGGGGGGGGGGGGTAAAGGGAAGAGACACCCAGAGGGAGAGTAGAAAAGAGAAAGAGAGAGGAGAAAGGTGAGAAAGAGAAAAGAAAGGTGAGGACAGATAGTGAAGGGAGAGAGAGAGACAGAGATAGTTAGAGAGAGAAAGACAGAGAGAGAGAGAGAGACAGAGACAGAGAGAGGGAGAGAGAGGGGGAGAGAGGGAAGTGTGGGAGGGAGGGAGAGAGGAGGGAGAGATAGAAGGGAAGAGGGAGAGAGAGACAGAGGAAGAAGGGAAGAGAGGGAGACACACAGAGGGAGAGTAGAAAAGAGAAAGAGAGAGAGGAGAAAGGAGAGAAAGAGAAAAGAAAGGTGAGGACAGATAGTGAAGGGAGAGACAGAGGAGAGAAACACAGAGAGAGACAGAGACACAGAGAGAGAGAGAGAGAGAGAGAGAGAGAGAGAGAGAGAGAGAGACAGAGAGAGAGAGACAGAGAGACAGAGAGACAGAGAGAGAGAAGGGAGAGTGAAGGAGAGATAGAAGGGGAGAGACACACAGAGGAAGAAGGGAAGAGAGGGAAAGACACAGAGACAGAAAGTATATTCCTTATGTTTGAAGCTGACAAGTACCATGAGGCAACTCACTTTCTGTGGCACACACAATAGCATAGCATATCCCTGTAATAACACTTCCTGAGGGTTAAATCACATTCCTCACCAAATATGATAAAAAGCCAGATAAAATAAGACCAAACTAGCCCCTACAGTATGTAATAAGGCAGTGCTTACATAGGGTTTGAAAGGGAGACAAAATTCTTTGTGGTCACCAGCCTTGGGAGGCAGACATCAATACCCCTCCTTTTACAAATGAGGAAACTGAGGCACAGGAAGGTTACAGGATTTGCCACGGTTACAAAAGTGCTCTGGGAGTGATGGGATTTAAAATGACTTGCCCAGGGTCACAGCAGAGCTGGAACCCAAACCCTGCTTTCTGGTCCACTGTTCTTTCTGCTACACCACTCAGATGCCTTTTGACAGATGAAGAAACTAAGGCCAACAGGGTTAAGTGACTTGCCCGGGATCACATAGCTAGTATCTGAGGCTACATTTGAGCTTAGGAAGAGAAGTCTTCCTGATTCCAGGCCCTGTACTCTAACCACTATACCAATCCCTAGATTTAGTGTCCAAAAGGGCCTCAGACACCTTCTAATCTCACCTCCTTTTTCAGAGGAGGAAATTGGGGCCAAAAGAAATTAAGTGAGCTGTCTGGCATCCCCCAGATATTTAGTGTCAGATTTAGTGCAGAATTAGCATCCGGATTCAAACTCAGGTCTTCAGACTCCAAAAACCAGCATTCCTTCTATAACACTACATGATGCAATCTAGTAGATTGCAAACCCCTTGAAGGCAAGGCCCGTTTTTTGCTTTTTTCCCTTGTACTAGCAGCACTTAATGAAATGCTTGTTGATTGAAAATCTCACCCTCAGTGTTTGTCCTCACTCCAGTGACATAAAAGGAGCCCATTAAGCTTTGTATCTTATAAAGACATTTACTTGAAGCACTAGATGGGCTTTCGGATCATTTCTCACCACCACCTCCCCATTAATATGGGAAGAAAGAAATACAGCCAGAATAATGAATCCCCTGGAAGGGGTCAAAATGTATTCAATTTTGTATTATTTGAAGTCACAATTACATAAAATACAGTCATTGGTTCCAGCCCAATATGCAGTGTAAATTCTAATAATGTGAACACGTCAGGGGATTCATTATTCACACTAATCAGGACCTTGCTATATGCTGTGGATCCCCAAGCTAGTATTGGGACTCAGGAGTCCTGACTCCCAGTACAGGGGTTCTAAAAATAAGCAGGAGGTTCTTTTCCCTCTAGTTGCTACGGTTCAATGCTTTAAAGTATTCGTTCTTAAAAGAGGAATAGCCTGCGATAACACCCATATAAAAATATTAATAGCCAGGGAGAATGTTCTTCTCCATTTGATGACCTCAGTTCTAGGAAGGCTACCTTGCTCATCTTTGGAAAGCCTCAGAGTCCCTTCCTTCCCTTCCCCCTTAAAGCCCTCCTGCTTTTGAATCTCACTGCTGCGCCCTGACTAGTCAGAGAGCCTTGAAAGTCAAGATCCAGAGGTTCTGACCTCTGCGTTTAGGATCCTTGTCATTAGGCACCTTATTCTGTCTCTACACCATCCTCCCAGAGGCTTCAGTGTCCCTTCTATAGGTAGCTTTTCCATAGTGCTTTAAAGTTTAAAAATCTCAGAAACCAGAAAAATTGCTCGTGAATCATGATGAGAAGGGAAGGAAGGCAAATTCAAGGAACAAGTGATGGTAAGGTTTATCAACAGAGGGAGGAATAGCAAATTCCCTGTTTCAAAAGGGAGAAGCTTGCCTGAGCTTTCCCCATTTTGGAATTTCATGTCCCTGTGTGTGGAACCTCAGCCTAGGGAAAAGGGAACAGGCACACCCTGGCTCTCAGTATTCAATTTATCTCTTCTCCTCTGCTCCTTCCCTTCCCAAGTCTAACTAACGGCTTGTTTATACTCCTTTTAGCTTCCTTCCTTCCTTTCTTTCTTCCTTCCTTCCTTCCTTTCTTTCTTTCTTTCTTTCTTTCTTTCTTTCTTTCTTTCTTTCTTTCTTTCTTTCTTTCTTTCTTTCTTCCTTCCTTCCTTCCTTCCTTC
>NC_058131.1:40709976-40711427 GCF_016433145.1 Gracilinanus agilis | reverse complement strand
CCCCCGCCCCCCCCCCAGCCTTCCCACCTCTTTTCGCTCCCCTCCCCTCCCGGCCACACTCCTCCTCCCGAGCTGGGGACTGCTGGGATATCTGGGATATCCGCCTTTAGAGACGGCCAGGGGAGGGGGCGCCCCTCCGAGCGGGGTGTTCGGAGCTGGGTCCGCTCGCGGGCCAGCCTGGCTCGGCTCCCGCGCCTCCGAAAGCAGCCGGCCCGAGCCGTCGGCTAGCCTCGGGAGGGGCACCTACGCCCGCTGCCTTTGTTTCGAAGCTCTGAGTGGTCGAGGGCGGAGAAGCTTTACTGGCTGGTGGGAGATGAGGACCCACCCCCATCTCCTGCCCCTCTCCGTGGAAGGGCTGGAGAAAAGGAGGCGGGGGAGGGGGCGAGAGACGGGGGCCCGAGAGGGAAGTCCCCCCCCCCCCCCAGGCTTTGGCCTTTGTTTCAGGCCATTAGGGGTTCTTTCGCTCGTTTATTTCTCGCGGGGATGAAGGGACGGAGGAGGGGAGCCCTCATCCCCAAAGGCTCCCCTAGGGTTGGGACTGGGGGCTGTTTCAGGGCCATCGAGTCCCTCACCCACATTTTGCCCCTGAGCTCACGCGGTCCCCAAATGCCCTTCTGACCTAGTCTAGAAACCCCTGGGGAAAAGCTCCGTCCAGAGAGCCGCTGCTCTGGGGATGAGGAGCAGGGGGCATCGGTGAGGCCCGCAGGGAGTGGGCCCACCTGGGAGCATCTTAGCTCCAAGCCCCGCTGAGCGCCTGGCAGCGTCCGCCCATCTGCCCGCAGCTAACTCGGGCTAAAGCGAAAACCGCCAGCTGCGGGGCCAGGGGCGGACCTTGCCGGCGGCGTCCGGCCTCCAGACCCTCGCCAGAGTTGTGGAACTGTGTGCCGGCCGGACTATAGCGAAGTTAAATGCCAAGATACCACTGTCCGCGGCTCCTTGCCTGGCCCCAGTCCAGCACCTCACATGTCACAACAAACAACCATGCTGCCAGCTTCTCTCTCAGGTGTTCTCAGGTAAAACAAACGCCTGAAAAGAACGCCGTGAGGCTGCCCACCGAGGGAGACTGTCAGCCCCCAGCCCGACCCTCCGAAGCTCTCCCCCCAGTCTTCAGACTCCCCCAGATCCCCCCTAGATCTGGGGAACGAGTTAACCTCCCAGCCAGAAGCCACTCCAAGTTCATCCCCCGCGGGGCACTTTGGGCGATTTCATGCTTTTATTTATCTTTGAAAATCCTTATTGTAGTGCTCTATACACATCGCTTACAAGGTCTAGACTCCTTCTCAGGCTCACTGGAGAGACTGCTAGGCTGGAGTGTTTTACAAGGGAGACGAATAATGCTAATAATGAAAATGATTCATTGTGTGTGTGCGTGTGCCATGCAGAATGTGCCTTTGTTTACTCTCTCGCGATCTGCTGCGGAGCTAATCCCCCTCTTCCCCCCCCTCCCCCCC
>NC_058131.1:40701234-40709911 GCF_016433145.1 Gracilinanus agilis | reverse complement strand
CCCCCCCCCCCCCGTTTGGAAAGGATGCTCTAAGTCTGCACTAGTGACCTCTGGGACATTCCCCAAATCCACCTTTCAGAAGCGGAGGGGTTTTTTGCTTTATTTTGTCAAGTCGTTTATATAGTATTGGGATTAATTGTTCGATAGAATTCCGTTGTGAGTCCTGCCGGCCCTGGGGAGTTTTTCCTGGGGAGTTCCTTGGTGGCTTGTTCCCTTTCTTTTTTCTGAGGTGAGATTAAGAATTCTGGTAACAAAAGTGGGATTTAAAAAATAATAAAAATATTTATTACATTAAATATTTCCCAATGACACGCAAACACATTTTACCATTCACTTAAAAAAAAAGGTGGAGTTGCTCATTCTGTCTCTACCTCCCCGTCCTGGAAGAAGGCAGGCAGACAGATCTGCATGGTAGCCCTGTTGCAAAAGAAAACACTGGCCAAAAAAACTGCAAGAAAAGGTTTTTTAAAATTATTTGCAAAGGGGGAATTTAAAAAAAAAATCCCTTCTGATACTGCCCAGGTGCTTTCTGGTACAAAGGAAGAGTTTAAGTTGAAATAAAGTCCCCAAGTCAGACTCTTGGGCAGGCCACGGGCTGGCCTGGACTGTTTCCCTCTCTTGAGGCTTCAGAGAGCAGCGCCCTGGGCAAGAAGAAATCCATTATTAATTGATGTCTTTCCAATAGTACAAGTTAATGACTTTTCTTCTGCTGTCCTGGATGTTCTTTGAAATATGAGCAGGAGGTGGAGATTCTCAGGGCAGGTTTTATTTTGTTTTTAATGGCAACAGTCAGAGCAAAGCGAAAACAGCTCCAATCACAGGGCCAAGCTGGCTTAGAACTTAGAACTTAGAACTTAGAACACAGGCTTAGAACTGTTGGCCAAGAGAATTCTCTGCCTGCTCTGACTTCTGACAAGCAGGATGAATATTGCTACATCACTTGCCCCTATTTCGTAAATAATAAAATGGAGCAGAGGAAGTAGCCAACTTTGGAACTGGACGAGTCCTCATAGAACCACAGTTCTAGCGTTCTTTTTTTTTTTTTTTTTTTAAACCTTACTTTTGGTTTTAGTAACAACTCTAAGGCAAAGGGGCAAAGACTAGGGAATTGGGGTTAAGTGACTTGCCCAGGGACATATAATTAGGAAAGGTTCGAACCCAGATCCTCTTGACTCCTGGAGTAGTGCTCTATCCACTGAACCACCTAGCTGCCTAGGTTCTGGAGTTCTTAACCTAGGATTCATGAACTTAAACATTAATATATATATATATATATATATATATGTGTGTGTGTGTGTGTGTGTGTGTGTGTGTGTGTGTGTGTGTGTGTGTGTGTGTGTGTATTTAGATAGGTAGATGACTCAGTTTAATTGGTTTCTTTTTGAATGTGTTTTATTTTAGGCATTTAAAAACATTCTGAAATGGGGTCCAAAAGTTTCCCTGCCCTGCCAAAAGGACTCTATGACTCAAAAATATTCAGAACCTTTGAGCTAGTCTGTCCCCTTCATTTGACCTTCTCCAAACCCCCTTAACATTCTGGCCTCAACAATTCTAACTACTCCCCTCTCCCGAACTCCTCTTCTTTGCCCCCCACACCTCCAGAGAATGGAAATGTAGAGTTAGGCACAGCTGTGGCAAGACCATTTGCTTTAACCATCGCTGCATCATCTTGGCACCTGTTTAAGCCCTTTCGTGTGTCATTCTCAGTGTGACTGACAGTCCTCCCCAATGCCCCCATCATCAGGACTAAAGCAGTGCGTGTCTGACTGGAGGATCAGGATGTATTATTTCAGGGGGAAATCCCTGGGAGATCATGGGAGACCATGCATGCAGAGAATGTGCCCATCACATTTCAGAGCTAGATTACAACTGGGCAGTCATATAGCCCATTTCTCCTTTTTACAAAGGAGGAACTGAGGCCCGGAAAGGGGATTGGCCAAGATCACCTAGATAGTTAGTTTCTGGTAAAGCTCGGTCTAGGACCCACGTTTCCTGCTACCCCAGTCTAGCGTTCCTTCCCCCACACTGAGGATGACCGTATTCTAGACTTGTAGCCGTACATTAAAAAGAAGATGAAAATGAAATAATTTCCTACAAGGGATGAACTGCTTTGCTGTGGGAGTCAGCAGCCATTCTTGTAGATCTTTGGCTTTTTGCAGGAATTTGAGCTCCCCAGTTAATTCCTCCACCTTGGTTTTTATGCTTGTAAAATGATCATTTTTAGATTTTGGTCTCAATGGATAATTACATGGATAATTACATGTCATCTTTTTCCATCAATAAGGGTTTTGTAAATAAGACTGTCTCATCTCTGGGTGAGTTTCTTTGGGAGCGATTAGGGTGATGGAAAAGGAACAGATGAAAACAAATTGTGGCTGTCACCGTTCGAATGGTCCCCTCCATGCCACTGCCTACCCCTGTGACTGCAACATCATTAAGCTGTTACTAGTGCCTTGTCCACAGCGCATGTTCAATCATCGTGGAACTGATTGCATTGAAGTATATTAAACAATAATTGGGGGCACTAGGTGGCTCAGTGGATAGAGAGCCAGGTCTAGAATTGGGAGGTCCTGGGTTCAAATGTGATCTCAGATACTTTTTAGTTGTATGATCCTGGGCAGGTCACTTAACCCCCATTGCCTAGCTTCTACCACTCTTCTGCCTTGGCATCAATATACAGTATCAATTCTAAGACAGAAGGTAGGAGTTTAAAAAAAAAAAAAGAACTGGCTTCCTTTCCTGCTTGGGCATCTTCCTCTTCAAAGCCCTCTGGAGGAAGCCAATACCCCAACATATCCTTTGATCCTCAACACCTGCCCTCCAAGAGGTTCCGACAAGCATGGACATCTCGGCTGAGATCATTTTCTCCTTGGTGTACCTAAGATTTTATTTCATTCCCAAGTCCCAGAATCCCTTGACCTTTGTGTGTTGTATCACCAAAATGAATCCATATGACTTCCTCCAATTTCTGTTTTATTACTTACTTCAATAAGTGTTTGCTTCTTCTCCATGGTTATCTTGGGTTTAATAAACTGGTTGGTGTGAGGGAAGTGAGACTGGTCAAGATTAAATTAACTGCTACCACTTGGAATGACCAGGGAAAGTGGATTTTAATCCTGATCCCCAAATGAGAATCACATCCCTAGCTTAGAAATAGTTAATATGAAATATGAAATGAAATTCTAGCCCAATAGCCTTCCTGAAGCTAGGAGTGTTTACCCAGCCATGGCTATCTTCTTACTGCCACAAAGCCAGAAATCGTAGGGGACATTCTAGACTTATCTCTGTAGCCTTACTACATGTGCCCGAGTTCCTGTGGCCTGTTTCCATCTGTCATGTATACTGTTACCTGTTCTAAAGGTAGAGGATTGAACCAGCCAGAAAGGCTACTTGGCAGCACAGTCCAGGGGAAAGCGTGTTGGGTCTGGAGTCAGAAGGAAGGGTTGGAATCCCATTTATGCCCGAGATTCTCTCTCCATCAGAGAAGACTTGGAATGAAATAGAAAACTCATCCCTCTTTCCAAAGAGCCATGGCTTGGGCCCTATGGAGAACCTTCCTTATTTCTAAGAATTGAATGTTCCGAGAAACCCCAGAACTCTCTGTTTGCACCTGGTCAGTATGTACAAAATGACGCTGCATTGGAAGGCCCTGAATTCTCTTCCCCCTCAGGGTTTGGTCTCATTTTGTTCCTAAGAATTAATGATTAAGAGTGTGCTCGGGAACTGGAGGGAATGATTCGTTCCTTGGACTTTAGTTAAATGTAGAACAAGTTCATTCTTTTATCGGGCTGCCCCATTACAACTGTAAATGATCCTCGGGAACATGATGAGCCTGTTCTTTTGAACAGATACCCATCAACCCAAGAGCTCATTATGATCTCCTGAGGAATTACCCTGGTGGAGGGAGACAATCTGTTCTTTGAAAGCACTTAATATCCCTGTTAGGAATTCATGAACTCTACCCTGCCCTTCCTGTTGCCCTCCAAGGTTTGAGTTCACAGGGATTTAGCCCAAAGACTTTTCAACGGCCCAAATTGGGGAGAACACAGGCCGCCATTTTGGAAAGTCTGTCTTCTGCATTAATGCACTCACATAAGCACCTAACTTGGCCTGAGAGCAATTCAGAACAAAGAAGGACCCGTTAATAATATCTTGAATGGCTTCCTCAAACAAGCCTCAGGACCTGAGAGTTTAGAGAGCTTTAGCTATGTGATCCTAGCTAGGTGTAAGATGATAAATATTTTAAATACTCAAATGAATTCAGGATGTCATTGATGTGATGTTTCCAGCCATGCAGGTTCTACCCTTTCCATGCCTGGCTCTTGTCCATACCTTCCCATGAGAGAAGTGGGGGACTTCTCACTTTCCCTGGAGGTCTCAAAGAGAGGAGGGAAGCCCAGGGACTACCCATTATTCCTTGATCTTCCTCTGTGACCAATCCATTGTCTTTGGTGATCATACATTTTCAGGATGTTATCCTTTCTCTTCCTTCTTCAGAGTACCTTACTTTTTATGTGGCATAGGGTGCTCATATTTACCAAGAGCCACTCCATCACCCTGTGGAGATTACAATTAATATACAAAATGCTAAATATTATATTTATAAATATCTTATTAATGATAAACTAACAAAAGAGATGAACTAAAAGGTACTAACCAGTTTGCTCTCAGGAATCAACAAGAGGGAGAGGGAGAAGTTACAGCCAACTATAAAACAGTGACCACACAAACGTGGAGGCACAGGAGAAATTATAGGGAATTTTGGGAAAACTAAGGGACTTATGGGAGATGAAGTCCAAGGTTCAAAATCTCCATTTATACAACCCTCTGTGTGATATTCATTTTCATTTCTTCAGGTCTTGGGGGGATCCTATGACTTATACTTAGATAATATTACTGGTGGAGTATTAGTGTTAAAAAGATGGGTCTTTGTTTCTATGAGGAATTTGAGGTCGTTAAAGAAGCTTTGAGATTTCCTAATCTCCTTCTCATTTAAAAATTTTGTTCTCCTCATTTAAAAATTTTGGCCTGTTTTCCATCTGTAATGTTTATTAAAATGTATATATTAATATATATATATCCTAAATATATATGTATGTGTTCTCTCTTCATCAGAGAAGACTTGGAATGAAATAGCAAACTCATCAATCTTTCCAAAGAGCCTTCTCATGAGGTTAGTTATTTTAGTTATATCTAATTTTCATGACCCTCTTTGGAGTTTTCTTGGCAAAGATATTAGAGTGGTCTATCATTCCCTTCCCCAACTCATTTACAGATGAGGAAATGGAGGCAAATAGGGTTTAGTGACTTGCCCAGGGTCACACAGCTAGGAAGGATCTGAAGTCACATTTGAACCCAGGATCTTCTGCCTCTAAGCCTGGCTCTCAATCCACTGAGCCACCTAGTTGCCAGCCTTTTCGCTCTTTTAACTGGGTCTCTCAGCAGGATTACTTCAAGACAATTTTATCCTTCATTGCTTCTCTTTATTGTATGAAGTGATATTTCATGTAATTTTCCATCATCATTTCCTATAAAATTTTATAAACAAATTTATATTCTAGACTGGTGTTGCTCTCGGCCACCAAATCTCTCTGCTTGACAAATAAGTCAAATGTCTGCTAATCGAGGTCCTTTTATGCTCTTTTGGTTTTTTTGCCAGGGAAACTAATTTAAATCAGTTAAACCTGTATATTAAATTATTTTAGTCTATGTTTATGCTCTTTATACCTTTTTAAAATAGGTCAGGTTTAAGGTGTTTCAGGGTGCTGCTAGGTGGTTCAGTGGATAAAGAGGCTTGGCCTGGAGTCAGGAAGACCTGAGTTCCAATCTTACTCTAGACATTTACTAGCTTTGTGACCCTGATCAAGTCACTTAATCCAGTTTGCCTCAGTTTTCTCATCTGCAAAATGAGCTGGAGAAGAAAATGGCAAACCATTCCAATATCTTTGTTGGGAAAACGCCAAATAGGCTTACGTGGAGTCAGACCCGAAAGAAGGAGACGTTGTTTCAATGGCACTCTATGTTCTTTTGCTCTTTCTTCTAGCTTGAGCTTTGCTCAAACAAGTCAGTGTTCTGGCTCTACACAGACAGCTGATTCAGGAATGACTTTTCTTCATTAATGAGTCATTTCCTGTCTGTTATAATATATCCAATTTCATTTGGGGGGGGGCAATGTTATTCACCACTCGCCATTTGCATTGATTACCAATTATCTTTTCTTGACTAAAGCACTCATGTTATAATAATAATAATAAAAGCCATCATTTTATTTTATTTTATTTTATTTTATTTTTAAACCTTACCTTTTGTCTTGGAGCCAATACTGTGTATGGGCTCCAAGGCAGAAGAATGGTAAGGGTAGGCAATGGGGGTCAAGTGACTTGCCCAGGGTCACACAGCTGGGAAGTGTCTGAGGCCGGATTTGAACCTAGGACCTCCCATCTCTAGGCCTGGCTCTCAATCCACTGAGCCAACCAGCTGCCTCCAAAAGCTATCATGTTAAAAACATTTTAATGTTCGAGAAGTACTTTATACTTAGGTCTTCCCGACTCTGGGCCCGCCTAGTGAAAGATGGAAAGCTCCAAATTTAAATGAGGGATGAGATCATGGAGCTAGAGCTAGAAGGGATCTTAGAAGTGACCAAGCTCAACCCTCTCATTTTACATTTGAAGAAACTGAGGCAAATAGAGTTTAAATGACTTGCCCAGGGTTGCCCAGCTGGTGAGTGGCTGAGTTGAAATTTAAATTCAGTTCTGTCTCCTCCAAGTCCAATGCTCTACTAGACCATGCTAAAATCTTCCAGATTTTCCTATTGGCAAATGACATCAAACTAATCCTGGAAGCCCTGGAATACCGCAGAACTACCTTAATAAAATCCATAATCATTTATTCCATTATATCCATAATCATATAAACTCATTTATGAGTTTAGCTCAACTAGTCAAGGAGGAAAAACCAAGTGGATAAAAAATGCCTGGCAGTCTGCTTGTGATATGCAGTTGGCTGGAAACACAGAGAATTGGTCCATTGACATGTAAACCTTGGACAGATGCTGAAGATGGACAATAAAGTTGATCAAGAACTAGTTAGAGAAGGTGGCTCAGTGGATAAAGAGCCAAGACCTGGATATGGGAGGTCCTAGATTCAAATCTGTCCTCAGATACTTTCTAGCTGTTCGACCCTGGGCAAGTCCCTTCACCCTGTTTACCTCAGCTTCCTCATCTGTAAAATGGGGATAATAATAGCACCTACCTTGCAGGGTTATTATAAGGATCAGATGAGATAATATTTGTAAAGCATTTTGCCAACTTTATTGCACATATATAAATGTTTGCCATCTATAAATAATAAACTTATTATTATTATTATTATTATTAGATGCATCAGAGTATAACAATAATAGCCAGCCTTTATCTAACAAGTTAAGGCCTATAAAGAACTTTACAAATATTATCTTATTTTTTTTTATTTTTCTTTAACCCTTAACTTCTATGTATTGGTTCCAAGGCAGAAGAGTGGTAAGGGTAGGCAATGGGGGTCAAGTGACTTGCCCAGGGTCACACAGCTGGGAAGTGTCTGAGGCTGGATTTGAACCTAGGACCTCCTATCTCTAGGCCTGACTCTCAATCCACTGAGCTACCCAGCTGCCCCCCAAATATTATCTTATTTGATCCTTGCCACAACCCTTGGAGGGAGGTGCTATTATTAGCTTATTTTATAGTTGAATGAGAAAACCAAGATTAAGAGAGGTTGAGTGTTTTTTTTTTCAGAGTCACAATGCCAGCAAGGGACTGGGCAGGGTTTGAAATCCAGCCTTTTTGTACCTCTATCCAGTGCCCTTAACGTACCCAAACTAGCCAGGACCCAGAGAGATCTGAGGGGATCCTTGGAAGCTTTATTTAGAACCTAAATTCTAAAATACTTCAGAATTATATTTCTTTCCACTAAAAACCTCCTCCACCATCTCATCCCTCCTGGTTTAGAGGTGAGCTGGGCAAGCAGAGTCCAAATTTAGACAGGTCCTACCAGTCAGTCAAGACTTAAAAGGAAACCAAGGATTCTACGAGTTTGAGGTGTGGAGAGGGCATTCTAGGCATGATGGGGCAGGGCAAAGGCACTCCCAAAGATGGGAGATGGAGTTTGGTGGGTGAGGAATAGAGAGCAGGCCAAGGTGGATGGATGGTGGAATGGATGAAGGGTATTAATTATAGTGTAATAAGGTTCAAAAGTAGGATGAGACCAATGGAGCAGTTCCTATTTGAACCTAGAGGTAATGGAGCTGTTGGAGCTTATTGAATACAGAAGTGGGTAATCTTGTCAAGCCTATACTTTAGGAAAATCACTTAGGAAGGAAGAAGGAAGGAAAGAAGAAAGGGAAAGAGAATTGGAAGGGAAGAGGAAAAAAGAAAGGAAGATAAGAAGAAAGGAAAGGAGAAAAGTAAAGGAGGAAGGAAGAAAAGAGAAGAGAGGAAGGAAGGAAGAGGGAAGAAGGAAGGAAGAGAGGAAGGAAGGAGAGATGAGAGAGAGGAGGGAAGAGAAAAGAAAATAAGGAAAGAAGAAAGGAAAGGAAAAAAAGAAGTGAGGGAGGAAGGAAGAAAGGAAGGAAGGGGAAGAAGGAGGCAGGAAGGAAAGAGGGAGGGAGGGAAAGAAAGAAGGAAGGGAAGGAGGGAGAGAAAGA
>NC_058131.1:40554953-40698275 GCF_016433145.1 Gracilinanus agilis | reverse complement strand
AAGAAAGGAAAGGGGAAAAGGAGGAAGGAAGAAAGAGGGAGGGAATGAAAGATGGAAAGAAAGAAGAAGGAAGGAAAGGAAAAAAGGAGGGAGGAAGGAAGGAGAGAAAGAAAGAAGAGAGGGAAAACAAAAAGAAAGAAAGATGGGAGGGAAGGAGAGAGAGAAAGAAAAGGAAGGAAGGATGAAGAGCAGAAAAGAAGAGAAGTAAAGGAGGAAGAAAGTGGAAAAAAGGAAAAGGAGGAAAGAAGGCAATAAATATCATTAAACACATACTGTGTGTCAGGCACTGTGCTCAGGCCTGAAGGTACAAATATGAAGAAAAAAAAAGATTGTCCCTTCCTGAGGGAAAGCCACACACCAAAGGGAACCAAAAATGAGGGTTGGCAGGGGGAAGGTGAAGTCTAGAAAGTCAGAGACAGGGCCAAGAAGAGAGTGAGGGCAGGCCAAGCCAGCCTGGGTTATTCCACCACAATGGAGGCTCCAGGAGGAACACATCAATGGGGGTAAGGCCAATGGGCCTTATGGAAGAATGTTCCAGCTGAGAAGGTCAGAAGGGTGGTGGCTGAAGGCTGAGCCAGCAGGTGAGAAGACAAGGTTCTGAAGGGCACAAGGGGAGGGACGATTTGGGCAGCGATGTGGTGGATGGGCTACAGAGAGGCTTGAGTCAGGGAAAGCATGTTAGAAGGCTATTTCCATCATCCCGGAGTGAGAGGATGGCACTAGGGTGCTGGCTTTGTGTGAGGAAAGTGCCTTCTTTTGAAGAGAAAGAAATGACAAGATTTGGCACCTGATGGCTCTATGGGATGAGCCAAAGATCAAGGAATTAGTCGCTGCATTTCTCTTCCCTTGTCTTCCTTCCTCCTTTGCTTGTCAGGCTCTGGGCTAGGTGATGGGGATAGGGACACGATGAACTAACTCATCTCTACTTCCAAGAGATTGTGAACCTGGAGGGTGGGTGGGAAGAATTTGTGCGCCCACTAGGACTGGGGAAGCTGGTCAGGCTTTGGGGGGGGATGCAGGTTCATAAGACGTAGACCTTAGAGAGGGACCCTGCAGATCCCATCCAACCTCCCCCTCTTACAGATGGGAAAACTGAGGCCGGGAGAGACTTGCCCAAAGTCACACAAATGATAAGTAGCAGACTGGAGCCTGGAAGCGGGGTTCCCCACTCCTGCTCCAATGCCTTTTCCACTATAACATGTTTCCCCTTGGCTGCCTGCGATTTGTTGGGCTTTATTAAATGGCGTTGGAAGGTAGAAAGGAATGAGGTGCTGGGGGAGGGAGGGAAGCTCTCTCTAGGCATCTTTCGTCTCTCACCAGGGTCTTCTCCCGGCCTCAAGTCCCTCCCTGGCGCTCCTCAGCCACAGCCCAAAGCTATAGAGGAGGGCACCAGAGGGCCCAAGCCCCGCCGTCCCGGGTCATCTTCCATGTTATTTTGAGGGCCTATCAATAGCATAAAACCCGAAATCCTCCGGCATTAAAGGTGGATGATTCTGTCCCTCGGGGCGCCCAAGCCATAAAGATGCCACCTGGAGGTCTGCAAAGTCAGGCTGAGATCAAAAAGCGTCCCTTAGGAGGAGGGGAGGGAGGAGAGACGGCCCGGGGATCGGAATTTGGCCAAAAAGCCAAAGCTCCCTCCGACGACTCGGGAATGCAGACTCTCTTCACGTCTGTCCAGCGGTCCCCGGGTGGGCTGCCAAGGGGGAAGATCCGGAGAATAACCGCTTTGGCACTCCGCTCCCGGGGGCCAGCGACGGAGACATCAAGCGAGGAGGCTCGGCTCTCTGACCTCCAAGATGGCAGCCCTCTTGCGCTTGGCCCCGCGCTCTGGAGCCGAAGGATCTCCTGCAGGGAGGGATCTGCGGCCGATGCCTGCCCGGGGACACGGCTGAGCGCCCTCTGAGCCACGCCAGGGGCCACGGGATTCTCCTGGCCCCCCTTTGCCTCCTCCAGGGCCCACGGGCGTTCTCCTCCTCCGGGTAAAGGCTCTCGTGGATGGTCCCAAAGGGCAGGATCACGATGGCTGTCCATTCAGTTCCCTAAACATTTATGGAGCAGGACACAGTGCTGCGCGCTGGAGACAGGAGGGGGAAGAATAACAGCTTCCGCTGCAGGGCAGTTTTCACATGTTACCTCATTGGATCCTCAAAACAACCCTGGGACATAGGTGCTATCATGGTCACGTCAGTTTTATGGGTGAGGAAACTGAGGCACAGAGAATGTAGGTGGCCTGTCCGGGCCACACAGCTACTAAGTGTCTGAAGCAAGATTTGAATTTGCTTCTTCTGGAGTCTTCCCAACTCCAAGTCTGATGGTTCAGTGTCCGATTTAGATCTGTGACTCTGTCCGTGTAAAGTTCAGAGATTCAAGTCACCAGCTATGATGGAGAAAGAGAAGGAGACAGAAAGAGAGAGGGCGGGAGAGAGAGGGATGGAGAGACAGAGAGGCAGAGAGACAGACAGACAGACAGACAATAGACAGGCAGATAGATAGAGGCAGAGCGGGGGAAGAAGGGAAAGAGAGAGACAGGGATATAAAGACAGAGAAAGACAGACAGACAGATAGACAGAGACAGAGTGGGGAAAGAAGGGAAGGAGAGAGAGAGAAAGAGAGGGGGAGAGAGACAGAGAGAGAGAGCGAGAGAGAGACAGACAGACAGAGGCAGACAGACAGATAGATAGAAAGAGACGGGGGAGTAGAGAAGGGAAGGAGAGGAAGAGGAGAGAGAGGGAGAGAGACAGACAGAAACATACAGACAGAGAGAGACAGACAGACAGGCAGATAGAGAGAGACAGAGTGGGGAAAGAAGGGAAGGAGGAGAGAGGGGCGGGGAAGAGAGACAGAGAGACAGAGAAGAAGAGAAAGAGACAAAGACAGAGACAGAGACAGGCAGAGAGAGGCAGACAGACAGGCAAATAGATAGACAGACAGAGATGGGGGGGGGGGGTAGAGAAGGGAAGGAGAGGAAGAGGAGAGAGAGAGACAGAGACATAAAGACAGAGACAGACAGACAGACAAACAGGCAGATAGTCAGAGATAGAGTGGGGAAAGAAGGGAAGGAGAGGGAGAGAGAGAGGGGGGAAGAGAGACAGAGAGACAGAAGAAGAGAAAGAGAGACAGAGAGACAGAAACAGAGAGAGGCAGACAGATAGGCAAATAGACAGACAGACAGAGATGGGGGAGGGGATAGAGAAGGGAAGGAGAGAAAGAGGAGAGAGAGAGGGAGCAAGACAGAGAGACGAAGAGACAGACAGAGAGAGAAGGAGTTTAGGAAGGACATCGACCAGCTAGAGTGTCTGAAAGATGGCCACCAGGATGTGAAGGGCCTTGAGTTATGCCATACAAAGATTAAGCAACTGAGCAGTTTTAGCCTGGAGAGAATATTTCAGCAGGACACTATAGCTGTCTTCAGGCATTAAAAGGACTGCCAGTGGAAGGGAAATTTAATTTGTTCTGCTTGCCCTTAAGGAACTATGGGTGGCAGCTGTAAAAAGTCCAATTCAGTCTTTTTTTTTTTTTTTTTTTTTTTTTTTTTTTTAATAACCCTTACCTTCTGTTTTGGTATCAATTCTAAGACAGAAGAGTGTCAAGGGCTTGGCAATCAGGGTTCAATGACTTGACCAGAGTTAGACAGTTAGGAAATGTCTAAGGTCAGATTTGAACCCAAGTCCTCTCAACTCCAAGTCTGGCACTCTGTCTGTACCACAGAATTGCACACCCCCCCAATTCAGTCTTTTTTTAAACCCTCACCTTCCATCTTAAAATCAATACTGTGTATTGGTTCCAAGGCAGAAGAGTGGTAAGGGCTAGGCAATGGGGGTCAAGTGACTTGCCCAGGGTCACACAGCTGGGAAGTGTCTGAGGCCAGATTTGAACCCAGGACCTCCAGTCTCTAGGCCACTTAACTGCACTCCAATTCAATCTTACCATGGAAAACTCCCTCCTACCACTGAATGTTCTCCACAAGAAGGATGGGTCACCCAGGAAGTGATGGGCTCCCACTCAGCATAGATCTCTAAGAGGAGGGGGATGACCATTTAATGGGTACATTGCAGTGGTGATTACTCATGGATATGAGTTGTGCCATGCTACCCTTGGAATTCCTTTCAATTTTAAAATTCTGATTCAGAGGTAACTACCTAGTACTTTAAGTTTGCAGAGCACTTAGATGATTTGAATCTCCCAACCTTGATCAGGAGGTGCTATTATTATTCCCATCTTAGAGATGAAGAAACTGAGGCTGAGAGATTTACCCAGGTTGCACAGTATGAGGCAACATTTGAAGTCACCTCTCTAAATTGAGGCTCTGTCCACAATATCATGCTTCGACGTAGAGCTATGTACATGGTTCACTTGGGACAAAAGCATTTATTAACCACCTACCATATGCCAGGAATTGTGCTACATTCTGGGGATCCAAAGAAAGGCAAAAACAGAGTTTCTGTCCTCCAGGAGATTCTAATTGCATGCTAGTGGAGGAGACATTTCAAAAATTGTTCATATATACAACATAGACAGTGCAAGTGGAAGAGACCGTCTTAGAGGAGGGTGTATGTGCACTCTCTGGACTGGCTGTGTAGACATGAATTTTATCAAAATTCTGAGGGTCTCATTTTCTAGTCTAAACTCCTAGTTTTTCTGGTATCTCTTGAGTATGCTATTTCTTTGTAGCTTTGCTTGGCATTTCCAGCTTTCCATAAGAATGATGATGATGATGATGATAACTTTTATATAGTGCTTCCTATGTGTCAGGCATTGTGCTAAGCCCTTTACACATATTCTCTGATATGACCCTCACAATAACTCTGGGAAGTAGGTGCAATTATTATCCCCATTTCACAAATGAGGAAACTGAGGTAGACAGGTTTGAAATGACTTGCCCAGGGTCATGCAGCTAGGAAGTATCCTTCCATTGGGCTACTTACTTGTTTATTCCCCAGATTAACAAGAAAGGACCTGTTCTTACAGTCTTTCTTCTGACTCTTTCCCTAATCCACCTTGGTCAGTTCTTTGTCCTCTCTCCTTGTCCTGGGCTAACCTAGTCTTCTGCACCATAACCCAGTGGCTCTTGTGGATTTGAGTTTTCCTGGGGCCTGACCCAGTGATTGACGTCCTGTGCTGGGGAAAGAGATGCTTCCCCTGGATTGTCTGAGACCAAACCATTTCTCTTATTAAAGAAAACAGAAGGTGACAGGGAGAAAGCAGTGTTACCAGACAGCAGTCCAGTAGGTCTGGGCAGAAGAAATACTGGCAAAGTCAAAGGGATTGGAGAGGCAGGATCTCTGGATTGGGTTGCCAACACCACCTCTGACTCATTGAGTAACCTTGGGGAAGGATTTGTCAATGTGACTCTTGGTAGGGAGATTGGCAGGGAGGTGTCCTGGGCTGTGGCATCACCTTCCTGATGACTTCCCCAAATCAAATAGAGATAGAAGTGAGAGGTTCACTTCTTTCTCTATGTTCTCAGATTCTATGCCTAGGATGGGTCCCATCTTGAGAACCATTTTAGGATCATGCCATGATCAATCTGAAGCTGAAAGGTACGTTAGAGACCATCGAGTGCTAGGGTTCTCCAACATTTCTGGGTCTTGGACTGCCTTGAGTACTCTAGGAATCCTATGAACTTTGGTGTTTTAAAAAGCACAAAATAAGACACATAGGACTTCTAAGGAAAACAATTATATTGGAATATATTGAAACTGAAATATTGAAATTGAAAGTTTTTCTATCTGCTCATCTACTTTATCTATATATCTATCTACTTATCTACATATATATCTATGTATCAATAAACATTTATTAAGCACCTACTATGTGTCAGGCTTAGCTGGAGCCCAAGTATTTAGATTTGGAAGGGACCTTAGATATCATCTAGTCCCCTTGTTTTAAAAAGAAGAGGAAATTAGGAGGCAGATAATTAAGTAATTATCTATGTACTATGAGATTAAAAATTAATATCCAAATACTCCAAGTATTATATTTAATAAGATTTATTAACAATAACTTGAAGTAAAAGAAGATAAAAAGCTAGAGTAAAAAGGGTGCTAACCTAGCCACAGTTGTGAGAGAAGAGAGAGCAAGAGGCGGAGTTACATACAATACGCAAATACTCAAGGTGAGGATGAAAGAGGGAAGGGATGCTGGGAGATGAAGTCCAAGGGTACAAGATTTCTAATTATATAGTATCTATCCATCTATCTTTTAAGTCCATGGGCTCCAGGTTAAGCATCCCAGCTCTCATACAATCTCTTTGTTTTACAGATGAAGAAAATGAGACCCATCAAGAGGAACAAGTTGCCCAAAGTTACACAGGTGATTTGTCTTTTAGTCCTCTTCTACCTATTGTGGGAGACGGAAGGGTAGCCACATTGTTCAGAATTACAGTGGGCATTTGCCACCAAAATTGCACCCAATGACCCATGAGACAAACTGCCTTTACTTCACCTTTCTAGAGTTGGGGAAGGAGGGACAATGGTTTGCAAATCTGGAAATTCAGGCAACTTGTCGATATGTGAGGTCATCCTTCCCTCCTTTGGGGGAACTACCCCAGATGATTGATTTGGAAGTAGAGCACTGAGTTACTTATAATTCATGTGACTTTGGCCAGTTCACAGAGGGTCAGGGATCTGCCCAATGACACCCAGCTAAAGAGTGAGGAGGTCAGGACCGAAACCCAACTGCCCCATGGTGCATCCACTGAAAACTATACATCTATTGAATGAATGAAGGAATTCGTCAATATGTCATGAGATGTTGGTCAGCCAACAAAGGTTGACTGAGCATTTAGTATGGGCCAGAAACTCTTCTAAGGGCTGGGAATACAAAGAAAGGAGGAAATGATCCTTGCCCTCAAGGACTTCATATTCTAAAGGGGGAGAAAATGTGCAAATAAACAGACACATAAAAGATAGATACAGAGCAGAAGGAAGGCAGTCTTAGAGGGAATTGCACGTATTGGAAACAAGATGATAAAAGAACATCCCAGGAAGAGTGAAAGCTGAGTGATAACCTATTCTACTTTGTAAAGGAAGGTGATGCAGGCATTTGGAGGCTGTCCCAAAAGTCCTCATGCAACTGTACGCTTTAGTAGCTTTCAATAGCACAAGGCACAAAGATTTTTGGGACACTGTAAATTGAATTTATTTTTTGCTTGTCCCAGGGACACTCTCTTGTGATTGGTGACACAGAGGTTGATTGACCAGTCCACACAATAACTGAAACTATGGCCCAGGTCTCATCAGCCCTGAGCACTGATCTACCAAGCTAACGTCCATAGACAAGCTCTTATGTCCTACCAAAGATGGAGTCCTCTTGGCCCTCTCATCAGGCAGTTTATGACTTCCATGGATCCTGTCTTCTGTCTTTGAGATGCCTTGGTTGGAGACTATGACTTCCCTGGAAAAGTACCTTCTGTTTACTCCATATATTTCTTAGATGTATGTAGATAGCGTTTGCAAGCTGTATATGTTTTGTATCCATAATTTTTTAGGTTGCATGTAGCTCCCCCTGTGAGCTCCTTGTGGAGAGGCCACCTTTTTGCCTTTCTCCATATCTCTGCTACTTAACATAATCAATGCCCAACACATAATAATTGCATATTAAATGTTTATTGACTGACTATGGGTGAAAGGATCCACATGGAACATCCAAGTCATTCACATGATATTGAATAGATGGTACATGAACATGAGAACTCATGTCTTCAAGAAAAGTAGAAAGTTGAGGGCAGCTGGGTGGCTCAGTGGATGGTGAGCCATAACTAGAGAAGGTCCTGGGTTCGAATCTGGCCTCAGACACTTCCTAGCTATATGACCCTGGGCAAGGCACTTCGCTCCCATTGCCTAGCCCTTACCTCTCTTCTGCCTTGGATCCAATACACAATATTGATTCTAAGATGGAAAGTAAGGGTTTAAAAAAAAAGAAGAAAAGTAGAAAGTCTCCAAGTAGAACAGAAAGAACATAAGATTTGGACTGAGAAGATCAGATCTTCTAACACTTACTACTTGTTGATCTTATGAGTATCCCTTAATCTCATTGCCTCTTAGTTTCCTCATCTGTAAAATGAAGAACTTGGACTAGATTCTCAGGTCCTTTCATCTCTTAATCCACAATACTAAGACCCAGCCATGAGTCCTTTCTCCCTGATGGAGATGGGAGAGAAAAAGGCTGACATTTAGAGAGAAGAGGAGAGGATTTTATGAGGCCAATCTATTCTAGAAAGGAGAGACAAACACAATAACTCTTTGGGGGCTGATCTCAGTAGAAATTGGTCCATCGGTCTTTGTCCTTCATACTCCAAGAGGACCAAAAATGACATCAAGTCAGTAACTGGTGTCCTGTGGAAAGGTTCTAAATTCTCCCCATTATGTGACTGGACCATCATAATTTCAAATTCTTTCAAATTCTTCCTTTGGATCCAGATTATAATTTCCCTGTACCCCATCCCTCATGATTCTGAACAACTGAATCAGAAATACCTGGTGCCAGAGAAACAATATTGTGAGTTTATTTATGGTAGTTTCCCCCAAGTGACCAGTTGGATTTGACCCACAACAGCTCCTGAATCCAGGATGAAATTACCCCAGAGGGCAAGGCCCCTCTGTGCTATTCCTCCCTTCAGAAGTTGGGAAAAGTAGATTCTAAGACATTAAGGAATGTCATGAAATCTTGCATTCAGAACTGGAAAGGGGCATACTGGAGCCAGTTGAAACTTATTCTGACTGGGGAGAGACTTGTTAAATATTCAGTGTTATCATTTACACCTTGGAAACTGGCAAACTCTACAGATCAGGCCGATTTATTGTTTTGCTAATTGTCTAGATTTAAGAAAACGATAGAGAAAATGTTATTAAAGAAAATGTTAATAATGCAGATTAAACTTAAAACTGTGTCATGGATGCTCTATCCCCACCCCCAAGCTGGTTGTTTAACATTTAAGAATATACCCCATGACTTCAGAGATTAGTTCAAAAGCAGAGATCTAATCAAATCACTCCTATGCTTAATAACCTTCAGGGCTCTCTAGGTTAAAACAGAAATTCTTCAACAATTCCTTTTTTTAAAAACCCTTATTTTCTATCTTAGGAGCAACACCAAGCATTGGTTCCAAGGCAGAAGAGTGGTAAGGGCTAGGCAATTAAGGTCAAATGGCTCGTCCAGGGTCACAGAGCTAGGAGGTATCTGAAGTCAGATTTGGATCGAGGACTTCTCATCTCCAGGTCCACTGAGCCATCTAGCTGCCCCATAATAATTCTTTTGTACAGAGAAGGAGAACATGGCTCTGTAACAGAGAGTCATTTGTTCAAGCTCACCCAGGTACTTTGATCTTTTTATTTTTTAGAATATTTTTCCATGGTTCCATGGCTCATGTTCTTTCCCTTCCCTCCAAATCTACCCTGTAACCAATGCACAGTTCCACTGGCTTTTACATGTATCATTGACCAAGACCTATTTCCATATTATTGATAGTTGCACTTCACCCAGGTATTTTGTAGCAGAGCTAAGACTTGAATCTAAGTCTCTGATCCCCCAGTACACTATTCCTTCCATTAGATCATGCTCTCAGGGAGAAGAAAAGAATTTAACTCCCGACATCTATCTCACAATCTCCTTTTGAGATTTTATCACCTCCTAACACCCTGGAAATACAATGTATTTGAAATATTTTGAGTTATTACTGAATTATCAATGAAAGAACATATGTGAAATGAAAGTAATTTATGTTTATGCTTCATACTTATTTGTATGTTATACAACATAATATTATGTATCATATTGTATAGAATCTATAATATTTTATATGATGTATTTATATTTCATATATAATTTCCATAAACAAATATTTATATGGATATTTACAATATGTATATAAGTATGCTTTCACCTAGATTGTGTCTAGAGCTATAATTGTTTTGATGGTTATATCAATCCAGAAATCCATGCAATTAAGTGATGGCCTAATTGAAGTAAAGACTTAAGTAATCATTTAGATTACAGTCTTCATGGGGTCAATGATTGTGTCTTATGTAAATCCTGTGTTTCCTCCAGAGCCATACACAGTAAAAGCTGAATAAATGTTTGTTAAATTTTTAAAAAGAAACATGCTTAATACTAATAAATATTTTAAAAGACTATCTTGGGGGGCAGCTAAGTAGCACAGTGGAAAGAGTATCAGGTCTGGACATGAGAGATCCTGGGCTCAGATCTGGCCTCAGACACTTTCAAGCTGTGTGACTCTGGGCAAGTCACTTAATCTCTATTGCCTAGTCCCATGTTGGCAAACCTATGGCACGTGTGCTGGAGCATGCCGAAGGAGGCTGCTCCTTTCCCCCTCTCTACTTGTGCCTGAGGACATTTCTCTCATTACTAGCCCCTCTGCCCAGCAGCCCAATGGGAGTGCTTCTTCCCTTCCCTGTTTGGGGTAAGGCGGGGGCTCACATGCAGTGTGAGGGTTGCAGTTTGGGCACTCGGCCTCTAAAAGGTTCAATATCACTGACCTAGCCCTTTCTGCTTTTTTCTTTTCAAAAGGTAAGGGTTTAGGGGGGAGAATGGGCTTGGACATCAATCAGAACAAATAGGTGCAAACATGATCTACCATTGATCCTGAGCTTTTAGATCATTAAGGAGATATGTTTTCCAATGATAAAGGCTGGAGTTTGTAGAAAATACTTCCTCTCATTTGGTTCAAGATAGACTATGTCAACTAGATCGACAGAACATTATACTTCCCTGGCTCAGTTTACCCATCTACAACTGTCACTTAGGTCAATGACTCCCTCTTTAGGTGGTGTAAGGGTTAAATAACAGTGGTTTTTATAGAAACCCTTTCCCATTAGAGGACAAAAGGTTTTTTAAAAAAATGTGCCAAGTATGTACAGAGCTGATCTTTAATGAACTGAAAGCCGCTTGTTAGGGAGGGAATGGCACGAGGGTTGGGGAAAGGAGGGTGAAGTGGTAGAAAAATGAAATTTCAATTAACTGTGTTTGAGATAATCCAAATTCAATTGTGCAGCAAATATAACAGATGATTGAGACTGCTGCCAATTTCTCAGATCACTAGAACACCACAAAGTAGGTTTTTTTTCCCTTTCTTCAAGGCTGGAATTCTTCAATGATTCCTGCAAGGCTGCACAGTGAAGTGGAAGGAATATTGGAGCAGGCGATATACCCAGATTTTAGTCCCAGATTCACCATGAACAGGAATTTAATGGGAGGAAACGTACATGTGAAATATACCAATGGATATAACACTACTACTAAGAAAATAATGGGAAGTAGAGTCATAGAATGTTAAAATTGGGAGGGATGTTATAGACTCAGTCCCTCCCTTCAGGAACTGAGTCCCTTTGAGGTAAAGGGACCTGTCCAAGGTCCTAGAGGGAGTATGTGATAAATCTCACCCACCCCTGCTTATCAAGTGGCTTTTGAGTCATTAAGGTTCAGCTCCAAATCCACCCCTCCTCCAAAATCCCTTCATTTTTTTAAATCAAGGCTTCAGTTAACCTAGCCAACTATGTTTTCAGACTTAAAATCGTCCTCATCTTTTCACTGTCCTTTAGACCCCACCCCATATTCAGTCAGTTTCTGTGTCTTGTCAGTTTTATCTCGGGGTCCCTCACATCCATCCACTTACACAGCCAGCACCCCAGTTCAGGCCCTCATTACCTCTCATTTCAGTAGCTTCCTGGCTGGTCTTCCTCCTAGTCTCTCCCCTCTTCTATCCATCTTCCACAGAGCTGTCAAAAGGATCTTCCTACGGCCCACTGATCATATCATTTCTTCCCTGATTAAGAATCTTCTCTAGCCCTCAATTGCCTCAAGGATAAATCACAAACTCCACAGTTTGGCATTTAGAGTTTTTCACTATCTGAATCTAGCCTACCTTTTCTCCTTCACATACTCTATCTTCTGACTAATACTGACCTTATTGTTTGCTGTACCAGAAAATTCCATTTCTTGGCTCTTCCCCTTCTCCCAAGCAGTGCTCCTCCCTTCCCTGGTCCATTCACCCCTTTCTCACCTCTTTACGCACAGTAGGCACTTAATAAATGCTTGTTGAATTAAGCTGAAACAAATCTCAAATCTTAATTTAACTACCTAAAGAGTTTTCTCCTTTGGGAAAGAGATTGTGCTGACTGAATGCCCTGAGTGTCTGCTCTATTTGGCACTTAGATTTGTCATTCTTTTAAAAACTTTTAAAGAATATATATTTCACTGATGCCCTTTATCTTTATACTAGAGTCATATTTCCACTCTTCTTCTAGTTTTTTGTTGTGACAAAGACAAACAATGATGTGAAAATATCCATTACAGAGACTGTGCCTGATAAAGTATCCCATAATCTGGCTTTGTACTCCTTTGCCTCTCTACCATGAAGGTCCAGAGGGTAACCTCCAGCCCTCAACTTCATCAGTGAGTTAGTGGGGGCTCTACCCTAAGCATGGGGAGACTTTACCTAGAGGAAGGATCAGATGAGAACAATTTATTTCAATATCCACGAAGGTGGCTGAAGCAGGTGCTGTAGAAAGTTTAGAGCTTGGTCAGGCTTGGAAGAAGCCAAGGTCATCCACTGCATCCTGGGTCATAGCCAGTCATCCTGAATGTTTTTGTCTTGTCACTGGACTTGATTGACTCTAGAAGAGTGAGGCTAATGACTTTGTGCAACTTTTCTTCCCTTAAATCCAATTCATGTGCAAGTTAAGACATCACACAGTGATCTTATTGGTCCTCTTCAAAAATGAAGGTTAGGGACAGCTACGTGACTCAGTAGAAAGAGAACCAGGTCAGAGATGGGAGATCCTGGGTTCAAATCTGGCCTCAGACACTTCCTAGTTGGGTCACCCTGGGCGAGTCACTTAACCTCCATTTTCTACTCTTCTGCCTTAGAATTAATACATGGTATTGATTCCAAGATGGAAGTTAAGGGTTTAAAAATAAATGAAGGATAAACATCACCACCATGAAGAAGAAGGCAATTAACTGCTCTTCTCAAATATACATTAGTCTTTGGAAGTTTGAGTATCATGAGTTCTTTACTCTTGTGGTTCCTGATCAAATTGAGTTTCCAGACCTGCCAGGCTGAAGGACTAGATCTTATAGCGATGATAACTACACCAAGGCAACACCGATCCTAAAGCCACATCACCCAGTCAAATATACAACTTTGGCAACTCATATGTGTTTGTCCAATTGTTGACTTGATTAAACCATGATAGCCATGTCAGAGCCATTGGGTTTAGCCTACGGCTCTGCTTGTGAGCTTTGCCCAGGGACAGCCATAGATGGTACCCCATCTCAGACAGTCATCCCACAAATGCATGCTTCGTGATCATGAGGAGAGGCCAAAGGAGGAAGGATAGACAATTCAACATCAGTCCCATTCCTTCTCCAACCTTCTCCAACAAGAGAAAAGAGAGACTTGGGCTAGAGAAAAAATAATTCTAGGCTTAGTGTCCAAAGACATGGGCTTCAGTCCCAGGCCTGTCATTTACCAGCTTGTAACTCTGGGCAAGTCACAACCTAGAGAAGCCTCAATTTCTTCATCTGTGAAATGGATATAATTATACTTGAATTGTCTATGTCACAGGATCATTATGGGAATTATATGACATAATGTATTGTAAGATTAAAAATAATATCCAATAACTCCAGGTATTATATTTTATAAGATTTATTAATAATCACTTGAAGTAAAAGAAATAAAAAGACAAAAGTAAAAACCTGAGTAAAGAGAAGTTTTCCCAGCCATGTTAGCTGGGGGAAAAAGAGCACCGGGCGGGGTCACACACAAACTTTATCTCCAAAACATAAGGATGTAATGTGAGAAGGAAAGTGGGATGCTAGGAGAGTCCTGGGGAGCAGATTCTAATGATACATTAAATAATAATAATAATAATAATATAGAATTATTTAATATTTACATGGTATATAATTATATTATATAAAATATAATAATAAATATAATTCTAATAGCTAGCCTTCATGTAGCACTTGAAAGTTAGTAAAGAACTTTATAAATATTTTCTCATTTGGTCCTTCCCTGGTGAATGGATACTATTATTATTATTATTCCTGTTTTGCAGATCAGGAAACTGAGGCTTAGAGATGTTAAGGGACTTGTCCAGGATCATTCAGATAGATAAACATCTGTGTTAAATTTTGAACTCAGGTCTTCCTAACCCCATGCCCAACATTCTTTCCATTGAACTTGAATAAATTGCTTTGTAACTGTCAAGGGCAGTACAATCATTTTTTATCATTTGTCATTTTTTTTTAGACCCTTGTACTTCGGTGTATTGTCTCATAGGTGGAAGATTGGTAAGGGTGGGCAATGGGGGTCAAGTGACTTGCCCAGGGTCACACAGCTGGGAAGTGGCTGAGGCCAGGTTTGAACCTAGGGCCTCCTGTCTCTAGGCCTGACTCTCACTCCACTGAGCTACCCAGCTGCCCCTATCATTTGTCATTTTATCAGTGTCATCCCCATGGAAAAGGGATGTTGGATTTATAAAAAGAGTCAAAATATTGGAGCATTTTTCCTCTTGTCAGTTTTTTCCAATCTTTGAAGAGCCTCTATGTTTTCTTCACATATATTTCCCATATTTGTGTGTATGTATACACAATGATCTGATTTGTTTGTGTATTTGTTGGAGAGTATCTGTGGTAACAAAAATAATTATTTATGTCTAATAAATTAAGCTTCTATAACATATACAACATATACACACACTTAGATACATAATACACATATGTACACACATAGGAGCATGTTTTGTTAACCCAAATATTGCCCTATGAATACCTAAACAGATTAAAACCCTTCAGAACAATCCTGATATATATATAATATTTTTTTAAAACCCTTGTACTTCGGTGTATTGTCTGATAGGTGGAAGATTGGTAAGGGTGGGCAATGGGGGTCAAGTGACTTGCCCAGGGTCACACAGCTGGGAAGTGGCTGAGGCCGGGTTTGAACCTAGGACCTCCTGTCTCTAGACCTGACTCTCACTCCACTGAGCTACCCAGCTGCCCCCTATATATAATATTATAAATAACTGATATATATGTATATATGGTGTAGAAATATTATATATTTACATGCATACACACAAATGCATACATACACACATAGACATATAGATATAATTTGTTTTTTGTTACCCCAGATATTACTCAACAAATGTCCAAACAAATCAGGATGCCTGAAAACAAGCAAAAATGCCACCAAGAACAATTAATGGCGGGGGTCAGCTTCTGCTTTGGGATGATGGGTAATATATGTCAATTTCCACTTTTGTAATTGACCAGCTTCTACCATACAGAAGGTAGCCCTTAACTTTGCCTGTTTGGCGCCAGCATCGTCCACTACCTTTGACCCAAGTGTCATCACCCATTGGTGTTGTCTTTATTTATTTGATTGCTGTGGCCACTGCAGAGATTGTTCATTTGCCTCTGCAGCTGGCATTCTTAAGCCTTGGCACCTTTCACTTTCCCACTTCTCCATGTTTACTCACATTGTTCTTTAAGCTTTGAATGATCTCATCTCTTGTCTGCTATTCCTGTTGAATTTTTACTCATACTTTAAAGGACAACTCAAATGATACCTCCTCTCCCTTCCCTAGTTACTAATGACTTTTCTCTCCTAGAACCTCTGCTTTCACTTCTTTTGGATATTTGGGGCAGCAAGGTAGCACAGTGGATAGAACATCTAAGGCTGGATTTGAACCGAGGTCTTCTTCCCTCCAGTCCTGGATGCTGGACAAGTCACTTAACTCTGCTTGCTTTAGTTTCCTTAGATTTAAAATGAGCTGGAGAAAAAATAGAAAACTACTCCAGTATCTTTGCCAAGAAAGCATCATATGAGGTCAGGAAAAGTCAGTCATGGGATAGGAACTATAACTCACAGGAATAGGGAACCACCGGGGGTAGAAATTCCCTCTATCAACATGTTAGCACCTTCTCAGCTACTTATCATCTTAGGGCAGTGGGTCTCAAATTTTTGGTCTCAGGACCCCTTAAAATTATTGAAGACCCCTCCAAAGAACTTTTTTATGTGAATTATATATGCTATATTAGATATTTACTGTGTTAGATATCCAAAAGAAGTGAAAGCAGAGGTTCTGGGAGAGAAAAGTCATTAGTAATTAGGAAAGGGAGAGGAGGTGTCATTTGAGTTAAGCATGTTTATATACACTTATTAGACATCTACTATATCAAATATTAAAACATCTTGGTGCTATTGTGGGCCCCTCAAAGGGTCTAAAGAACCCCTGGGGCTCTGGTCCACAATTCGAGAACTACTGTTTTAGAGAGTTGACCAGCATTCTGAGAGGCTAATGACTTACCCAGGGTCAGGCTGGCATGGGTCAGAAGCAGGACTTGAACTTACAAAGCATTTTACAAAATTATCTCCTTTAATCCTTATATTAACTCTAGAAGTTATGAGTTGTTATTGTTCCTATTTTATAGGTGTGAAAATGAAGTCTGAGAAGCTAAGTGATAGCTAGGGGGCACCACAGAGGATGGAGCCTTGGGCATAGATGAGTTCAAATCTGGCCTCAGACACTTATTAGAGACAAAACTCTAGGCCAGTGTCTGCCTCAGTTTCCTCATCTGTAAGATGGGGATAATAATAGAACCTATCTCACAAGGTTGTTGTGAGTATCAAATAAGATAATAATTATAAAGTGCATAGCATAGTGCCTAGCACATAGTAGGTGCTATATGAATGTTAAATATCATCACTATTATTCTATAGCTAGTATTTTTTAGAGGTGGGATTCAATCTCCAGCCTCTCTTAACTCTGCCCTTTCTATTACATCACAGTGACTCTGCTCCCTAGGCTCAGATTATATACCTTGTCCTTGGCCAAGTATCTAAAAATGCATGTCATTCTTCACAGGAACAAATAACTATCATAGTGCTTGCCTTCTCAACGGGTGGGGGAGGGACTTAAAAGGGAAGAAGATAATTTTAGGAATTCAAAATTTTAAAAGAGTGTTTAGAAAAATCAAAATAAAATGCAATAATTCATATTATTGATCACAAGATAGTGAGTATAAATGATTTAACATGAGCTTCTCACCCTGTTGCCAATGTTTCATGACTAGCTCTCCAAGAAAAAATAAATGCTTACACAACCCACTTTTATGGTTAATCTGCATTATTAACATTTTCTCCATTGCTTTCTTAAATTTAGGCAATCAATGAAAACAAATAAATAAATCCTTGATTTGTAGCATTTGCTGATTTCTGAGGGATGACTGCTCATCTTGAAAATTTAACGATCAATCAGTTCTCATGAGCCAGTCTGATTTGGCTCCAGCATATTCCTGGATGTGACTTTGCTAAATTGTGTATCTCTTTCACACAGTGTCCCACACTCAAGTACTTTATGAACCTTTGTTGAGTTATGTTGAATGGAATTATTCATTTCCTAGTTTCAGTTTCAGGAAAATTGTCTATTGTTCACTTCTTTTCTTTTTTTTTTAAACCCTTGTACTTTGGTGTATTGTCTCATAGGTGGAAGATTGGTAAGGGTGGGCAATGGGGGTCAAGTGACCTGCCCAGGGTCACACAGCTGGGAAGTGGCTGAGGCTGGGTTTGAACCTAGGACCTCCCTGTCTCTAGGCCTGACTCTCACTCCACTGAGCTACCCAGCTGCCCTGTTCACTTATTTTCTTGACTGCTTTTGTCTGGTTAAATCTCACTTTGTTCTTTTTTTTTTTTTTTAAACCTTCCCTTCTGTCTTAGAATCAATCTTGTGCAGTGGCTCCAAGGCAGAAGTGATAAGAGCTGGGAAATGGAGGTTAAATGACTTATCCAGGGTCACACAATTAGGAAGTATTTGAGTCCAGATTTAAACCCAGGTCCTCCTGTTTTCCAGGCCCAGCTCTCAATCTACTGAGCCACTTACCTGTCCCTCGTTTTGTTATTTTTTTAACAAAAGAATTACAGAACACAAATGTCTGTCCCCAGGTTCATAAAGTGATTTCTCCTAGCCTTGGTGATCATAGCCCTTGTGATCTAGGATCATCTGTGAATCTCATTAACACAATTCTCCTTGTCTTTCTTCCAATTCACCAGAGAAGGATATATACTCAGTGGTACAACTTAATTAACCCTTCTTTCCACAAGATGCCTCTCCCAATTTCAGTCTTGCTTTACTGATCTCCATTTTTCACATTTCACAAGTCTGTTCCTGTTAATAGTGACTGTGCTCAGATCTTAGGCGATTGGAATTAATTTTTAAAATGAAATTTTATGAGGCACCCAAACAAAAGCTTTTCTGAAGTGTGACTCATACGTTCACCTTCAATAATTGAATAAATTGAATAACTTCATAAAAATGGAGGGTGGTCTTCAAAGCTTCTTCTGCCTACGGTTCTTGGTTTCCTTATTGATGTTTTCTAGTATTTCCTCCTGTGAAAACACACCTACACACACAGGGTCCTACTCTCATGCTTCATCCTGCTGTGGAGGAGACTCCCAGTTCTGGAAACCTATGACAGATTTGACTCTGCTGGAATAATGATCATAATCACAGCAGCAATAACAATATTAATGGACATTTATATAGTGACCAGACATTTGCAGGGATTTTGGAATTCATTATCTCACTTGAAATAATGAAAAGGCTTTCAGTACAGAGAATAAACCATGTCTGCCTTCCAAGGGCTGCATCTATTACCCATGGACCAGCCACCAAGTGAAGCATCCTTTGGCCAGGGCAATCCAGGAAACAAAGTCAGATACAAAATGATTCTCAGTTCTATGTTGGCTCCCTTCTATTTCCATAACATTGGAAGCAGGGTAGCTGCTTAGGACAGAAAAAAGCTAAAAATCACAGTTTAATACTACATGTGGTGTATTTTTGTTGCTGTAGCTCAGTCATTTCAGTGATGTCCAATTCATCACATCCCCATTTGAGGGTTTTCTTGGCAGAGATAATAAGGTAGTTTGCTATTTTCTTCTCCAACTCATCTTACCGATGAAAAAGCAGAGGCAAACAAGGTTAAATTAATTGTCCAGGGTTATATAGCTATTAAGTGTCTGAGGCCAGATTTGAACTCACAAAGATGAGGCTTCCTCATCTGTAAAATGAGCTGAAGAAGGAAATGACTCTCTGCCAAGAAAACTCCAAATGGGGTCACAATGAGTTGGACATGGCTGAAAATGACTAAGCAACAGAAGAAAGAACTAAAAATGCCCAGTAGTTGATTGTTAATTGTGAACACACTGATGGGGGCTTGTGAGAGTTAATAGTATAGCCCCACTGAATGACCCATAGAATGCAAGGGAGCAGCTACCCTCTGGAAACCCAACCCTGGAGAGAAAGGATAAACTCAGAGAGAAGCTGAGAGGAGATGGTAGGTAATGTCAAGACAGTGAGATAAAGACAATTCAAGTCCTGACTCCAATACATACTAGCTGTGTGATTATGGGCAAATCACTTCCTTATTCAGTGTGACAGACAACTCTCTAAGACTATAGGTTATATACCAGTGGTCAATCTTTATTGGTGGAGGGAATTTTTATAGGATTCCCTCACTTGGGACAAGAGGAAGAAAATGCTGATAACAAAGAGGAATCAGAAAGATGTATAGATGATACCTCAGTTATATTTTGAAAGATGCTAAGAATTCTGTGAGGAGGAAATGAATTGTGTATTTGGAAGGCCTTTTGTACAGAATTCAAACTTTCTGGCTATGGTTTTTTAATGCATGACTTTACTGGTCAAAGAGAGAGGCCAGTGGGAATAAGAATTGGTTCTTGCAAATGGAGTGTATTAAAATGGAGGGTGGAGATGCATTAACATTTATTTATATATTTGAGAATTTGATTTGTTGCTAATGGTATGACATCTGTCTCTTTATTGCTTTCCTAAAGGGATGGTAGAAGAATATTAATAAATTAAAATTGGAATGAAATCTGTGATGATTACTAAAAGGCTAATTTACTATTCTACTTTTCAAAATCTCTCCATAATAAAGAGAATAAAGATGAACACATAACTCACATAAAGGGGTCCTATAAATGCCTGTTGGAGTAGAAAGGAGGAATAAAGGGAAAAAACCATTTAACATTTGTTACAAACCCAAATAAGTGTTATAAGATGTACCTTTAGAATGTAAATTTACTCTCATTGAGTTAAAAAGAAAATACAACCTCCCGAGGTTGTCTTGTTAAGTCCATTGTTGAGTTGATAACAAGTACCTTCTTCACCCCTGTCCATGGTACCAACAACAGAACTTTCCCAAGTTGTCCCTCCTTCAGGACAGCAGCCCACTTTTCAGATGGTCATCCTCAGAAGCAATCCTGGCCTGATTATATGGGTGGGACTAGCAATGGAGTATGAATTACCACCAGGAATAAAAATTTGAATGATTGATATCCTTTCTACTTAGTAAACAAGTTCCCCAGTCTACTGCTCAGGGAATGGGAATGGTCTCTTCTTCAGCAGCACTTCAAGGGATAAATAATATAAAAAAAACAGCTTAAATATGGAGAGATAGCATGGCATAGTGGATAAAGGGCTAGCTTTAGATTTAAGAGGAGCTAGGCTCAAGACTTTCAACCCAGGATGCTAGAGTGAGAGAGTTAGAGGTGGAAGAGACCTTAGAAGCCATCAGGTCCAACTCCTTCATTTTATAGATGAGGAAACTGAGGCTAAGAGAGTTTAAGTGACTTGTGCAGGGTCATAAAACTAATAAAGAGACTGAGGTAGGCTTTGAATTCAGATCTTCCTTACTGACTTTAAGCCCAGACCTCTATGCCCTGTACCACATAGTAACACAACCCTGGGCAAGTTACTTTAACATTTTAGGAACAAGTAAACTCTCTTAAACTATAAATTATAGACCAGTGACTGATATGCATAGAAAGTTTCCACACCTGGAGTTCCACACATACATGAAGTTAGCAGGTCCAAAATTAAATTAAATCTGAGGAGAGGCAGTATGAGGTAACAACCATATCACTGGACTGGATTTGAGTTGTAGCTCTAGTACTCTTCATCAAATCAACCAACTTTCTTCTCTCTCTCTCTCTCTCTCTCTCTCTCTCTCTCTCTCTCTCTCTCTCTCTCTATCTCTCTCTCTCTCTCTCTCNGGTGAGTGGGAAGAATAAACCTTCTTTATAAAATGTTCTTTGAGGCTCTGCATCCATTTTACAACCATTGTGAATGTGGCTATTTTCTCTCCTTTCATTAGCTCCTCCAGAAACTTTGGCCTTTATGTGGACCCTTCACTCATCAGAATCTAATTATTATCATCCATTTTGGTCTGGCTATCCTGGCCTCACTATCTGAGATCCCCACATGGGAAATCAGAGCGTTGGACTATTTGTTAGCACTACCAAATGTATCTCTACTGGGAAGTTATTTTTATTTTTTCTGTTTTCATGTACTCTTCTTTTGTTTTCCTGTTGGCCACCTTTTCCCATCCTCACTTATTTCTACCATCAAGACAATACATCACAAGCACAAACATACATATGCTCTCTCTCTCTCTCTCTCTCTCTCTCTCTCTCTCTCTCTCTCTCTCTCTCTCTCTCTCTGTGTGTGTGTGTGTGTGTGTGTCTCTGTCTTTCTGTCTGACTGTCTCTGTTTCTCTTTCTGTCTCTCTCCTCCAGTTTCTTCATTTCTAAGATGAAGTTAATAATACCTGTACTTCCCACTTTCCTGTTTATTCCAAGGAAAGCATTTTGTAAGTCACAAATCCCTGTGCATCTGTGCTATTAATGCACATGTTACAGCCTCAGTGTCCTGGGGCTTGGGGTGTCAGACACAGAATACACATTTATATGGGTTGGCCTGTGATTCCTTTAACAGACTCTTGTGATGAAAACATGAAGAGTGCAAGAAAAAGTCTGTTTTCTCAATATCATTTGTCATTTCAAAGAGCTATTCCAACAGAAAACTAAAGGGCCAAAGCAGATGGAAAAGTGGAGACAAGCTTGTCAGAAGTGTCCACAGTGTTCTAGTATGATGAGAGATTTTTAGCTGGAAAGTCCTCAGAGACCATTGTGTTCAAGTCCCAAATTCCCAGATGAAGAAACTGAGTCTGAGAGAAGTGAAGGGACTTATTGAAGATCACATAGAGTCTAAGTGACAGGGGCAGGATTTGAACTCAGAGGATATACATACATCATATCTCTGCTAAGCAAAAGCAAAGAAAGTTGGGGCTCCCTCCCTTCCTCCCTACTCTCTCTGCCAGGCCTTTTTCCCCAGAAATCTCTCACCTGAGATCTTGGCCTGCATTGGAGTCCTTCCTGACTTCCCCTTCCATCAATTTTATATATCAAGGGAATTTTCTTTTGACCTTATGAGAGGAACTTTCATCAGTCAAGGAAAATAGATGGACTTTCTGGCTTTCTGAGTCCTTCAAGTGTCCCAGGTACTTGGTTAGTCTCACCCAAAGCAACCTTTGCCTCAGAAACAGCTCTTAAAATGAAAAAGCTATTTGGGTGAGTTTGTGGACCAGCTTTCCAATGGCTGTAATTTGGAAAGATTTGAGATCATAGCTAAAGGGTAGATCCTTTCATGTTTCCCTAACACAGACAAAATTTGGCCATCCCTATCTTGTCTCTGGGTCTTGCTTCTCTTGACATAAGGCAGTATTTGCTGCTGCTTAGCACTTTGGAACAGCAAGTCTAATCTGATCCTGTCCACTTCATAACCTCTAGAATAGGGCCATGTACTTAGCAGGCTCTTGACTTCCTACTGAATTGAAGTCTCTACCTATGAACTATTCTCATATAAGGGTTAAATCAAAGCATTTGTTGTTGTTATCATTCAGTTATTTCCAACTCTTCATGACCCTATTTGGGATTTTCTTGGCAGAGATGCCAGAATGGCTTGTCATTTCCTTCTCCAGCTCATTTGACAGATGAGAAAACTGAGACAACAGAGTTAAGTGACTTGCCCAGGATCATACAGCTAGGAAGGATGAGTCTTCCTGACTCCAGAAATGACACTTACACTCCACTGTGCAACCTAGCTGCCCAAATCAAAGCATATCTCAGTTAAAATAATTGAGTGTTCAAAGGATCATATGACCAGAAAGGATCTTGGAGGCTGTCTAGTCCAACTCTCCCATTTTACAGAGTAGGAAAATGAAGGCCAAGGACATAAAGTGATTCACCTGAAAGACATCAATGGCGATATTTGGATCTTGGTCCCATGTGGCATCTCTATCTCAATAAAGAGAGACTCTAGAAGTATTCTACCTCAATTATTCCTTTTATTGAGGAGAAGATGGGTTTACAGAGGTTATACGTCTTGTTTGAGGTCATGGAGGTATCAAGGAATAGTGAATAAGCAGTAGTAAGTGGGCCGTAATGAGCAAGCAGTAGTGAGCCGAGAGTTAAGTCTGAGTCTTTTGACTTCAAATCTGTGCTTCTTATAAGAGGTCATTGGAAAGAAAATAGATGCTCCTCAATGGTACGCAAATTTGGGCATATGAACATAAAGGGATTTTCTTTAATAAACAACACATAAGGGGCACCTAGGGGGCTCAGTGGATTGAGAGCCAGGCCTGGAAAATAGGAAGTCCTGGGTTCAAGTCTGGCTCATATACCTCCTAACTGTGTGACCTTGGGCAAGTCACTTAACCCCCATTTTCTAGCCATTACTGCTCCTCTGCTTTGAAATCAATAAACAGTAATGACCCTAAGATGGAAGGTAAGGGTTTAAAAAATGAAATTGAAAACTGTATATTTATAATAATCAAGTTTGATACTCCAGGAGTTGAGAAAATGCATCTCACTTCCTTCATTGCAGATGTGGGGACTGATGGGTATGGGATATTTTATGAAGCACCAATCAGATACAGTTAGTATGTTGATTAATTCTTTCTTATTTCATCTTTGTTACAAAGTATGGTTTATTGGTGAAAAGAGAGATGAATCTACAAATGAAACATATTATAAAAACAAAAGAGTTCAGGAAAAAATAATCAATCAATTGATATGCATTTATTAAGCACATACTGGGTGCTAGGCACTAAGAAGCAAAAAAAGACAGTAAAAGTCTATTATGTGTAGAGCACTGGGCTTCAGAGTTCTGCAAAGTCCCTGCCCTCATGTATCTTAGCCTCTGAGGCACTTGCCTTAGCTTCACCCAAGGTTTCCTTTGAAAGCCAGGCAGGTGAATATGGTGGGTAGATTTTCAGATCTGGAATAAAGATGATCTGGATTTGAATCCATCCTCTGACACTCACTCCTAGGTTAGCCAGATAGCTATGATATTATGCTCCAAGTATTCAAATTCCCATTTTATAGATGAAGAAATAGGTCTAGAGAATTGGCTTAAGGCCACACAACTCAAGGTAGGACTCAAAATCAGGTTTTCTGATTCTAAAAATCCTGGACTCTTTCCATTTCACCAAACTTCATCATATAGTGCTGGGGATTTTCCCCAGTGACCCAGGGAATGGCTTGGGCTTCTTGGGTTTTCCAGAATCAGAGAGAGGAGAGGACATGGCCCAGGTCTGAAGCCCCTAAAAGTGATCTGGTGGCCTTGAATCCTGAACATCTACTCACCCACCTGAGGTCTCATGAACCAATGATCCCAAAGGAGCAGTTGTTCCTCTTCCTCCATTCTTTCCCCTAAGTCCTTCCTTCCCCCTCCCCACCAGCCTCCCAGCCTACCATGTGCTTCAGCAGGAAGTCAGCCAATTGTCCCATGTCACTCCTTCACCTCTCCCAGAAAGAGCTGCCTGTAATTTTCCATCCTGGCAGCCAGCACTTTCCCCAAACCAAACCAATGAATTAGGGATTCTTCTCTTTAATGGATTTGGTTCTTATTCAAGATTCTTTTTTTTTAGCTTTTAGTTCATTTATTCCACTTTTCATGTCCTCTTGGTTCAAGCCATTAAAGTCACAATTCAAAGGGTCTTATTTCAAGCCCTTGCTTGATCCTGTAGAAGAAAGAAGGACAAAAGAATTATGGAAGACCCCTGGGATGCCCCATTTAGTATGTGTCCTGTGTTCTCCCCTCACTCTTGTTTTGTTTTAGATCCACACTTACAATGACTCACCTTGCCATGATGATAGAAATTCATGGAGGTACATACAAGGCTTCCTCTTCTCTGAAGTTTAATTCCTGCATTAGACCTCATTTGGCCTTAGCTGGGTCTCTGTTTCATGGGGATGAAGAGTGATGCCTGCTAGTCCCAAGTCCCATCATTGGCAGTTGCCTAGAATCACAAGAGACTCTTAGAGTCTTGAGTTGGAAGGAATTTAGGGGTTAACTAGTCCAATCTCCTGCCTGAATGATATGCACTTCTGGTTTTTTTTGTTGTGGGATGTCCTGTCAGGACAAGGAGAGAGAAGCAACCCATATTCAGTCATGGCCATCATTGACTCTCAAATTTGAGGATTTGTCTCTGGCTAGTTCTGAGTGGGATTTTAAGATTCTACCATCATAGGTATGTATCTGTGGACATGTTATATACAGCTAAAGTGAGATCTGGATTACTATAAAAGAATATAGACATATTTATAATTTTTACATCTTTATCTAGACATTTTTATGATACGGATTTGATTTTCTCCTTTATTTTTAATAGGAGAAGGTATTTAGGGATAGGGATCTTCTTCACCTTCCCCCCTACACCAAAAAAAAAGAGAAGGAAGGCCAGGAGGAATCATAGATATGTAGGACATTTTGGAAAGTTATATATTTAATTTATTATGAACTTAAAAAGAAAAGCAAGGGGCAGCTAGTAGCTCAGTGCACAGAGAGCCAGAACTAGAGACTAACCTCAGATACTTCTTAGTTGTGGGACCCTGAACAAGTCATTTAACCTCAACTGCTTAGTTCTTGCTTCTCTTCTGCCTTGGAAACAATACATAATATTGATTCTAAGACAGAAGGTAAGGGTTAAAAAAAGAAAGTTTTATTTAATAGAGACTCACAGTTTCACATCTAATCTTCTACTGTTCTGCAATATATATGAAATTGCTTATTTTATTTGGTGTTTAAATTTAGGAATAAATAAAGAACCCAATCTGGCCTCAGACACTTCCTAGCTGTGTGACCCTGGGCAAGTCACTTGACCCCCATTGCCTAGCCCTTACCACTCTTCTGCCTTGGAGCCGATACACAGTATTGACTCCAAGATGGAAGGTAAGGGTTTAAAAAAATAAAGAAGCTCCACATAATTAGTAAATCCTGTTGAGGCAGCTCAGAGACAAAAATGTATAAATAGAATATTGGACTTGGAGTCTGGAGACCTTAGTTCAAAACCTGCCTAACTGTGTGATCCTGGGCAAGTCACTTGACCTTTTTCAGCCTCAGTTTCATCTGTAAAATAGATAACAAGAGTACCTCCCTCCCACCATTGTGGTGAGGATCCAGTGAGGTAATGTATGTTAAGTGCTTTGCAAACCTTACAATGCTATATAAATGCTTGTAGCTATTACTATGAATAATGCAACACATTTGCATAACATGTTGCAGCCTACAAAGCACTTTCAGATCCATTATCTTATTCGTAATTCCCAAGAAATCTGGGAAGTGAGCAGAGCGGGTGTTCTTATAGATGAGGGAACTTGGACTATGGTTCGCCCAACCAGGATCATGAAACTAGCAAGTGGTGGAATTGGGGTGAAGACTGGAGTCTTTGGTTTGAGTCTTCCTTCAGTGTTTTTTCTGATAGGATGTGCTGCTGCCTTAATCATACCATAAAGAGACGATTCTGAACCTTAGCCAGATTACATGTTGAGATTCTCTATGCAACTAATGTAATCATTAATGGACTAAACAAGGAGGGGCTAATTTTCTGAGTGCAGCACTGAATGCTGCCATTTTGGAATTGGAAGGAACCTTTGAGATCATCCAGTCTATCCTGACTTCAACAGGAATTCTGTTTGGGGCGTTACAAATCAAGCTTGAACTCTGATAGGTGAACTGCTCATGAGAGACCTCCCCAAAGCTTAATTAAATGTAGCAAATTATTTTTAGAATTAGAAATCATGGGTCCCAATCCTGGCTCTGACAGTTAGACAGTCCTACCATGTAATCACCTGGTCCTCAGCTTTCTCCTCTATAAAATGCTAAAAACAGGACTAGAGAATCCCCGAAGTCTTTTTCAATTTTAACAGTCTGTGATTTTAAACATCACGTGAAAAGTCAAAACTTTCTTTAGACGGGAAAGAAGAGGAACGGCTTTTAGGTTCCTCATCATTGGACAGACGAGTCCAGGTTGACCATTTCCCAAAACCAATGTGTGTCTATGGATAGAATGCAAAGAGGCTACAAAAATGGTGATTTTCTTCACCCTGAAGGGAATGGACTTATTAAGTTTCTTCTAGGGAGAGGCTGTGATGTAGAGAGCCAGAGACTGGGGGAGCAACATGCTCTTGGAGCTGGCTTGTCTCTTATGGACAAGAGTTGTTCATTTACCTTTTGGTCCCAGTAGCCTTCTCCTCCCACCCTTTCAATGGGCACAGAATGTTTGCTTCCTTGATTTGTTAACAAAATGATTGCTGCTGCCCTAGAACTTGGCTCCTCTGCTCTGAGAACTGCTACTTTAGAAACTAGAGTGGAGGAAGGGGGCCAGGAGAGGAGAGAAGAATGGGGCTTGGACCATGTCCTGTCTCTACGAAGAGCCCATCACTACAGAAGCTTGGAGGGGTGGTGCTGCTTCCAATATGTTCCTCATTCTCTTCTTCTGCTCCCTTCCTCCCTACCCCTTAATCTCCCCTCCAGCTTTGTCAGAATCAGCATGAGTTCAGAAGCCCTCTGATGAGGAGGACAGTGTCCTTCTTGGCAGTCTCCCGTGGCTCAGGCTCAGATAATACTCTTCCTGGGCTCCAGGGTACAATCTTGGGAACATATCAGGAGACCCAGGCTCTGTTACTGACCTGGGGCGAATCTCCTTCCCTGCTCTGAATCCCTTTCTCTACATCAGTCCAAGGGAGACCAGTAAAATAAATGAATCACAAATCATTTATCTTTTTTTAAATGAAACTCCTGTCATAGAGTCAATACCAAGTTTTACTTCTAAGGCAGAAGAGTGGTAAGGGCCAGGCAACTGGAAATAAGTGACTTGCCCAGGGTTACATAGCTAGGAAGTGTCTGAGGCCAGATTTGATCCCAGTGTTGTGGGAGAGCTAGAGATTAACCTAGGCTAGGAAGGGTTGTTCCTTCAAGAATGACAGGCTCCAATGATTATTTTTTAAAATAGAGAAATTTATTAGGTTGAATGCAAGTTGAATTATTGAGTTGAATGACTGGGAGGCAGGTGCAGGGAAGACACTGCCTCCTAGAAGAGATGGGGGTTTGGACAACAAGGACTTCATGATCAGAGATGGGGTGATGCGTTATGCCTCAAGGACAAAAGGGGGTGAGCTATGCATTTCAGGGGGTCATTAGACATCTGAGATACAAATGGATACAAATGAAAACTAAGGGAGGATCCAAAGGGAATGTCTTTCTCAGAAACTCCTTATCAAAGTCATTTGCCTTCAGCCTGAATTACAGGAATGCAAAAAAAGGAAAAGGTTCCCTATGTACCTTTTGACCTGGGATACCTCTGGGGTTTGGGGGTGTCCAGGGGAATCTCTGAATCTCATGTCACCAGGACTTTCCATCTGTAGATCTGGTTGTCTCTCCACTGAGCCACCTAGCTGTCTCTCTAGTTTTATTTCATATCATCTCCCTTTAAAGCCTCTTAATTTCCATTTCAATTGATCTACTCATCATTCATCCAAGGCAATGTGGCAAATTTTGTCTCAGTATATTTTATCTGAATCTCATCACCCCCTATCTTCCTTCAAGGCTCAGTTCAGGGTCCTGCCTTTCTCACGAAACCTTCCCTGCCCTTCCTTGTTAGGCTTTTCCCTCTCAAACTGTCTCGTATATATTCGTCAATTTACATGCTATAGTCAACCCTCTTGGCAAAGTATAATTTAAGCTCCCAGATGGTAGGAGTGCATGCTTTTGTCTTTGTATCCTTAACCTCTAATACAGTGCCTGGCACATAGTCAGTTCCTAATACATGCTTATTCACTGATTGACTGGTGGACAAGGATCCTGACTAATCATGCTCTGTCTCATTATCTTTGCCTCTGCCTCAGTCTCTCTCCAGGGCTATTCATTTCATACCAAGTGCTTTTCCCCTATTGCCTCTGGAAGGTAGGTAGTGTAAGCAATATTATCCCTCTTTTACAGATAAGAAAACCGAGCCTAAGAAAAAGTAACTGAAAACAAATGCCAAGTTTCCTTACATCAAATCTAATGCCATTTAATTTGGCCATGTGGTTAGCTCCATGAATCTTGAGTAATAGAATTATTGCTCTGAATATTCTCTTCTTCTTCTATTACATGTCCTTATGCCCTTCAGGAAGCAGGCTCACCAGGCTTTGGTCTTAGATCAAAATCTGGCCTTATACACTTCCAACTGTGTGACCCTGGACAAGTCACTTAACCCATATTGCCTAGCCCTTACCATTCTTCTACCTTGAATCCAATACACAGTATTGATTCTAAGATGAAAAGTAAGGATTTAAAAAAAGTAGACTCTCCAGACTTTTCCACTGGGGTAGAGGTAGAGGGTGGGAAAGTTCTTTAGCTACCTAAATATACCTTACTATGCAGTAGCTTCAGTTATGTTATGAGTTAAATAATCAGTTTCTCCCTCTGTCAAAAAGGTGGGGGCATAGCACAGCTGGAGTACTATTATGTTACGTTCTGAGGATCACATTTTAGTCCTAACATTGATAGGCTGGAGATGTCTAAAGAGGGTATCTAGGATGGTAAAGGGCTTTGAGCCCATGTCACATGAAGGTCAAATGAAGGAACTGGAGAATTTTACTGTAGGAAAGAGAAGACTGAGGAGAGGGGAAAATGCTTAATGGTGATCTTCAGATATTCCAAATTCTCTTCTTGGACCCAGAAAGAAAACCTGAGAGCAATTGTTTGGAACTACAAAGAGGAGGCAGGCTAACAATAGGTTGAACATGATGCCCCTAAGCAATGCCTCTCCCCTCACTGGGAGTCTTCAAGCAAAGAAGAGATCATTGTTTGTTGCCAAAGGGACTCTTATTCTAATATCAATAATAGCCTCAGAAGTCCTGCCAGCTCTGAGCATTGATGTTTTTATGATCAAGCTTTTCATAGGACCATGGATAGCACCCAAATATCCCAAGTCCTGAGTGGTCCATCCTGAAGAACAGATGCAGCCTCTCCTTACACCATAGAAGAAATCGAAAATGCAGGTGTGACTTTTGTTGTAGAACCCCAATATTAAGAACAGAGTTTAAAAGGGGTTCCAATGTAGCCTCAGACACTTTCTAGCTGTGTGACCTTGGTCAAGTCACTTAACCCTATTTGCCTTAAGAAAAAAGAAAAACAATGCTAGAAAAGTAGAAAAAATTATGCAGCAGGTAGGTGGCTCAGTGGATTGAAAGTGGAGCCCAGAGACATGAGATCTTAGTTTCAATCTGACATCAGACACTTCCTAACTCTGTGACCCTGGACAAATCACTTAATCAATTGCCAGTCCTTAATGCTCTTCTGCCTTGGAACTGATACAGAGCACTGATTCCAAGGTGGAAGGTAAAAGTTAAAAAAATAGTTTCCTAATCTTTCTAAAGTGATGTAAGGGTGGGAAACACCCATCGCAATTAATGTTACCACAGAAAGTCCTGACAGTGCCATCCATTAATTAATCTATCAATCAACACTGTAACCCTGTATTTAACAAGTCTTTAATTAATTTGAGAGGAATGATGTGCTTGGATCATTGGATAAAGGTAGATGACATCTCGTAGAAAACATCTTGTGATTGATTGAAAGATTTGGAGATGCCTCTAAATCTTTGGATAACACAGAAAGTTAATTCACAGAATACCAAGTTCATTTATAATTGGCAAGTCAATCAGCAGTGGAGGAATTTCAACCAAGCCTCTTCCTCCTCCTGCAACTAGAACTGGTAGCAGAATCCAATCTACCAAAGCTGGTAACACTGGCCAACAAAAGAGGAAGAATTGGCAGATAGATGTAGAATGTCATCAGAAAATGGTGGCAGCTTCAGGGATGAAAAACTGTTTCTGATGGAGAGAAGTGGCCCCTACAAAAGACCCAGCAGAGAGTCATATTTAAGGAGTGTCAGTCAACTCTTAAGAGCCTACTATGGTTTAGAAACAGGAGGTCCTAAGTTCCAATCTGGCCTCAGACACTTCTTAGCTGAGTGACCCTGGGCAAGTCTCTTAACGCCCATTGCCTAGCCCTTACCACTCTTCTGCCTTGGAGCCAATACATAGTATTGCTTCTAAGACAGAAGTTAAGAGTTGTTTTTTTTAAAGCGCCTACTATGTGCCAAGCACTGTGCTATGAATAGTAGTCTCATGTATACTCTACAAAGAGAGAAAAGAACATCCAGTAACCAAGAATGTAAGGCTCCCCCTTACCATATTTGTTAGCATCACTTCTACTATGCTCTTCCTGGGAACCCTAAATGTCCAAGAGAATTGTGTGCCTCTGATTTGGGGATACTATTTTATTCCAATTGTTCTTACTATATACACTTTAATAGATACAATTGCTAGAAGTCAATCAGTGCCACTGGTTGTTAATCAATGAGAAGCACATGGGTAGGGATTTATAAACTAGAGTAACAGAAACCCCAGCTCCCTAGGGATAATCCTAGAATCCCAAGGGAAATAATTGTCAGCCCATTTCTAGGGTCTTGAATGAATGAATCAAGCATTTATTAAGCAGTTTACTCTGTGCAAAGCTGGGTATACAAATAAGAAAGGAAAGAAAGGAAAGTTCCTGCTCTACAGGAGCTCACATTCTAATGGCAGACACAACACATATGGAAAGTTTCTGCTGTGAGCCAGATGGAAAGTCCCATTGTCCTTAGGGTGCAGTAGCAAAGCAGATGTTAACGACCTGCCAATGCCCCGAGAGTTAGGTGCTACGATGACAATATGGCACCTACTGCTAAGCCATTTGGGGTCAGCCAATGGGAAATGTTTAATTTTCTTATTGGCCATGACTCAGAATCACATAATCCCAGGGTCTGAAGGGACCTGACAGGCTCCCTGTGATGGGTTAAGCTGGATGGCAACAGATGCTCTGTTGTCTCTGAAGACATGGTCATGGGAAAACCTCTGCTTTTGATTGGTGGATTACCAACCAATCCTTTTTGTACAAAGCCTTCTTCTTTTGCAAGTATCTATGCATTCAGCCTATACATTTATTTATTTATTTGTTTGTTTGTTTGTCTGTTTGTTTATATATTTATTTATTTGTTTGTTTGTTCATTTATTTATTTATTTGGCTGTATATTTTGTTGGGTTTTTTCCTCCAGAAAACTGTGAACTTCTTTTTTTTTCTTTTCAGCTAAAATGTTTTTATTTTATTTATTTTATTTTTATTTTGAATATTTTCTTATAGTTACATGTTTCATGTTCTTTCCCTTTCCCCCAAGCCTCCCTCACCCCCGCTAAGCCGATGCATGATTCCATTGGGTTTTACATGTAAAGTGTGAACTTCTTGAGGGCAGGGGCTCTCTTGGTGTTCTCAGTGCCTAGTCCAGTGTCTGGCACAGAGTGGAAAATTGTTGAATTGAATTTCTAGCTCAAGATAACAAAAAATTCATAGCTCGAGATAGTTAAAAAAAAAAAAAGCAAAGAGCTGCCTGTAACACCAAACCACTAAGCCGGCTTTCAAGAGACGGCTCTCACCGAAAGGAAATAACTTCGGGACTTTCTCTCGCAGGGCTACTCATTATCGATTTGTATTTGCATGATAAAGGACTTGTTTTTGAGAGGGTGAGGAGCCCTTCTAGGTAAAGACTCTGCCCTGGGTTGGCTCCCTTCAGCTGAAGTGGGAGGGTGACGGCAATGTGAGAAATGCAAGTCCCATGCCAGGGCTGAAAGCTACAGCACACGTTTTAAGTAGGAAGCTTTGCTGGCTGTTAGCCCAAAACGAGGACAAGTCCCTGAAGCCATTGTTGTTAATCCGCTTTGGAGAGCTCCCCCCAAGGGCAACGGGGACAGTGGAGTGAATGACTTTCTAAGGAAAGATGAGATGAAGAGAAATGAAAGAAAGCTAATAAATTATTACACAGCCCAGTGCCCAGAGCAGATCAAAGCCCTTTACTGGAGAGTTCTCTGGTCCCTCTCCAGAGCCAGCCTAGCAGGCAGGAAGAAGTCACAAAAAGAAGTATGGCTTAGCCTCAGGGCTTTTGAGCTGAAAAAGACCCTCAAAGCAATCTCTAATCCAATTCCTTTATTTTATAGAAGAGGAAACTGAGGCCAGGGGACACTGAACTCATGGCTCCAGAGAATGAGGGAACGGAGTTAGAATTTGAATGTAAGGCTTTGGACTCCAAAGACAGTGCTTTTCCCATGACAGGTCACTTACTGTCTCTTATCCAAGGTCATCTATCACACAGAAACCACCTCCTGAGACTGAAGCCAGCACTGCCAATCAGCATGACTTGTGGGCTCTGAGATTTTGGAAAGCAGGAGAGCTGGGGAAAGAATTCTGGTTTCATTATTTATCTGCAGGACAGGAACTTAAAATTCAAAGTTGGAAGTGATCTTAGAGGTCATTTAGTCCTGGGGTTCTTAGACAGGGGTCTGTGGCCTTATTTTCACATATATGTGTTTATGAATTTCATGTGTATATGTATATGTGTATATATATATATATATGTGTATATGGAGAGAGAGAAAGAGAGAGAGACAGAGAAAGGAAGACAGAGGGAGGGAATGACTTTCTTTGTAAGTTCTATCTGTTTTACTTTATGACTTTAAAAATATTCTGAGAAGGGTCCAGACTACTAAGGGAGTCCATGCCAAAGAAAAGGGGAAAGAGTCCATTATCTAGTCCAACAACTTCATTTTACAGGAGAGGAAACTGAGGTTTAAAGATATTAAGTAGCTCTTAAAGGGCAGAGCTGTTATTCTGACTTTTCTCATTTCAGACCTAATGTTATCCCCTATACTATGCTGCTTCCCCTATTTTTAAAAACATTTAAATTCACCAGACAATGATTGATTCAAGATGGCTGGCATACTTTAAATCAAACTATTAGAACCTTTAGGGAGTCATCTCTGTCTTCTCTCATCTGGGAGGAAGAATGGACTAAGCCCCATATAAAGTACTCTGGGTTCTTCAATGAATCAGTCTACTTAAAGACAGGACAATATCTACACACTCATCTAAGTTAGTCCTCAGCCATGATCTTGGAACCTGGTGGCTCCAGTGAATCCAAGTTGGGATGGGTTTAACATCACAATCTATTCTGCCTTCTCTCTTTCCCTTAGCATAACTAAATTAAACTGAGGGAGGCATCTAACATAGATCTATGGTAACAAGGTAAGCCTTATCCTGGGAATAGTAAATTTATGTCCTGAGATGACAGTGTTCTGGGCAGACTTAGACATAACTGGATTTAAGGCCACAGAAAAGGCCAAAGGCCTCACATTGGCTTCTTGGCTAAGGCAGTTGCTTAAAATAGAGTTTTCTTTTTCTTTCTTTTGTTTTTAACCCTTCCTTTCTGTCTTGATATCAATTCTAAGACAGAAGAGTGGCAATCTTTATCCCTCATTTTAAATATGAGGAAACAGGCTCAGCTAGGAAAGAAAGATGAGAGGAAGGATTTTAAATTTTCTTTCTTGATTCTAGACCCAACATTCTGTCCATCATACCACAATGACACACCATTTACTCAATCTTTTTCTTTTAAAATCACCCATGTATGCCTTGGCCTGAGTCTTAACAGAAGCCCCAAGTGACATAGTATAAGGAACTGAGCTATCACAAGGTAAATGGTCTATCTCACAGGAAAAGGAAACACAGCAAACAAAAACAATTAGGTATTGGAAGAGGCTAGATTGTCCAGGGATTGTTACCATTATCTGATAGCCCAAGGTCATGGGATCTTCTAGCTCTGTTAAAGAGTGAGACAATGGGAATTTCTCTGCCAATTTTTTCAACTCAGTTTCCCCAGTTATCAGTCTTCATTTTGAACTCTGTGCTAGATGCCTTCCATGACACTGGTAAATACCTTGGGTAAAGGTTTATCTCCCAGTTTTATATCTGACCTGATATTCATGATCAGAGTCTTAGCAAGGGAACTATCAATCAGGCCACCATTCTACTGTTCCCCTAACTAACTAATCCCTAGCTCTAACTGACTCCTACTTCTAGACATTTCAAACTATTCCCTTGCCCATTTCTGCCTCTTCTTGATTATTCCCCCCCCATTAGAATATAAGCTTCTTGAAGGTAGAGACTGTCTTGATTGCATTTCTATCCCCAGTGCTTATTTCAGTGACCTGCATATAATAAATGCTTAACAAATGATTTTTAATTCATTTATTATAATAGCTCTCTCCTACTTCTTTACTAGGAATACAAAAGGTAACCAATAGCATTCCCAAATATTTAATAATCATTTAGGATGGAGACTGATTTAGGGAGCAGAATCCCTCATAGGAGAGAGAAGTACTGCCTGTAGGCACCAGAAAGGTACCAACATTCTGAGCCCAGCAGAGAACTTCATGAGGAACCTACAAAGGGAGAAAAGGACTTCCAGTGCAGGAGTTGTGAGTTACCTCTGCCACCTATGATCTCTCTGTGTATGCCTTTTTATCAGTAAATTCTTAAGTTATAGACCATTGTCCCTTAGTTTACCCTGAGTTTGGGTGGGAATGTTTTGTATCAACTATTCTTACTATGTTACTTTAGTTAATGCCTTTGTTAAAAAAAACTCTGGTTCATTGCTAAGAGAAAGCACACCAGCAGGGGCTCATGAATGCCAAAGATAAAAACCTAACCCCATCAAAGTTACCTTAGAACCCTAAGAGTAGTAGTGAACTTATATTCAAGCTGTGAATATAAATGAAAATTGGGAGAGTAGCCCTGGAAGGGGTGCTACAATTACTTTCACCTTCTAGTGAAGTTTTTTTAAAAAATTTCTTTTAAAATTTAAATCTAAAACAATTTGTCTTTTAAAAATTTAGGCAGATCAATGAGTTAATTCCCTAGACAAGCCTTTACTATATGTACCAACCAGTACATAAAGCATTCTGATTACAAAATTTATAGAAAGTAGATACAAAGTGGGGCAGCTGGGTGGCTTAGTGGATTGAGAACCATTTCTAGGCTTCCAGCAGGTTAGTTCTGGTCTCCAATTTGCTTATCATTTCATTTGATTTCTGGGCTTCTTTTTCCAAATGGGAGAGTCTGTCTTTTAAACTGTTATTTTCTTTTTTGAACTATTTCCCACTTTTCTTGCCAAGTTTCTTCTATCTCAGTCACTTGCTTCATAATCTCAAATCTGAGCTCCTCAAGAACTTGTGACCAATTTCCATTTTTGGGGGGGAAAGTTTGGATGTGTTTGCTTGTTTTTGTCCTCTGCCATTTCCTCTGTAGTCTAGAGTTTTCCTCCATAGAAATTATCCAGGGTCAAGGTTTTTTTCTTATTTTTTGGTAGTCGTAGATTGTAGTTCTTGGGTGTTGGTGGCCATTGCTGTGCTAGTTTTTTCTTTCCTTCCCAGCCAGAAATCTGAGTGAGGAGAGTAGGCAGGTCTTTGTATTGAGCTACTGAGTGGTTTTTGCCCTGAAGCTATTTTTCAGTCTCTGCTGTGTCTGCTGTGCACAGCCCCTCTCTGCCCTATCTCTGTGCCCAAGCTCTGTGTTCCTCAGTCTCTTGGGGTCCCAAGTCTTGCTGCTCTCTGGGGTAAGTCTGTGATGCCCTCAGTGAGCCCCCAAGAACATAGAGATTGCCCCATGCTTGCTCTGACTCTGGCGGTGTAGGTGGAGTGGGGGAGGGGTAATCAGCTCACGCTTTAGTAGGAGTGATTTTACCCCCTTTTAGTGTGGAAATGCCCAAATCCTGTCTACTTTCAAGGCTTTGCCCTACAGAAGAGCCCCTTCATTCATCTGATTTTGGTTTTTGACCTTTTGGGGTGCTTTATATCAGTAGATGAGGAGGAGAGGAAGACCTTTGCTTCTATTCTAAGTCGAGAATCACTCATAGGGACAGGAGATCCTGGGTTCAAATATGACCTCAGACACTTCCTAACTGTGTGACCCTGGACAAGTAATTTAACCCCCATTGCCTACCTCTTCTTGGAACCAATACTTAGTATCCATTCTAAGATGGATGGTCAAGGTTTTTTAAAAAAGTAGATAGAAAGTAACTTTAGAGTATGGGTTCTTCATTGGAGGTATACAGATTTGCAAGGAGTTTATGGATAGATTACAAGATGTCTATGAACTCAGATGGGAAAAAATTTACACCTTTATTTTTCCCTCATCTCTAACAGAAATTTTGCATTTCTTTTGATGGTTTAAAAACATTGTTCTGAGAAGGAGTCCTCTGCTTTGCCACATGGTCCAAAGGGGTACAAGATAAGTGAAAAACACCTCCTGTAGAGGGATGGCACCCGGACATTGAACCTAGGTTACAAATGGGGAATGATTCAGATCATTCTGACTGAGCTAATTCTGGCCAATCAAATAATCCTTCCTACTTCAGCTTTTAAAAAAAATCATTCAAGTTCTTGAACTTTTTAGCCACTTGGCTAAAAACATTTGAAGCTATCTGTGTGGATGAAGCCAAAGTGGTCCCACTGGGTTTTCAATGGCCATGAAAGTCTGAAAGAATCTTCCCCAAGCTTGGAAGCCTGTTTTTTTTTTCATGTTAACACCTGATAGGCTGCTGGCACAAACAGTCTGCCTTCTGTCAATTCCACATCAGGGAAAGAGATGAGGAACAAGTTCTGGGCCAGCATCACTGTTTCCTGAAAACATTCCTCTGCGTGCAGGGGTGGGAGGGTTGTGGGGGTGGAGAAGGACTGGCTTCTACTGCTCACTCCCTACTTGGGTCATCTTTTAGGTTTGGGCCAGAACATCCTCAGCTAATTGGTTGTGCGCCTTTGATGACATCAAGGGATGAAGGGAGATTTCCCTTATCTCTCAGGGATGTAGCTTTCTGAACCCATCTAGTATGCAGTGTTTTTGTTGTTCTCTTTTCTTTTGGCCAAGCACTGGATGTTATTAGCAAGCAGCTCAAAGCTGGCATACCAGCCTTTCTCTAGGCTGAGGCTGTGGGCACAGCAGTCTTTCAAATGAAATAAGTAGCTTCTTTGGCTAATTGGTCCTCAAATGATTCTTTCCCGGATCCAATTCCATTCCAATTTGTATTTCTAGCCTCATGTATAATTTTGGCCTTGCGGGCTTTCTGTAGAGAAAAGAGGCATTTGGGGAGATGGTTCTATGGATTCAGAGGTCATCCACTCATCCAACATTCACTCATTTCTCCAATAATAGTTACAGATACTCATTTGTTAAATATTTAACATTTCGTAAAACAGAAAAGATGCTTGGTCCCACTTATTCTCATGTCAATAGATAGAACAATTTGTTTTTTAAATTGGTGATATTATCGTTTATATCTCAGTTGGGTCAAGAGTTTTAATTGTCAGAGGAAGATAGGTGGCTCAATGAATTGACAGTAGGTCATGGGTTCAAATGTGGCTTCAGACACTTCCTAGTTGCATGACCCTGGGCAAGTTATTTAACCCCAGTTGCCCAGCCTTTATTAATCTTCTGCCTTGGAACTAATACTAAGGTTAAAGATAAGGTTTTTTTTAAAGGAGTGAGTTTAAGAGGCACCAAGGAGAAAGGCAAATAAACATCTGTCTTCTGGCCACTTCTGCAAAGCAACTTCTTGTTTCCAGGGAAGCTGAGAGGCTTGGCTAGGGACCTGGGTGACTGAGAAGGTTTAGGGGCTAAAGCAGTGATGCATCATTTATCCTTCCCTCTTTGGAGGGGCCCAGAGTCTGGGCTGCTCACCGGCCTCACCCATTATGGGACAAAGAGGCACTGATTTGTTTCTGAGAGTTCTCTCTTTCTTGGCTTCTCGCTTGATTAATATTGTAATAGGAAGGTGCCTGGTGGGGAATAATCTTTATTTCCATGCTCATGCCTCTCAATCAGGCCATGCACACAGGTGTCTGAGATTAGTCCCCAGAGTCCATGAAACTCAGACAACATTTATATCCGTGGACACGGACATGGCTGGCTGGCCCAGAGAGGGAGCTGCCCAGTCTACTTTTCTCAGCTCCACTAGCATTGAATATTATTATAGTGTCAGATTTTTTACCTGGACAGATTCTGTTGGAATAAAAGTCATTCTGGTTCTTCAGCTGGTGCTATAACAAATTTACCCTTTATTAATTCCTATTCATTGTTAATAGCTCCCTGCCATCCATTTTAACACTCGAGTGACTGTGGAAACAACCACTTGCCTGCTTACCAGAGAAGAGCAAGACTCTATGTGAGGTCAATGAGAAAGAATGCTGACTCCATGTTTACTCACATTTAATGTCCGTGGAGAAGTGTGAGCTGGCAGAAACTGTGTGACAATGGACAAATATTTTTGCTCCTTCCAGGAAAAATGATGGACTTCAATAACTTCACAAAACAAACAACCGAATGAACATTAACCTTTAAATATACAAGGTGTCTCAGAAGTCTTAGCTATGGCTAGTATTATTATCGTGTTCATTCACATTACATTTTCTGCTCAATATCATTTCATATATGCATATCTGTGTCCTTAAATAATCTGTGCACCCTTGTGACTATAAATAACTCCAGAGGATGCTTTAGAGGTGAGTTTTGCCACTAATGAGCTATTTGCCTGCAAGCAAGTCACTTCCCATCTTTGGCCTCAGCTTCCATGTTTATAAAACGGAAGAGACAGAGGTTACACTATGGGTTCTCATTGGTGTTTCCTACTTTATGAGTCAACGTTCTATACCATCCTGTATATTTATTTTGGTTCCCCCCCTCCCCATTCAATTCTTTTAAAATTTATTTATTTATTTAATGCTACTTGTTTTTAACATTGATTTTAAACTTCACTTTATTTATTACCAATTGCATGTTATAACAATTTTACACACACGTTTCCCTAAGTTATATGAACAAACTTAACTCCCTCCCTTCTTTCTCCTTCCTGGTGCTAGAAGGCAATTCGATCTGGGTTATACATGTATTATCACACAAAACATATTTCATTATTGTTCATTTTTGTGAATAATCTTATAAAACCCAAACCCCAAAGCATAATCCCAAATAAGCAAGTGAAAAATTGTATGACTTCATTTGCATTCTGATTCCAACAGTTCTTTATCTGGAGGTCGATAGCATTCTTTGTCAGAAATCCCTCAGAAGTATTGATTTAATTTTGTGGTGGCAAAAAACTGGAAAAAGAGGGTATGCCCTTCAATTGGGGAATGGCTGAACAAATTGTGGTATCTGTTGGTGCTAGAATACTATTGTGCTCAAAGGAATAATAAACTGGAGGAATTCCATGTGAACTGGAAAGACCTCCAGGAAGTGATGCAGAGTGAAAGGGGCAGAGCCAGGAGAACGTTGTACACAGAGACTGATACACTGTGGCACAATCAGAGGTAATGGACTTCTGTACTAGCAATGATCCAGGACAATTCTGAGGGATTTATGGAAAAGAACATTACCCACATTCAGAGGAGGAACCAGAAGTGGAAACACAGAAGAAAAACAGCTGCATGAACACATGGGTTGATGCGGACAAAATTGGGGATATAGACTTGAAACGACCACACCAATGCAACTATCAATAACGCAGAAATAGGTCTTTATCGATGACATGTTAAATCCAGTGGAAATGCATGTCAGCTATAGGGGGAGGGGGACTTTGGGGGGCTGAAGGGGAAAGTAAGAACATGAATCATGTAACCATGGAAATTTTTTCTAAAAAATAAAATAAATTTTAAAAAGTATTGATTTAAAAAAAGAAATTGAGTTCCAAACTCTCTCTTTCACTCCAGCTGTACCCACTGAGAAGGCAAACAATCTGATATTAATTTTATATATGAAATGTTCCTATCATATACTATACTGGTTGCTGGAGCACTAGTTTCTTAAGATGAGATATCAAAAATGGTAGATTGTAATAATAAATATATCCTGAAAAATTTACATGTGAAGTTAGGCAAATATATATATATATATTTCTATATTAGCCAAGTTACACCAAAAAAAAAGAAGAAAAACAAATGAAGAGAAAAAAAGGATGCTTCAATCTGCATTAGTTCATTGGTTCTTTCTCTGGAGATAGCATTATTCATCATGGGTCCGTTGGAATTGCCTTGGATGGTCAGAGTGATCAGAGTAGCCAAGTCTTTCACAATTGAAAAGTTACAATATTGTGTTACTGTGTACACGGTTCTGGTTCTACTCATTTCACTTTGCATCTGTTCTTTAAGTCTTTCCAGATTTTTCTGAAACCATCCTCTTCTTTATTCTTCTAGCACAATAGAATTGCATTGGAATCGTCTGTATACTTATTTTCATGGTCAGTTAATGACTTCCCTACCCAGGCATATAGTCCTTTTCCAACTAAAAAGTACCACCAGAGATCTAGCTCAGTGCCTGGTGCATAGGAAGCATCTAAGAAAGGCTTGTTGACTGACTGAGGCCATCCTCTTGCACTTGGGCAGGGAGCATTTAAATCATTTTGGACAGAGTTGTCTCATAAATGTTGAAAGTGGGATTCCCTGTTTGATTCCAGGAGACCTCTGTTTCCCAGAAAGACTTAGTTGTATGTAAAGCCCTTCTTCACTCAAGTTGTCTGTGCTGAAGCTCATGGATGGATGGGTAGTCATCAGCCCCTTGGGCACTGTGTATCTTCCTGAGATACTTGGGTCACTTGGCTAAGTACCACGTAGTCTTCTCAAGATGTGATTTCATCATGGTGGGAAGCCATCTGTGCAGATTACAGCTCATTTGTAATTTATGGTTTTAGGGAATTGTAGGAAGCTCAGAGAGGCTGTGACTTGCCCCTGGCTGTAGAGTTAGTACCTGAGGTGGGATTCAAACGGGGGTCTTTTTTACTCCTGGGCAGCTACAGGGTACAAGCCTGGAGTTAAGAAGATTCACCTTCCTGAGTTCAAATCTGGCTTCAGACACTTAGTAGTGGTATGACCCTGGGCAAGTCACCTGACTCTATTTGTCTCCATTTCCTTATCTGAAAATGAGATGGAGAAGGAAATAGCAAATTGTGTCTGTATCTTTGTGACCAAATTGGGTTACAAAGAGTCAGATTCAACTGAAAAACAACTGAACCTTCCATCTACTATACCATACTGCTTCTCTTTTGTGAGATGCACAGTTGTCACACTGGGGTCACCTCTGAGGCAAGGGGTGAAGTTCCAAAGTCAATGTAGGAGCAGATGGAGTCAAAATGTCCTTCTCTTCTTAGCAGGTCCCCCAGGTGAATAGCCTTTGCCTTGCTGGAACAATGCAGGTAAGGGAGCTGGCAACCCAGATACAGATTATTCCCAAGGGCAGAATATGTGAGGCTGGGATCCATCTGTGAGACTCCTCTCCCTCACCTGAGAGGAGGTGGTTTAACAATAGGGTCTGGTAGACAGATTCTTTTCTACTACCTGGAGGTTTAATGAAGTCCTCTCTCTCTCTCTCTCTCTCTCTCTCTCTCTCTCTCTCTCTCTCTCTCTCTCTCTCTCTCTCTCTCTTTCCCCCCATCTGTCTCTCTCTCATTGCCCTTTTTCTCTGATCTCTCTGGGATGCAGACTTAGCAGTGAGGTCAAAGGATATGCACAGTTTTGTGGGTTAGTTCCTTTGGGCTAGTTTCAAATTGTTCTCCAGAATGGTTGGACCAGTTCACAGCTCCACCAATTGTGCATCAGTGTCCCAGTTTTCCCACCTTCCCCCCTTCCCCCCAAGTATTTGCCATTTTCCTTTTCTTTTATGTGGGCTACTCTGGTAGGTGTGAAGTAATACCTCAGAGTTGAATTAACTAACATTTCTATAAGACTTACTATGTGCCAACTACTGTACTAAGTACTTTACTATAGGTATTATCTCATTAGGGGAAATGAAGGTCAATTGACTTGACCAGTCATATAGCTGGTGAATGTCTGAGGCCATATTTAAACTCTCTGACTCCAGGTTCCATCTACTATGTCTCATTATTGTCCTATTATTTCAACTGAAATGACTAAGGAGCATTGACATTGTGGGGAAAGCAGAGTGGTGCTTTGGCTATGGAACAAGAACCCTCCACTAATGCTTGATACCTGAATAACCTGGGGCACATCACTGAACAAACTTGGGACTCCATTAGGAAGTTCTGGATGTCCCTTTCCATCTGGACCTGGGATCCCCACAATAACCCTGGAAGGTAGCTACTATCTATATTAGCACTCTTATTTTGTAGGTGAGGAAACCAAGGTACAGGGGAAGGAAAATTAGATTGAGAGTCAGGAGACCTGGGTTTGAGTTTCATTACTATGGTTTGCTTCCTATGTGACTTTGGACAAATCCCTTAACTCCTCCAGACCCCAGGATCCTCCTCTGTAAAACGAGAAGGTTGGCTTAGATGACCTCTGGTGTCCCTTCCATCACTAAGTCTAATATTTCCATGCTTTAGCTTTTGGAAAAAAAACCACCTTACTTTCTGTCCTAGAAATAACTCTAAGATAGAAGGGCAAGAGCTGGGCAAATGAGATTAAAGGACTGGCCCAGTTAGGAAGTGTCCAAGATCAACACAACCATTTTAGCTGACCAGCCTCAGGTGGCCCCATGGGCATTTCAGGGGATGGGGAAGAGGCAATAGGAGGTGGGAGAGGGAGCCTTTTTTGGACTCCCTCCTCCTTCCAGCCAGGGCTAGAAGTCAGGCTGTCTCGCCTTTTCTCTAGAGAAAACCAGCTATGGGCTCTGTGAAACTGTTGATGTATTTCCTCAAATGCTCATCTACTGTTGTCTCAATATAGCCCATCTCAATTGAAATGATTGCTATTTATCACACAGCGACTCCAGGCTGATTCCAGACAGCCTGGGAGTTGCATTTGGCCAGCTTCCCACTCCTCGCTTGTACTCTGAAAGGCTGTGAGTGCTTCAGGGGCAGGGACTGTCTTTTACCTTTCTTTCCACCCCCAGCACTTAGCACAATGCCTGGCACCGAGTATTTATGGGGCAGCTAGGTAGCTCAGTGGGTTGAGAGCCAGAGCCAAAGATGGGAGGTCCTGGGTTCAAATCTGACCTCAGACACTTCCTATTTGGGTGACCCTGGGCAAGTCACAACTCCCATTGCCTAACTCTTACTGCTCTTTTACCTTGGAACCAAAACACAGTATTTATTCTAAGCCAGAAGGTAAGGGTTTAAAAAAAAATGAATGTTTATCTGTGGGGGCAGGTAGGTGGTTCAATGGAGATGGGAGGTTCTGGGTTCAAATCTGGTCTCAGATGCTTCCTAGCTGTGTGATCCTGGGCAAATCACTTAATCCTCATTATCTAGCCCTTACCATTCTTCTGCCTTGGAACCAACATACAGTACTGATTCTAAGATGGAAGGTTTCTCAGTTGACTGACTGATATCTGACACATTTTGATCACATGCAACAAAACACCAAGAAACCTCAGAGCTAAGCTTGGTACCACCACAACTATGCCCAGGGCTAGTTTCCATATGATAAAAATAAATACAGTCAATTAATTAATAAACATTTATAAACCCTACTATGTGGCAGGACAGCTGGATGGCACCATGGATAGAGCACTGGGCTTGGCATCAAGAAGATTTATCTTCCTGAATTCAAATCTGGCCTTAGATATTTATTGGTTGTGTGACCCTGAGCAAGCTACTTACCCCTGTTTGCCTTAGTTTCTTCATCTATAAAATGAGCTAGAAAAGAAAATGGCAAACCACTGTAGTATTTTTTGTTAAGAGAACTCCAAATGGGGTCATGAAGAGTTGGACATGACTAACACAACTAAGAAGAAAATAGGAAAAAAAACTTCTAAAGTTTAAGGGGATTCTGTCAACACTGGGAACAAGACTATGTTGTATTACTCATATATAGTTTTGGATTAAAGTCTCAGGGCAAGGAGGACACATTTCCAGGGCAGAAAAGAATGCTTGTGGTCCAGACCAGAGTACCAGGACTGGAGAGTAGTAAACACACCTCTCAGATCATTCTACCTGAGAATAACTGAAAACTTACAGACCCGTAGAACTAGCTCTGAAAATGGCAGCACAAAAAACCTAAAGTTTAGGACAGTGTCCCTCTCCATTCTAGGAGCAGAGTCCAACTTCAATATAAGTTTAAAATCAAGGAATAGGCCAGAAAAAATGAGGAAGGAACAACAATGCCATCAAAAAATGATCATAGAAAATTGTTATGATGACAGAAAAGATCAAAACACGAACTCAGAAGAAGACAATAAAATCAAAATTGCTACATTCAAAACCTCAAATGAAAATGTGAATTGGTCTCAGATTCAAAAAGAATTCATGGAAAAACCTCAAAAAGGATTTAAAAAATTAAATAAGAGAGGTAGAGGAAAAAATGAGAGTAATGCAAAAACATCATGAAAAAAAGAGCCAATGGCTTGGTAAAAAAGGCTAAATTTTTTGAAAAAATAATACTTTAGGGGAAGATAGATGGCTCAATGGATAAAGAGCCAGATTTGGAGGTGGGAAGACCTGGATTCAAATCTGAGCTCAGATAATTCCTAGCTATGTGACCTTGGGAAAGCCACAAACCTAATTGTCTAGACTTTATCACTTTTCTAACTTGGAACTGATAATTGTTATCAATTCTAAGATAGAAGGTGAAATTTTTTTTAAAAGAAAGAAAGAAAGAAAACAACACCTTTAAAAACAGAATAGGCCTGGGGGCAGCTGGGTAGCTCAGTGGATTGAGAGCCAGGCCTAGAGACGGGAGGTCCTAGGTTCAAATCCGGCCTCAGACACTTCCCAGCTGTGTGACCCTGGGCAAGTCACTTGACCCCCATTGCCTACCTTTACCACTCTTCCACCTATAAGTCAATACACAGAAGTTAAGGATTTAAAATAAAAAAAAAAAAACTAAAAAAAAAAACAAAAACAGAATAGGCCAAATGAAAAATACAGGGAAGAGAAGTACATCTTTAAAAAAATTAGACAAATGGAAAAAGAAATACAAAAGGTCACTGAAAAAATATTTCTTAAAAATTAGATTTGGACAGGTGGAAGCTAATGACTCCATGAGACAACAAGAAACAATAAAACAAAATTAAAAGAATGAAAAAACAGAGGAAAATATGAAAATATCTTATTGGAAAAACAATTGCCCTTGAAAATAGATCCAGGAGAAATAATTTAAGAACTACTGGATTGAAAGCCATAATCAAAAGAAATGCCTAGATATCATCTTTCCACAAATTACCAAGGAAACTGCCCTGAGATCTTAGAACCAGAGGATAAAATAGAAGTGGAAAGAATCCACTAATCACCTCCTAAAAGAAATCACAAAATGAAAATTTCCAGGAAATTTAAAGGATGCCCATCAGTTGGGGAGTGGCTGAACAAGTTGTAGAATATTGTTGTGATGAAATATTACTGTACTATTAGAAATGAGGAGCTAGATGTTCTCAGAAAAACCTATAAAGACCTAAATGAACCAATGCAAAATGAAATAAGAAGACCCAGGAGAATATTATATACAATAACAGAAATATTGTATGATAGCTATTCTCAGCAATATAATCATCTAAGATAATTTAAAATGAATCATGATGGAATATTCAACTCACTTACAGACAATAACTTGGAGTCTAAATACAGATCAGACATACATTTTTTTGCTTTCTTTATTTTTCTTGGGCTTTTTAGTCTGTTTTCTTTCACAACATGACTAATATGGAAATACTTTTGTATGATTTCATATGTATAACCTATATTACATTACTTACTTTAATGAAGGTAGGGAAGAGAGAGGGAGAGAATTTAAAGTTAAATATTTTTAATGAATGTAAAATAGCTTTTATATGTAATTGGAAAAAATTAAAATTTCAGTATATGTAAAAACAAAAAAAGGAATAAAATAGAAGAACCGAGTTCTTATGACAAGAGCAACAGTTTATTAAAACTTGAAACAAACTTAATTCCAGAGAACTGAGTTACAGAATGTCACAGGTAGAAGGAACCTTAGATACCGTTAATTTTAGGAATTCTTCACTTTTTTCATGTTATGGATCTTTCTGGCAATCTGATGAAGACTATGTATGTACTTCTTACTTTTAGGTTTTTAAATGCATTAAGTAAAATACGTAGGAGGACAAAGGAAGCCAGTCATTTTGAAATATAGTTATCAAAATTGTTTTTAAAAGTTCACAGACTCCAAGTTAAGAATCTTTGGTTCAGTCCAACCCTTTCTTTTTTCAGTGGAGGAAAATGAGGCCCATAAAGAGAAGTGACTTGCACAAAATCCTAGAGGAAGAACATGATCAATAGGGAACCTGAATCTTTCTCCCCAGATTTCTAATTCAGAGTTCCTTTCACTCTCACACTGAAGCTTCCAATATTGACTTCCAACTTCCAAATCAGGCAAAAGGCTGGCCTTGGCAGTAGAATAGCTTCAGTTAATTGCCTTCTAATCTGTACTAAGGCAATTACTGAACAAATTAGATCTTTACTTTGCTCATTTATTAGATAATGTTGCTAGGGGATGATTTAAAGGATTTTCTTTTATCCGTTGTATATCATTCAGAAAGCCAATCTCATTTCCTTTCTGTTGAAAGAACTTCATTCTCACTGATCATTTCTGTAGATAGACTTCTTAGGTATTAATGACAATTACATCTTTAACATAAGCTCAGTACCTCCTTGAAACTGGACTGTTGGGTACAGCTTCTAAATGAATCATTTGGGTTCACTAACAGATCTAAAGTTAAGCCTTTGGGTACCAAAATTCTACCTGCTCTATTATTTATGAAGTTGTCTGTATTATTTTCTTTTCTGGAATACCAGACATATAGAAACAGATCTATGTCTCTATTTAAAAATCCACTAAACTGGTAAAAAAAAAACAACAAATGGGGTCATTGGGGATGTGCAGTCAATGGGAAGATACTAGATAGATTGATTGGTGAAGGGAACAAGTTGAAGGGTATAGATGCAAGGGAATATTATTGTACAGCTAATTACAATAATGATCAAAATGAATAATTCTGAGAAACATTGGAAAATTTTCATGAGCTGATTCAGAGTGAAGAAAATAGAACCAGAGGAACAAGTTCCATGATTTTCAATTATATAACTTCACTGGGAGAATACTGGTGTGAAAAAAGATGTTTGTTTGTTTTCCCCACGAGAAGTTTGGGAGTCAATGAAAAAATACTATGCAATTACTCAAACACAATGACAAAAACCCAGTTTGCTCCCATCTCTTTTCATTCAATTTTTGGGCTCAGCTTTCTCTCTGGACTTAATATTAGAAGGTTAACAACAGGAATTCTTAAGTTAACAACTTATGTATCACAGTTAATAAACAACTGAGACTACCCTTTCTAATACTAATTATATATGTGTGTGTGTGCATGTGTGTGTGTGCATGTGTGTGTGTGCATGTGTGTATATATATATATATAGATATATATAGATATATAATTTAAAGGATTATATAAGATGAATTTGTTTTATTCTAAATGATATAAAAAGAAATTAACTGAAATAAATGCAAGTTAAGCTCATCAGGTTTGAATTCTGAAGGCTTTCCCACATTCTTTGTATTTATAAGGCTTCTCACCAGTATGATTTTCTGCTGCACAAGAATGTTTGAACTCTGAAGGAAGGTTTTCCGCATTCATCACAATTGTAAGGTTTCTCACCAGTATGAAGCTTCTGATGTTAAAGAATATATGAATAGTAGCTGAAGGCTTTCCCACAATCATTACATTTATAAAGTCTCTTCATCTCTCTTGTTCACACCTTGGAGAACTTCAGGTCCTTCCCTTCAGGGAGACTTGCTTATTTCTTCTCTTCCAGGACATTTCATCTCTCCTTCCATCCTTAGGTAAGGAGAAGAGATGACTGCATTTCAGATGCTGTAAGAGACCATGTGGGCTTTGAATCAGAATACACTAAGGATTTCTGGACGGGTGCTACATTCTGGTACATCTTTCAACAGTCTGACAGATTCACGTTCTCATTAATGTGAATACTCCCTCCACTGGTACAGAACATCGTCCGTCTTTCTCTGTGAATCTTCTCCATGTCTTTCCATCAACCTTTCATAGAAGGTCTTCCCAATGTTTTAGAGGTCTTCCTCTAGGACTTAATATTTAGTGAAATGATTTCTTTTCTTTTTTAAACCTTTATCTTTTGTGTTACAATCAATACTGTCTATTGGTTCCTAAGCAGAAGAGTGGTAAAGGCTAGGCAATGGGGGTTAAGTGGCTTGCCCAGGGATACCCAGCTAGGAAACGTCTGAGGCTATATTTGAAACTCTCATCTCTAGGCCCAGTTCTCAATCCATCGAACCACCTAGTTGCCCCCAGGGCAATGAGTTCTAATTTATTCTCTGTCGTAATCTAAGGGATCATGGGATTATTACAAAGAACCCACAAATCCATATGCTAATAGAATGTAATATAATAATTGAAATGGGTTTAACAAATATAAGAATTTTAAAAAATTATTGTGGTCGCCATTTATAAAAAAAATTACTAACTTAAGTCAAAAGGACTGTTAGCCGTTTTTATTTACAGCAAGGTAGAGATATTAAAGTGGGAAATATAGGAAAGAGGTAGAAAAAATCACCTAGTGAAGTAAATAACTAAATAATACCTACAAATACCCTAAATCCTCATCCTAGTACCTCCAGATAGTAAATTCAAAGCAAATCTCACCAGAATCCAAAGTCCTAATTAGGCAGCCCAAATCTGAAGAGCCAGGAAGCTGAAAAACTGCTGAGAATCTTCAGCACAAGGTGGGGCAGTGCTTATGGCCTTTGGGGGAGTGAACTTTTTTTTTCTAGTGACTTGTGAACTCTCTTACTTAGTGGCTTACTAAGTGTTAAGTAGGGGTACTTTTAGTTCTTGATTGATTAAAAAGGGAATAAAAAAATCCTTTCACAGTAAGTTCCTTGAGAGCAGACCTCCCTTCAAAAATCCCTTTTACCACACACCTTTCCTCAAATTCTCCCCATAACAGGTTGTTTCATTTTTATACCTTCAGCATATTACAGTACCTTTTATATATGGTAATGGATGTTTAATACATGTTTGTTGAATGGAACAAAATTAAATGACCACTGAGCATGGCTGTTTTAATCTATGTTTAGCATTAACAAAGTATGCAGCATAATTAATAGGATTTTCAAATGAATACAAATGCTATTGTAACTTGTTAAACGGAAATTCACTTAGTGATATTGAATTTGTAGTAGCTTCTTGCCATTATGTATTTCATCAATCAATCAATGAATAATAAGAGAATTACTATTTGAGAGTTTGCAAAATGCTTTGTTACTAGAAACAGGCCCATGTATTTGAGAGATGGAGGGTCTGTCATTTGTTGAATACTAGTACAACTCAGACTATCCATTTGTTCTCATTCTTGTTAAACAATTGGTCCACACTTTCATATTATATATATTTTATGTTGTTTTATACACTGCTTCAGTCCATTTACAGTGCTAGGCTTCTCTCCATTGTCCTTTGGATTATCCACAAATCTGATTTTTTGGAAAGCATATATTTCATGATTTTCAGCCATATACCATCACCAGGAAAATATTGGTGTGAAAAAGAAACCTGTTCATTTTTTTATCTCGCCACAGGACAACTTGGGAATCAGTGAAAGGGCTATGAAGTTTCACATTTTAAGCAACTTGATTTTCTTATCTTATTCAATTTGGGGGTCCAATTTTTTGTCCTTTGGTAATGCTTGTTCCCAACAAATATATGATGGACTAATTAAATGAGCTTCTCATTCAATTGCATGCAACAATCCAGGAAATATATTTTCTTCATCCATTTGATTTTGCTTCTGTGGATTGCTAGACTAATGGCTGAGAATTTTAGCCTGGCTGAAGTATGGGTGGCTATAGTATTTTGAGGCTAAATGCAATCAATATAATATCATTTGCAAACAATCATTTGAAGAGCTTCAACATCTACAGGAACCCTTGTTCCATTTGTATTCTGTTAGGTGAAAACCTTTGGTGAGTGTATGTCTCCCTATTTCCTGCTTCCATAAATTTTTTAATTAGAGTATTGGTGGGCACAGAAATCTCTGCTTGCATCTATCAAAGAACTCTGTACATCTTTTTAAAAAGATATTTTATTTTCCCAATTACATGTAATAATCAATTTTCAACATATATTTTCCAACATTATAAGATCCAAATTGTCTCCCTCCTGCCTCTTGGAGATGATAAGCAATTTGATCTGAGTTATACATGCATTATCATGCAAAAAATTCCATATTGGTCACTGTTGTAAAGGAATACTCATATAAAACCATAACTCCGGAATAAAAAACTGAAGAGAAAAACAGAATGCTTTGATCTGCATTCCAACTCTAACAGTTCTTTCTCTGGAGGTGGAGAGCATTCTTTGTCATAAGCCCTTCAGAACTGCCCTGGATCATTGTATTACTGAGTGTAGCTAAGTCTATCATAGTTGATTGTTTCATATTGCTATTACTGTGTACCATGTTCTCCTGGTTCTTCTCATTTCACTCTGCATCAGTTCATGTAGATCTTTCCAGCTTTTTCTGAAATCATCTTGTTCATTGTTTCTTATGCAGTACAGTAGTATTCCATCCCCATCACATAACACAATTTGTTCAGTCATTCCCCAACTGATGGACAGCCCCTCAATTTCCAATTCTTTGCCACCAGAAGAAGAGCTACTAGAAATATTTTTGTACAAGTAGGTCCTTTCTCCTTTTTTATGATCTCTTTGGTATTCCAGGATCAAAACTGTGCATTGTTGTATAGCCTTTTGGGCATAACCTTGCTGGAACAAAGTCCTTGACTAGTCGAATTCTTTTTTTGAACATTTCTCAGCCAATCTTGGGATTGTGAAGACTGGGTTTGTGAAAATTTGCCAGTTCCTTTGTGATGCAAGTAGACTAATCTTATGATTTTATAGCAATTAAATAGAGGTATGTGGGTCTAAAGTTGCTGATATTTTTTCAGTTGTTATTTAGAGATGATGATGGTATCTGTGATCTTTTCCATCCTCTTATAACATTTCCTTGAGAATATAATGAAAACTGGCTTGCTGTAAAATTGTAAGACCAAAATAAAGAAAAGGAGAATCATAACTCCATTCATTTTGCAATTTTTTTAACCTTTACCTTCTGTCTTAGGAATCAATACTAAGTATTGTTTCTAAGGCAGAAGAGCAGTAAGGGCAAGGCAATTGAGGTTTAACTACTTGCCCAGGTCACATAGCTAGGAAGTGTCTGATTTGAACCCTGGTCCTCCCATCTCTAGGCTTGGTGCACTGAGCCACTTAGCTAACTGACCCTGCAATTTATATCTGTGTAAATAATAATAGCAGATATAAAGGCAGAGATCTATCCTTTGTTCTGGAAGCTTTGTACTTGTTTTAGATCAAAAGCAAAAAATGTTTTGATCCATATTGTAAACATTTTTTAGCCTAAATCATAATAATCACAATAAATAGCCTAAATTTTCTTTTTAAAATGTCAAATATGTAAATGTTACTGATATTTTTTATTTTTCCACCACAGTAGTGATGTTCCCCTCCCACTGTAAACTTCTTGGGGGCTCCCATATTATATTTTATTGTATCTTCTCCTCTCCCCAATCTTGTCCCTCCCTTACACCAGGCTAAACTAACGTTAGGCATATAGTATGGAAATACTGGGAGGATATATGATTTTTGTCAGCACGAAGACCTATGGGAATGACCCTCTAATAACTTGTTTATGATAAGAAGTCCTATAAAGATTAAGTGACTTGTCCAAGGTCACACAGCTGGTGTTAGAGGCAGAATTTTCTGACTCCAAGACAATTGCCCTCGATCAACATTTATTAAATGAATCCATCAATCAAAGTGAGAATCCATACAAGCCTAGATGTAAATTAAACAGTTGAAGAAACTAAGATCCTTAGAGCAAAAAAAAAAAAGAGAGGAGACTGTACTTATTGGTTGAGCCATTATGGAAACTATGAAGTCATGGGTGTCAGCAAACTGCCTGTCAAGTCCAAAGCTCTGCTTCCCTTGAGTAATTCATAACCAATTCTGTCCAATTAAACTTTGCTCTTTTGAAGGTCCCTGGAACCTTCTCTTCTATCTAAAGTATTAATTGAAAAAGGAAACTCAGGGGCAATGAGAAAATTCCATTAGCTCATTTGAGCCACGATAGCCCCTTGAACAGACTCCCAGTGCTTCAGCTGTCTTCTTGACCAGGGCTTAAATTGAACAGCATCTTACACGGGTTATTTTTGCCTCTTCTACAGAATCTCCAAAGTAATGCCTTTTCTAAAGTGGTAGAGCAGCCTCCTCTCTCTCATCTGTTGCAGGAAGAATCTGATTGCCTCCAGGAGCCTAATTTCCCCCACTGCCTGTGCTGACTCTCTTGATGATTTACTGGATAAATATTGGTGGGAAGGCAATGTGTCCTTTTGGATAAAATGTTGGCCTTTGAGTCAGAAAGACCAGGGTTCAAATATTACTTTGGATGCTTCCTGTGTGATTCTAGGTGAGTCACTTCACTAAGCTGTCGCCTCTGTGAAATGAAAATGAGTGCCCGCAGCCTTTACTTTATAGGATTGCTGTTTGGATCGAATGAAATAAAATATTTTATAAGCATCATAGCACTAAATAAATATCAGCTGTCATTGCTTCATTTGGCCCAGGGAGGAAGGGGAGATCGTTCGTGGAGAAGGGACTGGCCTGCAGAGGTTCTTCACTTTCTTGGTGTCCTGGACCCCTTTGGCAGTAAGTGAAGTAGCTTTATGGACCACTTCTCTGAAAAATGGTTTCAGATACACAAAATAAAACACGCAGGATTACAAAGGAAGCCAGTTCTACTATTCTTTTTTTGGTTGGCCCATTCTTCCAGCCTACCTTGGCCTTGATTTTAGGGCTTGGCTTCTGTGGCATTCCTGGAGGGAAGGGCTGGGCTGGCCCTGGGGGCTGCTTTTTTGGGATATTGAGTATATCTCAAGGAGAGGCTGGAGGTCTGCAAGTTTTCAGTGCTCCCAAAGGGGTCTGATCTAGGGTACGGTGTGATGGCTGCCCCCTTTGGTCTGAGTTCTGTTAGTTCCTGATCTGGGTTTGGGTCTAAGCAAGAGTAGATTGCTGTTGGATTTAGCCCCAGCCTGAAAGCTCTGTTGATTCAGTGTGGCAGAATTGTAGGCTTCCCTTTGGTTTGGAATTGCTGTCCTGGTTATTCCTCCCAGGTTATTCTTGGTTATTCCTGGGCTGGATGCTGGAAACGAGACCCCACCCTGAGTCTGGGGTCTGTGCCGCACATTTTGAGGCTGCTGCCGGTTTCTGAACTTCCTCCGTTCTCCATACACCCAGGAACACTATTCTTCTGGACAAGCCCCCTCTCAATCCAGCCTGGACTTGTGACACAGAACTGGGCACGAGCTAAGAAAGCTGCCCGCTGGCATGTCCCAACATGGTGCTCCTCTGTGGGTCTGGTGGAGCCCCCGCAGGGTCTGTGATCTCCTCTTGTCCTGGTGCACAGCCTTTCTGGGCACTGCTGGAGTGCTTCAGACCCATCCCCAGGGTGGGGGATCCTCCCCGGCAGGAGTCACTTCTGGGTTTCCTCATCGAGATTCAGTTTGGTATACTTTGTAGATTTGTTTAGACGAGTTTTATGCATGGAACTCATCCCATTGCTTCCGGCTACACCACTATCTTGGCTCTGTCTTCTTGGAAACCAATTATAGTAAAGTGAAAAAGAGTTTTCCAAAGATATTTTAAATCAAGTTCATAGACCAGGTAAAGAATTCCTGAAACAGTGAAGAGGCAAAGTGACTAGTGTTGGATTTGGAGGGGAGGAGAACATCATTTTAAATTCTGCCTCAGACTCTCCTAAGCTGGGCAAAGCACTTTAGCCTCATTTAGCCTGTTTCCTAATCTATAAAATGGAATAATAATAGGTCCCACTTCATAGGGTGATTGTGAGGATCAAATGAGATAACTTGTAAAACTGATTTGAGTCTTGTAGAGCCATATACATGTCAGCTATTATTAAAATTCATATGATTAAAGAGGAAATAAAATATACTTAAATAGTTTCTAAAATGTTTTTAAAAACAAGTTCATCGGGGCAGCTAGGTGGCTCAGTGGATAGAGAGCCAGGTTTGGAGTTGGGAGGTCCTGGATTCAAATCTGACCTCAGATACTTCCTAAATGTGTGACATTTAACCCTATAGCCTAGTTCTTAACAATCTCCTGCTTTGGAACCAGTCGTGATTCTAAGATGGAAGGTAACGGTTTAGAAAAGCCAACCAAGTTCCTAGACCCCAGGTGAAGAACCTCTGCAGGACTATGTCTGCCTCATTTGCCCTGAAAATTGAACTTCTGCTCTGATTCTGCTCCTGTTCCCTTCCCAGTCTTGTTCCATTTTATAAATCCCTTCCACCATTTTGGATTTTCCAGTCCAGTAACTGCCATCTTTGGTATTCTTTCATGAAGACGCTCCATCTCAAAGGCTCTCCCCTGTAGCCGGAATTCTTGCCCTCCTCTCTCCTTCCAGGCTTCCCTGGATGCCTTCAAGTCCCCCCACCTAAAAAGTCCCTTCTGTATGAAACCTTTCTCGGTGCCCCTTAATTCCAGTGCCTTCTCTCTGTTGACTTGCTCCACTTTATCTGACACATAGCTTGTTTTATTTGCATGCGGTGCCCCCTCTCCTCCCCATTTAGATGATGAGCTCTTGGAGAGCAGGGCTTGTCTTTCGCTTTTCCTTTCATTCCCAGTGTTTAGCACAGTGCCTGGTACATACTAAGTGCTTAATAAATGTCTCTTTTTAAATTTTTTTTAAATTTTTTTTAAACCCTTAACTTCTGTGTATTGGCTCCCTGGTGGAAGAGTGGTAAGGGTGGGCAATGGGGGTCAAGTGACTTGCCCAGGGTCACACAGCTGGGAAGTGTCTGAGGCTGGATTTGAACCCAGGACCTCCCGTCTCTAGGCCTGGCTCTCAATCCACTGAGCCACGCCGCTGCCCCCTTAGTAAATGTTTCTTGACGGACTCTTCCTGACTGCACCAGACCTAGATTCCCAAAGGCAAATAGAGCCTGACTACTGTGAGATTCCGAAGCTGGCCTGGCTGAGAACAACACATCCAAAAGCAAAGTAGCAAAGAAAACAAAGCCATCGGCTTCCTTAGCTCTCTCATCAGAACCATACTAAATTAGAGTGGGGGAAACCTGGGTTTCAGTGTTGGGATGTTATTTATATGTCTAGCCTGAAAAAAGGAACAACTGGGTGTCTCTAGGGCTAATGAAGGTTATCATTTCAAATCAGTGCTCTTCAGCACAGATTGAACTAATGAAAATGTAATTTCAATTAGTTATAATTGCCTCCTTGAACTCCTACTAGATTTTCTTGAGACTTTCTTTTTGGATGAAAATCAAATTATTCCCCAACTCCATATCTGGGAGGCAACTTGGGAGAAGCCTAGAGTGGGAATCCAAAGTCCTGGGTTGGAGCCTTGGCTGTGCCACTGATGGGTGGCTGTGGGGAAATCCTTCCTTTCTATGGGTCTTAGTTTCCTGCAGTGTAAAATAAAGGCATTGGCATTTGGCAGGGGCAGGGAAGAAGCAGAGTGGGCAACTGGTAACATGGGGAGCTGAATTTAACCAGACAAAACAGCTGCAAGCCTCCTCAGAGCAAGCCAGCGGGGCCGCCTCCTAGACAGACACACCATGGGAAACAAAGGCAGCTGAACCTACTCCAAATATAAGAGAGGAGTCCCCTGAAAGCTTGGAGCAGGGCTCCCTCTATCCCAGGAACAGAGAAGAACCTCAACATATAGATAAGGTAATGGGCGGGGAGAGGGAAACACTAGAAAAATGAGCAAAAGACCAAAAAACAAAAAACAACCCCCCCACCGACCTTAGATAGTTACTTTAATGACAAAGAAGACCAAAATACAAACTCAGAAGAGGACAGGAATGTCAAAAAGGAAATAGGTGAAGCCTGAAAGGAAAGTGTGAAAGGCTGTCAAGTCCCAAAAGAACTTGAAAAGAAATGTTAAAAAAAAAAAAGACAATTGACAGAAATACTCAACAGCTAGAAAAAATTCACTAAAGAAATCAATTTCCTAAAAACTAGAATAGGCCAAAAGGAAATGGAGGTACAAAAATACATTGAGGAAAATAAGGAATAGAATGGACTAGAATTATCTTGGATCATTGTATTGCTGAGAAGAGCTAAGTCATTCGCAATCAATCACCATACAATAATTACCCATGTAATACAATAATTAATGCAATGTAATACAATTATGTGTAATAAGTAATACAGCAATTACCCATGTACAATGTTCTCTTGGTTCTACTCACTTCACTTTGTATCAGTTCAAGTCAGTCTTCCTAGGTTTTTTGAGAGCATCCTGTTCCTCATTTCTTATAACACAGTATTATTTTTGCCCTAATCATTTACTACAACTTGTTTGGCCATTCCTCAATTGATGGGCATCCTTTTAATTTCCAATTCTTTGCCATCACAAAAAAAAGCTCCTATAAATATTTTTTTACATATAGGTCCTTTTCCTTTTTTTTTTTTAAATCTCTTTGGGATACTGACCTAGTAGTGATACTGCTAGATCAAAGAGTATGCACAGTTATATATCCCTTTGGACATAGTTCCAAATTGCTCTCCAGAATGGTTGGATCAATTCACAACTCTACCAACATTGCACTGATGTCTCAGTTTTCACATATCCCTTCCTACATTTGTTATTTTATTTTTCTGTCATATTAGTCAATTTGATAGGTGTAAGGTGGTACCTCAGAGTTGCTTTACTTTGTATTTCTCTAATCATTAGTGATTTAGAGCATTTTATATGTCTATAGATAGCTTTGATTTCTTTGAAAATTGTCTATTCATATCCTTTGACTGTTTATCAATTGGAGAATGATTTGTACTCTTATAAATTTGACTCAGTTCTCTATATTTGGTAAATGGAGCCTTTATTGTAGAAATGTATTATAATTTTTTTCAGTTATGATTGTGTATTTCCCTCCATCCTATTTCCTCCATTTATACTACTATACCTCTCTTCTTGTCCTGTCTCTCTCCAAGTGTTTTGCTTCTGATCACTAACTTCCCCCATTCTACCTTCCCTTCTACCTGCTCTCCCTTTTCTTATTCCCTTTACTTCCTACGTCCCTGTAGGGTAAGATAGCTTTTTATACCCAATTGAGTGTGTATGTTATTCCTTCTTTTAGCCAATTATAGTGAGAGTAAGGTTCAGTCATTGCCTGACACCTCTCCCTTTCTTCCCTTCTACTGTAAAAGATATTCACACTTCTTATGTAAAATGATTTAGCTAATTCTACCTTTCTCTTCCACCTTTCTCCCATATAACCCTCTATCAATTCCTTCTAACTGCCCTAACAATGAAAAAGTTTTTAGGAGTTACAAGAATCTTCTTTCCATGTAGTAATGTACATAGTTTAACCTTATTAAATCCCTTAGAATTTCTCTTTCCTGTCTGCTTTTTATGCTTCTCTTGAGTCTTGTATTAGAAAGTCAGTTTTTCTATTTAGCTCTGGTCTTTTCATCAAGAATGCTGGAAAGTCCTCTATTCCACTGAATATCCATTTCCCCCGTTCCCCCCCTCCCCAGAAAGATTATACTAAATTTTCCTGATAGATGATTCTTGGTTGTGATTCTAACTCCTTTGCTTTCTGGAATATCATATTCTAACCCCTCTGATCTTTTCATGTAGAAGCGACTAAATCTAGTGTTATCCTGACTGTGGCTGCATCATATTTGAAGTGTTTCTTCCTGGCTGATTACAATATTTTCTCCTTGATCTGGGAGTTCTGGAGGTTGGCTATAATAATATTCCTTGGGATCTCTTTCAGGAGGTGGTCAGTGAATTTTTTCAATTTCCAATTTACCCCCTTATTCTAGAATATCAGGACAGTTTTCTTTAATAATTTCTTGAAAGAAAATGTCTAGACTCTTTTTATGATCATGGCTTTCATGCAGTTCTTAATTTCTCTTAAATTCTTAAATTCTCTCTCCTGGACCTTTTTTCCAGGGCAGTTATTTTTCTAATGAGATACTTCACATTTTCTTCTGTTTTTTTTTCTTCATTCATTTGATTTTGGTGGGTTTTTAAAATTTGTTTGTGGACATGGGCTTGGGACTGTGACTCTGAACTGTAATCTGGATATGAGTATAGGCAATATCCTGGACTCAGTGTCAGTAGAAGCCCTGTAATCTCCTTTTGAGAAGTTGTCCAACTCCCTTACCAACTGTGGGCTGAGAGCTCAGGAAGCCTCTTGCTGCCACTGATTCAGCTGCCCTGAGGTGGAGTCTTGCTAAGGCATTGATTGCTCTAGATTGTATTCCACTCTCACCTTAGTTTGACAGACACCTTCTTGCTGACCTTCTAAGCTGTCTCAGAATGGAAAATTATTTCATCCTATCCTTTTGTGGATTCTGTCACTCCAGAATTCATTGTGGGACATTATTTTAAAATTGCTTGGGAGAGCTCAGGTGAGTCTCTGGCTTTTGATTGCCATTTTGACTCAGCTCTATCCAAAGCAATCTAATTTTTAAATGCCTGAAGAAAATTTCAAGAATATAATCCTCCCTGTTACTGGCACTCTCACCCTTTTGAAAATTACCTTGTATTACTTTCAACAAATATTGATGTAATTTATTTGTATAGATTTATCTATTTGAATCATATATCTCCCTTGAAGAATGTAGCTCATAGGTAGGTGACCAGGGGCAAGTCACCTTGCCCTTCTCTTAGAGTTGCTGCTAGGTCAGAAAGTAAGGATTTAAAAAAGAAAAAGAATGCAAGCTTCACGAGGGCAAAGCCTTTTGTTTTCATCTGTGTTTCTTCAAAGTCTGGCCAATTCTTTTGCACATAGGGATGAATGTTGGTTGAATCAAATTTAATTATTGAACCCTGATCCAGAAGGAGTCAAAGAACCTAGTAAATCATAAGCATTCAGTATTCACTAATGTAGGAGACAGGGTGAATGTGATCCAGAGACTTGTGATATAACCTGTATCCGATCCACCTTTTTGAAAATGGGGGGCAACTAGCCATGGCTAGAACCTCTGGGAACACAACCAAGCAATTGGATAATCAGGGAGTTTACCAGCTAACATTATGAAGGAAATCCAGCCCTGAAGTCCTCATCATCATATCACCAACCAATGTCGGATCTGGAAAAGAACCTAGGGCTCATCTGGACCATCTCCCTTATTTGAAAGAAGAGGAAACTAAAACTTTCTTGTTCGAGGTCATGTAGGAAGTCAGTGACAGAGAGGGCCAGAATTAGCCCACTGTCTCAAAGATGAAGTTTTTACTTGGAATATTTTGTTTGTTTGAAAAAAATGAACCATGTGATTAAATGGTTTGTGGGGAAATTATGGAGCTTTAAAGTTTGAAAAATGCTTTACATATTTATCTCATTTGAATCTCACAATGATTCTGTGAGGCTGAATCATAAACACTATTATTCTTAGGTAGTGAAGCTCTCCCCCACATGCAGCATGGGGGTGTCTTTGTGTGGCTAATCACATTGCTATGACTTATCTCACAGGGTCCTTGTCTGGTCTATTGGTTGGTTACTAGCTGTGGTGGTATTGATTCTGGGTTTCCTTATCCATAAGATGAGGAAGTTGGAGGAGATATTCTCCAGGGACTCTTGGAAATGTTCGGCAAACCCCAAAGTATTCTCCTAATATACGTGATTATTGTCCTTATTATTTTACAGATGTAAAGATTGACATATATGTCATAGATTGACATATACATGTCATAGATTGACATATGCATATATATATATATGTATATATATACAGAGTCAGTCAACTACAGGCTTTTACTGAGCACCTGCTGTTTGGGATACTATTAAGTTCTTATAAATACAAGGAAAGTCAAAAATAGTCCCAGCCTTCCAGGAACTCACTTTCTCATTGGGGAGATGTGAAAAAAATAATTGTACATCAAAGATATATACATAAGTCCTAGAATAAGGTTCTCCTGTAATTTTCTTGAGATTATAGTGTCAGGGCTGAAGGGGACTTTAGAGGTCATCTCGTCCACACCTTTCCTTTTGCAGCTTTGGAAACTGAGGCCCAGAGAGATTCTGATTTGCCCCGTTTCACAAAGCTAGTAAAGGGCAAAGCTAGAATTTAAACCCAGATCATCTGGCTCTAATAATTAACTTCTCTACTCAATTTCCTTAGGTAGTTCTCATCATGTAGAGGACAATGACACACTACTTTAGGATTGTGACTATTGCCAGGTGTCTCTGGAGGCAAAGAAATGAGGAGTTCCATTGCCTATTTGGGTTCTATTTTTATTGAAATCTCTATTAACTTGTTTCTCTCAGGGCAATTAAATTGTCATGGTAGCCAAGAGTGGAGTGAAGTATTGCTGTGGAGTAGGAGGTGCTTTCACGGAGAATGCACGCTTTGAAGCTCAGAGAATCTCCTGAATCCTTCCCAAGAGTCACGGTATGTGGGTGTGAGTGCTCCCTCCACCACCATGACATCCACCATCTGCTGCCCAGCCTCCTGGTGATGAGTCTGGCTGGTCCTTTAAGGGCCCCTTGGGTTAAGAGCAGGTATAACTTTGGGGGAGCCAGGGTCACCTCCCCTGAGGAGGACATCCTTGGAGGGACCATGGAGATCACCTACCATGGAGATCACCTACAATCAGGGGCCACCTAAAGCCCCCCAGCCCCCCAGTGCTGGAACTCCATCAGAGCTCTGCTGATGCTAAGGCCAGTGTTCTCTCCAGAGAAGGGCTTCCTCAGAGAGCTTCCTTTAAAAAAAATTGCTGTTACAAGAAATTACGAATGTGATTTCAGAGAAACACAGGAAGTGATATGAGTATCATAATCAGGAATGATGTAAGCAGAAGAAATAAAATATCATTCCCAGTAACTATACAAAACCGAAGAATATTAAAACCATCAACAGTGAGTGCTGGAAAATTCTAATGGCCAATCTTGGACCCAAAGAAGAGACAGGAAAATTAATTTCCCCTGCTTATTTGCAGAAACGAGTGCCTATGGGACAGTAAGGTAGCACAGTGGATAGAGTGCCAGGTCTGGAATAGAGAGGCCCTGGGTTCAAATTGGACCTCAGACACTTCCTAGTTGTGAGACCCCAAACAAGTCACTTCACTCCATTGCCTAGTCCTTGTTGTTGTGTCTTGGAACTCAGACTTCAAGATGGAGGTAAGGGTTTAAAAAAAGAAAGTACAGGCAATATCAAAGCAAAAAGGTAATAAGATAACATATAATAAGCAAATAATATATAGAGATATTATATATGAATTATGTAATGTATTAATATATAACATAAAAGATAATACATTTTAATTTTAAAAAAGAAAATATATTAAAGAAGGGGTTTTTTTAAAAGACTTTCACAAAGCCTGAAGACTAAAGCTTTGTTCTCAGCCCAAATGGAGTCTTACTCTTGCCACAATTTGGCAACACTCCCACATCTCTCTTTAACTTTGCTAGAGATCCTAAAATGTTTGTACTGAAAGGGACTCTCAGACAGAGAATCACAGTGCATCAGAGCTAGAAAGGATCTTCCAGGTTATCTTGTACAATCCTCTCATTTTATAACTCAAAAGCTGAACCCTGTGGGAAGTATCTTGCTTAAGGCACCCCCTAGTTATTAGAAGCTCGGTCTTCTTCCCCCATTCTTTCTTTGATAGAATTTAACAGTTTCGCGTCTCAAGTTTGCTGCAGAACCAATTTTAAAGAGAACATTTATCACCTGTATATAGAATGGAAGTTTTTAAGCTCCTCTATTACAAGGAGGGTGCGATTTTTCCCCTAGAAGAAGTTCAGAGTAATGTGCTTTTCTCAAGCTCTGTGCATGGCAATCAGGCCTGAATTTGATCTCGGTGTGCTAAGGGTGGAAGGTTGCCATCATACCTACAAACACTGAAATTTGGGAAAGGGGTCTTTGGAAGTCCACGTCAAAATGGAAAGGCAGGAAGTCGTCCAGCCCTGGCCAAGAGCTGGCAAAGAGAGCAGCCCTTCCTCGGCAGCTGTGGCAGCCCCCTCCCTGCTCCAGATGGCCCCACAGAAAGGTTTATCTGCAGAACACGATGCGCCTATGACGTGGTATTGTTTTCCAGGAGGGAGGGGAGCTCGAAGGAGAGCTGGAGCTACAGATTAGACCTACTGTTCCCAAAGCCAAAGGACCACAATGTGTCCTGCCAATTTAGATACAAAGATTAGGCACGCCAGTGGCATGATGGGCAGGGTGCCGAGGCCAAGAGAATGCCCCCAAACAAAAACAGCGTTTACGAATCTCAGGAGTCTACTTGAATCGCCTGAGTGAAGTGTTTTAGAAAAAAAAGAGGCTTTCCTATTTATATCTGTATGATCATATTATGATTTTTAAAAATATCTATCGTGCACTCATAGGCCATTTTGCCTAATTACTTGTAATCTTTTGCCATAAGAAATGAACAAAAGCGACACTCTGAAATCTTGAAGGTTTTGTTCCTTTTATTCCCCAATACAGCAGAAATGTGCCTTTGGGTTGACGGGCCACAAAGCAGCCGAGATCCCGCACGACTCAATAAAGCTTTGTCTCCACAAACACGGATCGGTTTTACCAGGAGGGGTGGAGGCTACTGGGAAAGGGCGCTGGTTCTCCACTCATGCCAGCCTCGGAACCATTTGAAGTTTGAGTCGAAGAAAATACCAGAGCACTGAACGGAGGTCCTGGAAAGCCTGAGGCCAGATAACCCAGCCAGCGTTAACTGTTAGTGATGCTGGGGAGGCCTGAAAATGCCTCTCCTTCTAGACCACTTTATACAGTTATGTGTATCCTTGACGAAGCTTTCGGCCCGATGGGGAGGGAGTTTCCTTTGTGCGCAGGTATTTTAGGGCACCAGAAGGTCGCCTGAGGAAGGGAATTAGGTTTGAAGTTACCATTAAGCCGTATATTGATCATTAACTCTGCAGTTAAACTGCCTTGCTTTCTCCCTCAGATACATTTGCTATAAGGACGTGCAGGCAGCATTTTGGCTGGGACTCTTCTCTTTAACTGTGGCAGAGGCAGCAGAGGCTTCTGGCACTATGAGAAGGTTCGTTTATTTAAAGAAGAAAATGGGACACAGAATTTTCCTTCAAAGAAATCAGCTTAGTGAAATCCAGGGAAGATGAGAAGCGGCGAGGCTCCACGACCGTGATCTTTTACAAAGGACAGCATGAAAATATTTTAAATAATTCTTTTATTGATTCCTACATAATAAGCTATTTAAAAAATAAAAAAATTTCACGAGGAACCTGTTTTTCACAGTACTGAACACATATGAATGTGAGATGTCGAGCTGGGGAAGAAGGCTTAAATCTTCTTCCCCTCTCCCACTATCAGGGGGAGGCTTTGAAATCACCTTGGAGGGGAAGCCAACAGAATTGCAAAGCAAATAAATAAATAAAATAAAAATATAAAAGCTAAAAACCTAAGAAAATATTTTTCTGGCTTGCCAGCCACACAAGTTGAGTCTTTATTTTGAAAGAAATGGTTTATGTTGAATCTTCCTTGATAGAGGAATAAGAGGGTGAAAGTGAACCGTCAACATGGAAAAAGACAGGGTCCCTTTAAGCAGTCAAAAAGAAAAAGGTTCAATTTCTGAACTCAAGAGATAACTGTGTGCCAGGGCCTCTGGGTAACATTAAGATATGATCATTTGCTGGGAACAAATGTTTTCATCTCCCCCCTTTTATGTATTTGGCAATACTTGTAACACTGACTCCCTAGTTGCTATTTCTTTGTTCAATTTTTCCTTTTGCCTCAGAACTTTATCACACACCAGCCTTCCCTCTGATAAATCACAATTCTTGGCATCTTGGTTGGTTGGGTTCGTATGGCCTCAAAACAGAGAAGCCAGCTGAATTTCCACCTTCTTCATCCTCTGGCTCACAGCTCATTTCTCAGAATCCTAAAGCAATGAGGAATCATCCAGATAGGGAATAATGTCATCCAGAGCCTTATACTTCTGAGTTGGGATGGTTTAAGCCGTTCTAGGTGTGATGTGCATAAAAAAAAGCCTTCGTTGATTCTTTGCATTCCCTTTATGGAAATCTGAAGCAGCAGCCGCAGCCAGGCACTATTTTCAGAGCTGTGCCAACACTTGTTAATAATGCTGGTGTATAAAAGACATGCCCATTTCAAACTCTTTTAGATCCAAAAAAAAAATTACCATTTGCTGGGAAGAGAGCAGAGCAAACAACTGCCACAAATCACAATCAGAATGAAATGCTGCTCTTGGTTTTAAATGAAATCCAAGTACCCCCTCTGGAGCTGTCGTGACAAGCCCAGCTCTGGCATCCATCAGCTGGACAAAGAGGTTAGAACTTCAAATTAAATATAACCGACCTTCCCATCTCTGATGAGGCTCTTGGCCTTTTGCTCCTGTGCATAATTATAACTGACACTAATGGTCATGACTCCTATTTCCTCAGCTCCATGGAATTTCATCCTTTCAAATCACCTTATCATGCTATTGACTTGGAATCTAAATTTGGCCATTGTGATTTTATACAGTGGGACTATATCTCCTGGGGTAAACTCTTGCAAGAAAGGTGTTATAAAATCAGAGGCTTTATTTATTTTCTTAAAGCTGGTTATTTTAATTTCATTCTGGGGTAAACTCTTGGGAGAAATGTGTTATAAAATCAGAGGCTTTATTTAATTTCTTTAAGTTGGTTATTTTAATTGCACTGGGGCTGATCTCCGAATGGTAGAAATGGAAAAGATACCCCTGACTTCAAGATACTATCCAAACCGTAACTGTACTTGGACAAGTTCTCCCCAAGAGGACAGACTGAGGCAACAGTATAACATACACAGAAACTAAGTACAAATTGCAAACAGAAACATATGTACTTTATAAAAGGAAGACGCCTTTTGGCTTTGTTTACAGACTGTTGGTGGTAGGTTTTTTGTTATTTTTTTTTTTTAAGTATATGGAGCCTCCCACAGTTACCAGGCAGAAAAGCAAAACACTGGAAAAATCAACCAACAGATTTTTAAAAGCTCAGACAAAAAACCGGGTGTTTTGCTTTGATTAATCATTCACGACCAATAACTTAGGGTGACTAAAGCTCTATTGACTTTCCCTCTGGCATATTACACCTTTCTAATTCCCCATGGAGAAGCTGTGCATTAATGAGGAAGAAAAAGCAGGAGCTAACAACAAACTCCCCATTTTCTGAAGTGTAAAAATAAAATATAGAAGTCTGGAGTTCACCACCTTAATCATTTCATTTACTGCTTTTAATTGAACTATGGTCCAGTTGAATGGTCTCAGTAGAACTCTGCTAGTCGTTATTATCACAGGCTAAACCATCATTGAGATGTTCTGTATAGTGGGTGCTGCAGAGCACTCACTTTCATTTTAAGTCAAAATATTCACTCACCAGAAATATGAGTATGTTCCCCAAATCAGAAAACTTAAGCTTTTCCTTGTTATGGTTAATACTATCATTACGAAAAAAATTTTTTTACTGCCAGATGCAAAAGAAGGAAAGATGAGCATCACGCAGAAGGTGATGGAATTCTGAAGTAAGGAGGGGAGAGGGAACAAACATTTATTAGCTCGCTATGTCAAAGATGGAGGGAAGGACCTACTTGTACAAAACATGTCTAGGAGCTCTTTTGGTGGTGGCAAAGAATTGGAACCTGAGGGGACGTCCATTCATTGGAGACCGACTGAACAAGTCATGGTATATGATGATGATGGAAAACTACTGTGCTATAAGGAGCCCAAAGCCAAATGATTAACAGGATAATGACAAGAAAACCTAGAAGGATTTATATGATCTGATGCAAAGTGAAGTGAGTAGAACCAGGAGAACATTGTAAGGATGATCAATCATGAATGACTTAACTGTTATTAACAATGCAAGAATTTTGGACAACTCCAAGGAACTCAGGATGAAAAACGCTATCCACCGCCATAGAAGGAACTGACAGAGACTGAATTTAGATCGAAACATAGCATTCTTCACTTTATTTCCTCCATGAATTTTTCTCTAGTGTAAGTGATATGTCTTGTTTCACATGAGTATGGAAATATGTAATGTAGATAACACATGTACAACCTATAATATAGTCGCTGGGGAAGGGCTGAGGGGCAGAAGGGAGGGAGAGAACAAGGATCGTAAAATGTCAGAAAACGATATATGATATATGATAGGAATGGGGGCCATTTCCTCAGCCCTAAAATAAAATTAGTAAAAAAGATCAACTTGGTACTAAAGGACAAAGGCATTTTTACTACACTGTAATTCTAACAGTGCACCTTAGCATGGAATTTCAAAATCTGGATGCTCAAATTTTCTTTTCAAATCAGAAAATCCTGAGAATTTTCTCATTTGGGTGATAAAGATAAGCTATCCCTGGTCCTGCTGCAGTGTGTTCAGGAACAGGTCTTTCTTGCTCAGTTGGGGGCTTTGTTTCTGACATTCTCTTCAGGGGGAGGTTTTCTCCATGCTGAACACAGACCCCAGTTAATGACCTGGGAAGACAGGCAATCATGGTGAGACGTTTATTGGGGGAGTGTGAGAAGGAAGAAAAATACAAGGTCTCTTCTCACTTAACATTTGTTGTGTTAAGCTTCTCAAATAAGACTCTTTGTTCTAGCTTCAATGTCTTGATTTCTAGATGTAATGAAGACTGGTAAAACGCCCTTTAACAACTATTTTGCCAATTTCAAATGACTCTGTGACATCTTTCTAGAAAGAGAATGGAATAAATTTGAGGGTGTATAAAACCTTTTTGGATTAAAAATAAGTTGGTTTGGGCATCTCCCCTCTAGGATGCTTACACTTAACTGAATTCAAGCTCGAAAAAAATCCCTACTTGCAGGATACAAAATAATGTTGTTATTTGAAAAAAAAAAATCTCATTTTTTTTTTGCTTTTCCCCTTATTCTTTTCAGTTATTGTAGTAATGATCGGGAAAATCATAATCAACCACTAAGAGATATTTCCAAACTAGAAAAGTTAAGCATGTCAGTATGATTGCTTTTCTTTGAATAAAATGAAAAGGAGTAGAAAAAAATTATATTACCTTCAGGCAACTAAGGCAAATTTTTGCATCAAAGGTGAGGTTTGTGCCCATCCTCAGCAGCTCCTGGACTTGGGTACTTGACAGTATTTCAAACTCTTAGGCACAAGTGCTTATAATTCTAATTTCATTGCTATGGCATGTTGTTTAAAATATTAGTAACCCTTACTTGGGAAGGCTTTTTGTTCAGACAACCATGAAGGCTACTGTAAATTCTCGGAACAAAGTAAATCTGTGCTGCCAACAGCTGCAGGATAATTTCCACACTGTGGAAGACTGCTTGGCTAAAGTCCATCCTCTTCCAAACCCATCTTTTCCCAACAGAATAATCCCCCTTCAGAAATGCATTTCAAGAAACAATCGATACCATGGGAAAAGACTGTTTTCTTGAACAAGGACAATCAGCTTCATCTGGGGAGACACTTTAGAACAGATCTCAAAGTGTCCCTTGCAGCAACTGCGTCCTGCATACGTTTAGCCTTCCAAATCTGTGAATTTTCTCTTCTTATAATTCTGAACCAGGCTAGAAGCTGTGATCTGAGAAGCTTGACCCTTCTCCCAGCATTGAAAGTCATTCAACCCTTTCTGGCCTGTTTGAAACAAGCCCCGTTCCAGCTCATCCAGCCGGGCGACCAGGCTTGAGGTGTCTTCATTGTAGGCATTCTGAGAGGAGTCCATAATACGGCGGAAACGCCCGATAAATGTCTAAGAGAGGAGGCAATCACAGTCATCATTGAGCTACAAGATGAAAAAATGCCATTCCTACTTTTCACTTGAATTGGTAAACCACCCAAATGGGATGGAATTTTAAAAAGTTAATATTGCCTCAAACTCAGACTGAATTCCACTGAGATTTTTGACCTAATGACCAAGAATCACATAAAATTTTCAACCATAAAAATGTCCGATCTTGTTATTCTAGGTTTTTGCTTTTTGCGCCTGAGAGCAGGACTTGAGGTATGGGACCCAAACCTGCCTTTGCTGCCATCTTGGTCTGGGAATCATAGGATTTTGAGCTAGAAGGAGCCTCTGTAATCTGCCTTCTGACCCCAGCACTCAAAACTGAAGCCTCTCTCTCCAACGTTACTAATGATCTCTTAACTGTCAAATCTGATGATTTTTTCTGATTTTTTCTGTCTCCATCTGTCATGACATCTCAGCAGCATTTGGCACCGCTGATCACTCTCTCCTCCTCAATACAATTCTCTGAGTTGTGACACTGCTCTTTCCTGGGTGTCCTCCTACCTATGTGACTCCTCCTTCCCTAAATAGCTCTAGGCACTCTTGTCTTCTCTAGTCTTTCACCTGGTGGCCAGATTTTTAAAGAGGGCAGCTAGCTGGCAGTGAATAAAGTGCCAGGCCTGGAGTCAGGAAGACTGATCTTCCTGAGTTCGAATCCAGCCTCAGACACTTACTTACTAGATGTGTGACCCTGGGCAAGTTACTTCACTTTGTTTGCCTCAGTTTCCTCATCTGTAAAAGGGGCTGCAGAAGGAAATGGCAAATTACTCCATTATTTTTGCCAAGAAAACCCCAAAAGGAGTCAAAAAGGGTCCAATACGACTGAAAAGTCAGAACCACATTATCATCTTTCTGTAGATGACTACTGGATCTTTATTTCTAGTCCCAGTCTCTCTCCTGAGCTCCAGGCCCACAATACTACCTTCTCAATGACATAACAAAACTGGATGTCCAGTAGACATCTCAAGTTCAACATGACTAAAACAGAACTTCTTATCTTTCCTTTCCAAACATTCCTGCCTTCTGAGCTTCCCTAACTGTCAAATCCTTTTGGTCTTCCAGGTCTGTAACCTTAGCATTACCTCAGACTCCTCTCTTTCACCTCATCTATCCAATTAGTAATAACAGGTAGCATTTAGTTAGCACCTCCTTTGTGCCAGGCACTGTGCTAAGTACTCTACAAATATTATTTCGTTTGCTCTTCATAGCAAACCTGTGAGGTAGACCCTATTATTATTGCCATTTTGCTGCTGAGAAAAACTAGGCAAATAGAAGTTAATTATAACCCTCCACACAGCTAGGGATTGTCTGAGGTGGGATCTGAACTCAGGTCTTCCTGACTCCAGGCCCAGTGTTCTGCCCACTACACCACCTTGCTTCCTGTGATCAGGTGCAAAATACTGGCTTGTTTATCTACACCTCTCAAAACCATCCCTCTGCTACTCTTCATTCATCCTATACTTTTGTTTGTGACCTGGACTATTGCGATGATTCCTAACTGATCCCTTTGCCTCTAATTTCACCTCACCCTTTCTGAGGAGTCCTTAACCTCTTCTGTTTCACGGACCCCTTTGGTTTATACACTCCTTATCACAAGGTTTGAAAATAACTGAAGGAAATGCTAAGTTTTAGTTAGAGGTGAATGAAAATAAAGATGTCATTTTTTCCCTCCATCCAAGTCAAATGACACACTAAGATCTCTCCCTGCAGCCCTTGAAGTCCCTGAACACCATCCTTCAAACAGCTATCAAAGTGGTGTTCCTTCTGTACCAGTCTGGCCACACCATCACTTACTCAGCAACCTGCCCTGGCTCCTTACTATCTCTGGAGAAAATGCAAATTCTTTTGTTTCTCTTTTAAAGCCTTTACAACCTATTCTCAACCTCTCTGCCTCCCCCTGCCAGGCTCTGGTCCAGCTTGCCTGGCCTTCTTTCTCAACCACACACACGACATGCCTATCTCTAGGCCTTGGCACTGGGCACCCTCCAAAATCTGGAATGCATTTCTTCATTCCTGTTGCCTCAGGGAGTCCCCATGCCTCTTCAAGACCCAACTCAAACACCCCAATGCCATTTCTGACCCCACCAACTGCTAGCACCCTTTCTTTCTAAATGATCCTGGACTGAATCTATTTTTATAATAGCTAGTGTTTGTAGTATTTTAAGATTTGCAAAGCATTCTACATTTTATCTCATTTGATTCATATGATAACCCCATGAGGTGGGTGCTATTACCATCATTATTTTGCAGGTGAGGAAACTGAGGCTGAGACTGAAATGATTTGTCCAAGGTTGCACAACTAATTCTGAGGCAGAATTTAAACTGCATCCACTGGCGCTCCATTCACTGCACCAGCTCCCTGTAGGGATACGTCTTGTCTCCCTAGGTAGAAGGTAAGCTTCTTGACAGCAGGGATGGTTTTATTTGGGTCTTTGTATCCCCAGTGTGTGGTTCCAAAGAAATGCTTGTTTACTGACTGCTTTAATATAGGCTAGTCCAATCCTTCATTTTATAGATGCGGGTTTTCAACAGGAAATAAAACCTCTGAATTTCTATTCTTTCTCCTGTGTAATGGTCCTATATCTTGGCAGGCAGGTGACTATCAGAGTTAAGATAAAGCAATTTTAAAAAATCAATGGAGACAGAAAACTCACTGGAAAAAAAATAAAATTAAGAAGGCTATTTCTAGAGACCTAGAAACAAGGATTTTCCTCATTTCATTAACTTGAATTTTCCCCATAACTATATTTTTTTCTTTCCAATTTCTATGCACTAATGTTTTCCAAATTAAAATCAAACGAAGCCATTTTTGTTTACTATTAGCAATGAAAACAGCATCATCAGTTTAAAAATGGTAACACCTTGTCAGACAAAACATCTTTATTTACCCATCAGTCTGTCTGGTGATGTCAGCAGAGTCCTCAGGAACAAATGTGTGTCTAGCCGACTGCTCATCCCAAGTAAGAAAAAACAATAAGAGCTTTGGGCTGCTTCAGTCCCAAGAAGCAGGTGGGGAGGTTGGTTTGTTAGACAATAGATAATGGAGTAAAACTAACTAGTAAAAATAATCAAAATGTTATACTTTTCCAGTAAGGTAATATGCTAGGAATTTTAGTTAGTCCAACAGACATTGAGGACAATGGGAGAAGGAAATAAGAAGTAAATCTGCTTCAACTGAGGTCCTCAGACAGGCCACGTTTTTACTGCTGGAGTTAACTAAACAGAGGACCCTATGACTTGCTACCATATTTCCCTCTATTCTGAAGCTTCCTGATCATCTTTGGTTTCCCTGCCAGCTGTTTGTAGGCAAATACAAAAATAGCAGTCAAGTAAGGTTTTGGTTTTTTGTTTGTTTGTTTTGGCCAGAAAGGATAGTCTAATTTGGAATAGGGAGCAATATCAACTTTACGATTTTTAATATAAGAATGTTGACCTGTTTCCTGACTATTTTTATATCCTTCTGAAGCAAAGAGCCCAGCAGACCCAATATTCAAGATTTCATCTCCATTACTTGCCTGTAAGAGAGACTGGGACACATCTGTATTCTCTGGACTTTCGAAATGCAGGAGCTGAGAACCAAAGCCATAATAGTGGGGCCCCATTTTATGGAGGTCCACCACATTGGCATCAGCACTGAACACTGTCCTCCAACCCTCTTTATAAATCTTGGGGAGTTCCACAGAAAGTATCCGTCTCTTGTTGTCATAAAGTCCTTTTGCCAGCCACAGGGGAATTTCCAATTTTGAGCCCTAAGAAAGAAAACAAAGACATGGTCTCAGAAAATAGATCAATCAGAAGGAAAATGCACAGGACAAAAAAGAAAAACAAACCATTAGATAAGTTCAGACTTTATCACTGAATGACTGTTGGTAGCAGATTTTGCAGTTATTTTCTGAAAAGTGAACTGTGGAGGCTGAAATAATTTTCATGACAACCTAGAGAAAGAAAATTGATGAATACATGAAAAAAGGCTAAAAACAAAATTTGAGTATAAAGGAAAGTTTTAACATACATCAAATTTACTTTCTGATGGTGTTCAGTAAACTGTTCAAATATTAAAAACTTGGGCATGGTATTTGTCTCCTGACCTGACTGCTGGTTCATTTCTTAAGCTGGCAATAAGCCCCATGGATAGGTATTTTGGTTCCATTAGTTTTAACTGTTCAACTTCACATACTATTTAGAAAAATTTACAAAAGGGCATTGACTTATCTCAGAGATAAAAGGAAAAGGACCTATTTGTACAAAAAGATTTTTGGCAGCTCTTTTTGTTGTTGCAAAGAATTGGAAATTGAGGGGGTGCCCAAGAATTGGGGAACAGCTGAACAAGTTATGGTATATGGTTGTGATGGAATACTACTGTGCTGAAGAAATAACAAAAAGGAAATTTTCTGAAAAATTTGGAAACAATTATATGAACTGATGCAAAGTGAAGTGAAAAGAACCAGGAGATCACTGTGCCTAATAACAGTAGTGTCATAATGATGATCTTGTGAAAGACTTGGCTACTCTGGTCAATACAATGATCCAAGACAATTCCAAAGGACTCATGAGGAAAAAAATGCTATCCACCTTCAGAGAACTGAGTACAAACTGAAGTATAATTTTCTTACTTTGTTTTTCTTGCTTTAAAAAATATATAGCTAATATGAAAATATATTTTTCATGAGTTCACATGTATAATTAATATCATATTACTTGCTTTTTCAGTGGGTTGGGAAGGGGGCAAGAGGGATGAAGAGAATTAAGAACTCAAAAATTTTTAAAAAAAGTGCTAAAAATAATTTTTTTTACAAAGAGTTGACTTGTATATATTCCTAAAACTAAATGGCTTAAACTTTCATATTACATTAAATAGTTGTATTGATGCACACCATACATCAGGTAGTACCTTATACTTTAAGGGATCTTTAACCTCACTGATATGCCCTCCAGCAGTATATGATAAAATCCATGCTTTCAGACCTTGGTGACTCTTGTTCACACCCTTTCATAAATCACCCACAAGGGTTCCTTCTATCCACAGGATTAGAAAGGGCCTGCCTTGAAATCTCTTCACATGAGGTAAGTGCCAATGAAGCATGTAGGCTGTCCAGTACGAGTTCTATGGTCTAAAATGTGTCCCTGACCACAATCCCTCCCATCTTTTCCAGTAAGCTGCTCTCTCAGTTATCATCTCTCTTGAATATTTAGTCTCTCCATACATACTGGTTCCTTCCCTACTACCTTCATAATATGCCTGAGTCTCCATCTTTTTAAAAAATAAAAGAACCCTTCACTATCATGCTCTCAGTTATCATTTTATATCTCCCCTCTATTTCTTAGCCAAACTCCCAGAAAAAAAAGTGCCTTCACTTTCTCACCTCTCCCTCACTTGACCCTTCCTTTACAATCTAGCTTCTAACCTCATTACAACTCAAAATGGACCTTCCAAAGTTACCAATTGTCTCTTCATTGTAAAATCACATGTTCTTTTCCCAATCATCCTCCTTCTTGCTCTGTTGACCATTCTTTATACAGAAACATTCTTGTCTTTGAGTTTTTGTGATGCTGCTCACTTTCAACCCTCCTCCTACCTCTAAGTAATATAGCATTACTAGCATTACAAGATGGGTTTTGATTTCAGGGATATGTGTAGAGGTCATTAAAAACATTTTTTCATTTCTCAAACATAATCCAAATTTCTTCCTTCTCAATTATTTGCCTAATTCATCATCTCTCCACAGTACATATGGAGAGGGTCACCAAAGTTAATAATGTAGTTTTAAGCTTTAGTAAGATTAAATTGGCATTAAAGATCCCTTTATCTACCTAAGGTTTATGTACTACTAGACCAGTTCTCTGGAATAGTCATCTCACTGAATATCACAGTCTAGATAACAGGAATTATTCCTCTACCTTGTTTTCCATGCTCATGTCTTCCTTCAGAGATTGTTTTCCATTCACACTGTAGGTATCTCACCCATACAATTTTCTGCACTGTCTCCCCTATTAGAACTCTGGGAGAGCAGGAATCATATTTTTGTCTTTCCCAGTATTCCCCCAAGCACTTAGTCTGGCACATATAATAAATTCATTGACTGACTGGGTATAGGGTTTTAACTAGGAAGCCCAACTGGGCTTCACGGCTTTAGGCAATTAGTAGCTCATCTATAAGCAAGAGCACTGGGAGGACCTTACAGTCACTAAGGAATCTCTCTTCCAAAATCTGTGATGAAGTGGCACGACAGTGGCAAATATCTTTAGCAAGCATTCCTCTTCTTATTTTATACCTCTCTTGATGGCAATAGTCAGAGAAGCATTGAAGAGTGATCTTTGCTGTTCTGCCTGCCAAAGAATCTTTCATTCTTTTAAATTTGTGCAATGGGAGCTGATACTTTGTGGACCGAGAGGATGGCATTCTGCTCTCCTAAATCATATGCTTTAAAAAAACAGTTGAGGGCAGCTGGGTAGCTCAGTGGAGTGAGAGTCAGGCCTAGAGACAGGAGGTCCTAGGTTCAAATCCAGCCTCAGACACTTCCCAACTGTGTGACCCTGGGCAAGTCACTTGACCCCCATTGCCCACCCTTACCACTCTTCCACCTATGAGACAATACACCGAAGTACAAGGGTTTAAAAAAAACAAAACAGTTGAAAAATAAACAGCACAGTGCACTCTTGGCACCTTTTGGCCAAATGGGGGATTGTGAGGAATGGTGTGCTGTAGAAAATCATAGGCAAAATCCTGGCTATTCTCTTCTTGTCATTTCATCAAGGAAGCTCTCAACAGGTATTCTCTAAAGATTTTTAGAAATGAGAAGGCATATGAGTCAGGTGGAACGTCCTGGTCTCTAAGTCATCACTTTTTTTGGTAATAATGTCTGTTTTTTTACATTCATTTGGCATCTTCTTCCTCTTTCAGATATCTTGAGAACTGATCCCTCAGTATTGTGATACAATCTTCACGGATCCATACTTGATCAATTTAATATAAATTGCAACCTTTTTTTTTTCTTTTAGAAAGGAAAGTTTTGAAATAGCCCAATCCTTTGACTGGGTCATGCATTCCATGGGAGGTGACCAGGGGCCTCTTAGCTCCTAGTATCTGGAAGGCTGGCCTCTGACCTGGACTGAAGTCAAGTCTGTCCAACCAGAGAGACCCAGAAGGAGTGACATCACCAGGGGTTATATAAGGTTTGAGGAAACAGGGACTCTCTTGGTCTTGGAGACCTGCCTGGTAGGGCTGCTTCATCATGATCTCTGGCTAAGAAGCCCTTGGGTAATTATGTGACTATTTCTCTCTATCCAACTTCAACCCTTACAATCTAATAAGTCATTATAAATTAACAGAGAGTCTCTAGAGAATTTTAATACTAACATGGCAGAACTGACAGATAGGAGATATGTAACAGGACAGGCATCTTTGCAAGGCCAGGGTTTTGCTTTGCTTGCCTGAACTTAGTTGTTCTACTGGTAGTAGTGCTTCATCAGAAGGTGACAGGGACGTTAAAAAGAAGGAAGGACAGTCAATAAAACATTTCCTAAAAAGACACAGAGAAACAATTCCATTGAGGAGGAAATGGGGGAGTTATCTAAAGATATATGGATGCCAAGAACTTTCATTGCCTAGGTGAGGTTTTTCAGTACAAAAGATGGATAGCAAGATCAGGTAATAGAGGATTTTAAAATGTTGTGTTAAGATTAAAATTCTCTGGAGACCGAGTTTAATTTATAATTATATATTAAATAAATTTAAAAAGCAAGTCAGAGAAAGAAAAGGCCCTGACCACATGTGGCCGGCTGCTCACTTCACACTCTTCATATCCCGCTAGCCAGACTGAGCTGGAGCTCGCCTAGTCACCCGTGCTCACCTAGCTGTCTTGCCTCACTCTCACAGCAATTCTAAATTAGGAGGCCCTTCCTTCCCTGCACCACAAACTTGTATGTTCTGTGCCGTCACTTTTCCGAGTCTCTCTGATTTGCTGGCCAAGCCTGGAGACCCGAGGTTCTGGATTCAAATTTGACCTCAGATACTTTCTAGCTGTGTCCCAGGGTGTCACTTAACCCTGATTGCCGGGCCCTTATCTCCCTTCTGCCTTGGAATTGATGGATTCTTGGGAGGGGGAAGGTATCCTGGCGACGAGAGTGAAAGAGAGAATAAGAACCCCTGCTTCAGTAGATGGGCTGATGATAACAGACAACACGGAAAATGCAACCATTCACCTTTCCTGCTCCTGAAGAGAAGGAATGAGATGCGGGGAGAGGCTGGATGCAGGAAGACCACATAAGCTACTGAGACGTTTCAAATGAGACCTCAGAAAACCCTAGATGAGGCGGTTTTGCCATGACGGGAGAGGGAGAGTGGACTAGCGACGACCAATAAGGGGGGGAAATGGGATGGAGATGATTCCAAGACAACAGACTTGGGGAACCTGGAGTAGGCGTGGACAGGAGGGTCCGGAAGCAAGGGAGGAGATTGTACGCGTGCGCAGCAAGAACTGCACCCCCCCCCCACTGACCAGACGTGCGCGAGACTCCCTCTTGCAACTCCCCCCCACAGTCCACTTGACTACAGTTCCCAGCATTCAGTGCGGTAAAAAGCCGAGAAGCCCAGGCCACACATGGCCGGTGGACCTGACAGGAATTGTAGTCTTTCCTCGGACGTAGGTCGGAGGCATTACCTCGGGAATGCCGCGGTCGCTTTCTCCGCCGCTGCCGCTGCTGCTGCCTCGCTCCAAAAAAAACATTCCGAGGCGGGGCAGGACCGTCTCGGTGCGGGCCGGCAACTTCTCGTGGGACATCAGAATATCGTCGAGGGACAGGAAGTTCTCTTCGGGCCCCAGAGCGCCCGATTCCACCGGGAAATAGGCCTCGGACATGGCAGTACCTTCTCGGTTTCTTCCCGGCGAGGCCGCAGGCGGAACATTCCCCGCCCGTCAAATCTCCCGCTTCTCGTCCGGACCCGGCGCGAGAGACGGGCCAGGAGAGAACAATCTATCCGGCGCGGGGAAATCATCGATTACTCCAAGGCCAAAGCAATCGACCCGTGGAGGCTCTCTGGACTCTGTGGCCAATGGGAACCAGAACTGTTCTTGCTTCACTTAAGCGCAGACTTGTTTAGAAAAAGGAAAAAAACAAAAAAGATTGCAGGCCCCAGAGTTACAAGAATACAGTTGCCAAATATTGCATCAATAACTTTTTGTTGCTTTTCAGTCGGATTCTTCATGACCCCAATTAAGGTTTTCTTTGTAGAGATGATAGAGTGGTTCCCTTGAGCAGTGGATTTAGACAAACAAGTTAAGTGATTTGGCCAGGGCCACACAGCAAATGTCTGATGCCAGATATAAGCCCAACACTCTATCCATTGAGCCATCCAGCTGCTTCCTATCAATTACTTTATATTTTAAAATGTCATATATTATCAAATATGGTACCCCAATAGATCAGTATCAGGTTAACTGACCTTAGAGCTGTTTTAAAAATCAAATCATTTTGGTGATAAAATATTTTGCTATAAGGAATGATGAACCACTTGATTTCTTTAAGAACTAGAAAGACCTCCATGGACTGATGCAGAGTGAAATGAGCAGAACCAGGAGAACGTGGTACACAGAAACATATTTGCAGGATGATCAAACTAGACTTTGCTACTAACAGCAATGCAATGATCCAGGATAATTCTGAGGGACTTATGAGAAAGAATGTTATCCACAGCTAGAGAAAGAACTGTGGGAGTAGAAATGCAGAAGAAACATGGTTTCTCACTTGTTTATTTGGTTATATGAACTAAATAGATATGAATTAAAAGATCATTGCAAAAATGAATAATATGGAAATAGGTTTTGAATGATAATACATGTGGATAATACCAGTGGAATTGCTTGTCAACTCTGGAAAGGGGAAGGGAAGAAGGGAGGGAGACAACATGAATCTTGTAACCATGGAAAAGATATATTTTTAAAAATCAAATCATTTATTTGTTGTTTACTTGCAGTAAAAGACACAGTAAGAGAAAATTATTGCCTCTAAATGAAATAAAGGTATCTTTTCCCACTGTCCTAAAGTGCATTCCCTCTATGCTTTTCTCCAGTTTATTAAAGATATTTTGTTGACATGAGATTGTATGCCCACATAAATATACTGTGTGTTCAATTATATATTCATATATATGAACATATAAGTACAACTAATAATAATAGCTAATTATTCTGCTATTAAGGTTGCTTTATGGTTGGCAAAGCCCATATATATTACCAGTTAATATGTGTGTATGTACATCCATATATCATACACTGTAAACCTTAAAACATGATATATAGCTATTTTTATTAGTTGTCATACATAGGTACATTAATTAGGTAAAGTGTTTTACATGTGTGTAGATATGTATATTTTAAATACATATGGATATAATGCTTTATAAATCATATATATGACATATTAGGTATATATTATATAAACCTAGTGCCTTGTGATCCTTAGAGCACTTTATAACTATATTATTTTTTATTGTACATAGTTGTTAGCATATCCTCATCTCTTCCACCCCACCCTTCCCAATAGAGTGTAAACAGCTCCTTGAGAACAGGGACTGGGTTTTTATACCTTTCTTTGTTTAACTCCAAGCACTTAGTAGGTACTGAATAAATGTTTGCTGGTGGGGGCCAGGTGGGTAGTTCAGTGAATTGAGAGCCAGGCCTAGAGATAGGAGGTCCTAAGTTCAAATCTGGCCTCAGATATTTCCTAGCTTGTGTGACCCTGGACAAGTCACTTAACCTCCATTGCCTACCCTTACCACTATTCTTCTTTGAAACCAATACATAGTATTGATTCTAAGGTAGAAGGTAAGTGTTTAAAAAATAATAAACAAATTCTTTCTGACTCAAAGATGAGTCTAGAAGAGCAGTATTAGGAGAGTATTTTACTGTTTATCTCAGAGGTGGTATTGGCATAATAGTAAGAGCCCTGAACCCTGGGCAAGTCTCATCTGCTTAGCCCTTGATCTTGTGTCTTAGAGTAGTTACTAAGAAAGTAAGGGCTATTTTTAAAGTACAATTATAATATTTGTTTGGTAATTGTTTGCACTTAAAGTATATTTGCATAGATAGGAAAAATTATTATAGTGAATTATAAAAGTTTTACATCAGTTGACAGACCTGGTTCTTCTAGTGTTAATAATACTTGAGAACAGGGGCTAGACTTGTGTTTGTCCTACTACAGAAAGTCTCCTTATTAAGAGTACTTATACATGTTTCACTATTCTAAGGACCTTGATTTTGTCAATATGGATGCTCTCAAAGAGCCATAGAGCTTACAAATCCTCTCCAAATTTAGGGAAGAGTCTTTAAGACTTGTGCCTCCTTTACTCCCAAATCTATAATATTACTTACCTCAACTTGGGGATGCTATTCTCAGCTCAAATCTTGTAATTAAGTAGCATGTATGGTATTATCTCTACATGATAGGAGAGAAAACTTTTTTTAAACTGAGAGAAAAATGGCCTCCATCTTTCTTTATGGAGAAGAGAAACATTTTTATCATCTATAGATCCTCTGTACAAAATTGGTAGGTTTGATCACACAAAGATAAAGGATAACAGGATCCTGGATCTAGCCCCGGAAAGGACCTTAGGGACTCTCTAATCCCATGTTGGTGAACCTATGGCAGGTGTGCCAGAAGGGGCTGCTCCCTTCCTCCTCTCCACACATACCTGAGGACATTTCTCTCATCCCCTGTCTGGGGGAAGGCAGGTGGCTCACATGCCATGTGAGGGTTGCAGTTTGGGCACTCTGTCTCTAAACGTTTTGCCATCATTGCTCTAGTCTGACACCCTCATTTTACAGAGGAGGAATCTGAGTTTCAGAGGTTGTGACTCACATAGACTCACACAGACATTAAGTGTCAGAAGTGGGATTCGAACCTATGTACTCAGTTAACATTTATTATAGAGTCTCCTATGTGCCAGGCCTAGGGATTACTCCTAAAGAGCTCACAGTCTAATGGAGAGAAAACATGCAAACAAGCTATAGTCTGGTTAAACTGGGGGTTATCTCAGAGGGAAAGCACTAGGATTAAGGACTAGGAAGTCTTCCATAGAAGATCAAACTTCCAGGGAAGGTAGACTGTAGAGATAAGGAGGACGTGTTTCAGGAATGGGGGACAACCAGCAAAAACACTCAGATTTGAAAGATGGAATGTGTTCAAGGCACGGTTAGGAACACCAATGTCCAAAGTACTCACTAAAATAGTAAAAACAGTAAAAAGATGATAAGATGATGAAATTCAGTGTTGGCAGGGAAATGAGAAAATAAATACATTCATTGTTGGTGAGAAAGTAGATCGGTGCAAGTTTTTTGACGAGGAACCTAGCAATATGCAAAAGAGTCAGAAAACCAATTATACCCATGACCAGTGATTCTATAACTAGGACTTTAGCCCAAAACATAAAGAAAAAAGGGGCTTGTATCGATAGAAGTATTCATAGCTGCCTTATTTGTATTAGTTCCTCCCATATAGGAATGACTAATATTGTCCAACAACTGGAAAATGGTTGAATAAATTATGATATAGTAGTGAAACCAAAAAAAATGTTTTTGGTCTGGATGTGTGATTTCATCAGGATTGAGGAAATTCCTGTTGTGGAAATTCCCTCTGTTAATGTAAAAGGGAAACTCTCTTATAGTCCTAGAAATTTGCCTGGGACAATAAGGTTAAATGATACGTCCGTCTTCGTAAAGTTATTGTGTGGTAGAAGCAATATTTGAACGTAGGCCTTCTTGACTCTGAAGCTACCCAGTAGCCTCTCTGAAATGTTAAGATGCTATAAAAATGAATATGGATCATACGAGGAAACATTTGAAGATCTATATTTAGCAATGCAAAGTGAATTCTGCAGAAGCAAAATTAGAAACACCTTGACTCTGACTATACAAAGGGAAAGAGAAAGGAATTGAACTTCAGATAGATCTGAAAAAGTCAGAGAACAAAAGTATTTCCTTGTGTGATCCTTTTAAATTCAGAACCAGGTACCCCAGAAATGACTGAGTTGGAAACATCTCTGACTAGTGGTCAACCCATCTGTTGTCTGAAGATCTCCAGGAAGAGCAAACACATGAACATCCCTCCTACTTTTAGGTGGTTTTCATCATTTGGAAATCGTCCCTGTCATCAAATCTTCTTTGTACCTTGTTAGTTAGTTCCTGGTTCTCCCTTTTGGTACCAAACAAACAAGTCTAATCTGTCTTCTATGCTACATTCTCTTCAGTATTTCTTTCAATAATCTTTTCACATATTTCAATATTTCAATATTCTCCTTATTCACCTTTGGAAAATGTAAACCCATTTGATGGGAAAAAATGTAAACCCATTTGATGATCTTGTCGATCATCTCATTGAAAAAAATTTTTTATCATATTTTGTTTTTTACATCTTCAGAATTCCTTCCAGTATCTTATTTCTTGAAAAGCAATCTCATTTGATAAACAACACTGTCCAGCCCTTACTGCTCTTCTGCATTGGAACCAATACTTTGTATTAATTCTAAGACAGAAAGTAAAGATTTTAAAAAAGAAATTAAGAATAACATGAACACAGAGAACTCCAAGAGACAAGTTATTAATGACTTTTGGTCACAAAAACACCCCAGAATGTTAGTTGTATATGTGCTATCATACATGTAATACATATTTCCACCTTCTTGTGATCACTTACAGTAGAGAAAAATTCATGGAGGAAATAAAGTGAAGAATGATATGTTTCAGTCCACATTCTGATTTTGGTCAATTCCTTCTATGGCGATGGATTGTCTTTTTTCATCATGACTCCCCTGGAGTTGTCCTAGATCCTTGCAGCGCTGAGATAACTCAGCCTTTCACAGTTGATCATCATGCAATATTGCTGCTGCTATATACAACATTCTCTTGGTGCTGCTCACTTCACTTTGCATCAGTTCATATAAGTCTTCCCAGGTTTTTTTAGTATTCTTATTAATAATATTTCCTTTAGTAAAGGAAAGGAATCTCGAAGAAGGTGCAGGTAGGGAAGAGGAGGAAGGAAGTAAAGACATATGTCAAGAATACAAAGAAACGCTCTAAGTTAGACCTAAACATTTTAAGAACCAGTTTCCCTAACTATGAAAAGTCTCAGCTGCTAGAAGCACTGACTTGGGACTCAGCACACCTGAGTTCTCATCTAAGCCTTCTCACTACCTGTGTGATCTTGGGCAGGTGGAGAAAGTGGCTAGTACCATGGGAAGAAATCTAAGTTTGAAGCCAAGGGATCTGTCTGGGTTCATCATTCCAGAACCCCATTCTCTGGAGCCAGTTCTTTGATCATATGCTATTGTGGAAAGCACAATGGATTTGCAGTCAGGGGACCTAGGCTCAAATCTTGACTTTGCTCCCTACTTACCTATAAAACCTTGGGCAAGTCATTTCCCCAAGAAAATCACAGTGACTTTTCTGGACCTTAATTTCTGTATCTGTACCTACAGCTATCTCTATCTACTTAGCCATTTACCGTCCCCTCCAACGATCTCTTAATGGTTAAAATCGACCTGCATTTTCCAGCGTTTTATATTGTTGGCCACTTCTTTCTTCTAGATACTCTTTCCTCCTTGAATTTTAGTGATGGAGTTCTCTCTAATTCTCTTGCTCATTCCACTGATTTTTGTCTCCTGTACCTAATGAAAATGTCTGTCCTCTTTGGATATCTACAAGAGTCTGTCCTACAAGGGCTTGTTTTTCTTTCTCTTTAGCTCATTTAATTCTCTTCATACCTGCATGTTTTGTGGCTCTCACATTTTTATATTTAAATCTAATCTCTCCTGAGCTCCACGCCTGTATGACCAATTACCTGCTGCACAGCTTTATCTAGATGTGCCTTGGACACTTTAAATTCAACCAGAAAACAACTCATTATATTTCTCCCTAAATCCAACCCCTTCTCCAAATTTCCATATTTCTGCTGAAGAGATCACCATCCTTCTAGGAACCCAAGGCTCACAAGACATCCTTGTGAGACATCTCTGACGCCTCTCTCACTTTCCCCATTTATCTAATCCATTGCCCAAGTTTTATTCATTTTGCCTCCACTTGTCATATCTATCCCTATCTCTGCACTCACATAGTCCCAGCCTTCATCACTTCTCATATAGGTGTAATAGCCAACTAATTGCATTCCTGGCTTCCAATCTCTCCCCTTTTCAACCCCCTCCTCACAGCTGCCAAAATAATCTCCTTAAAGTATCCTGTTAGAAAACCTTGTAAAACCCTAAATCATATATATATATAAATACTTACATATTTAGATATAGTAGCTCCCCTAGAAATATGTAAACTCTTTGAAGGAAGGGACTCGGTCCCCCCCACCCCAACTTTATCTTTATATCCCATTGTCTTGGATTATGTCTTACATGTAGGCATTTAATAATCCTTGTTGGATTAGATTGGCATATTTTTCAAGAGTATATAGGCAACAGTGGTACAGTTTGGAAAGGATGGCCCAATATAAATTATTCCCACTAATGGGAAAAGAATTCAAGAACACATCCTGCTGCTGTTGTTCAGTCATTTCAGTTGAGTCTAATCCTTCATGATCCTATTTTGGGTTTTCTTGGCAAAGATACTGGAGTGGTTTGCCATTTCCTTTTTTAGCTCATTGAATAGACAAGGAAACAGAGGCAAACAGATAAATTTCTTTCCCAGGAATACATATCTAGTAAGGGTTTAAGGCTGGACTTGAACCCAGGAAGATGAGTGTTCTTGATTGCAGAGCTAGCACTCTATCCATTATGCCACTTAGCTGCCACATTCTGCTGATTTAGGGTCAACAGTGTCTACTTCCTATAGAAGGTACAGTTGTGATGAACATTTTCTGGAGTCTGAATCTCACTTTTATTATTATTTGTCAAATAGCAAAAAAGGAGGGCAGAGAAAGAAAGAGAGAAGCGGGAACCATGTGTGGCTGGTGTGGTCTATTAGCTGTCTCTTCCCCACATAGGCTGAGCCAGCACAGAGCCAGACCACTCACTCTCCTAAGTATGTGATTCCAGGAAAAGAGACCCCCAGTCTCTTCCATCGATGTATGCTCTTTGTGATGTCCCTTTCCTGAATCTCTCTGATCGGCGAACTCAGCCCTCAGTCTGGACCAGAGCTGGGTCTCTTCTCAGCTGCTCAGCACACATGTACAGCATTTCCTAGCATAGTGGACAAAAGGGGTGGACTCTCCCCATGGCCTCAGAGAGAGACAGTTCAGAGCTTCAGCCCCAGTTTTTTTTTTTTTTTGCTTTAAAATCAAAAGATTGTTTTGGGGATCAAAAAGGGGTACAAATTAATATGAACTTTCCACACTATCCTGAGCAAGCCAGTACACTGTATGATCCAAGTATTTAGTTGCATAAACAAGAGAAATGCGACTTCAGTCAAGTTCTTGTTAATTTTGACCAAGATGTACCCATGAACTCTCTCTTCATTCACAAAGAATTTTGAGTTCTTTTAAAAGTAAATGTCTATTGATATCTTTTCTTTTTAAATCACTTAAATTTCCCCCTGTCTGCCTTTCCCAGAAAACCCTCCCATATTTGTAACTTAGTGCTTGTGTAGCACAGTGTCTGGCACATAGTGGGTACTTAACAAATGTTTGTTGATTGATTAATATAGCAAAGATTTTTTTTTAATAAAGAATAAGAGGAAGAAAAAAATCAGCCAAACTGATCAATACATTGAAAAAAATCTGACAATATATGCAATGCTTCCTTACCCACTCACCTCTGCAAAGGAGTTGGGGTGAAGAATCTTCTCATATTTCTCCTTTGGGGCCATGATTGTTTACTGTATTAATTAGGAATTCTGGACCTTTGAACTATGATCCCCAGAATTCCTTCAGTATTTCCCATAATTCCTTTAAATCTCTTCACCATGTTCTTGGTCATATTTTGTTTATAAGTTCTGTAACTCCACCTCTTTTCTCTCTTTTTCTCGGGATAGAGGCTAGGTTAGCTAGCTTTTTTACTTTGGTTATTGTAAATAAACTTATAAAATATAATAGTTATTGTTTATTAATTTTAATCTTTACATTACCAGGAACTTTGACCTACATTATCTCATCTGAGTCTTACAGCAATATTCTGACATAAATACCAGAGTTATTATTATTCCTATTTTAAAGATGGGGAAACTGGAGTTCAGGTTTAATGACTTGGTTATAATCATGTAGCTAATGTCAGAAGCAGGATTCAAAGTTGGTTTCCTCTTGAGTCCAAGTTCAATGTGCCACTCTTTGTTTAAACATAAGCTGGTTAAATGCTCTCTAAGAACCAGCTCCCCATAATGAAGGGATTTGCACATCATTATCTCCTTTTTAATTATTGTCAGTATGATGAGCCAGGAGAGTAGAGTGTTTTTGGTCATTTGGCTTTCAGGAAATAAGGAGTAGAATTAGATGCTTGAAATTATTGGTGTGATTTAGATGATGAGTGAACCTTTAGAAGCTCATTCTAATGAATGAATTCAGATGTTTGGAATATATCAGATGGTTTCTCTTTTCACTGGAATGCCTGAATTTCAATTGGAGGACTCAACCTATTACAGATCTTATAGACAATCTTTTTGGCTACCTGGTGGTGTGATGGTTTGAGCACTGAGCCTGCAGGCAAGAAGACCTGGGTTTAAATTTGACCCAAGACCCTTATTAACAGTGTGACCCTGGGAAAATTATTTAACTTCTATTTGTCTCATTTATCTGAACCATAAAATGGGGATAATAACAACACCTACCTTTCAGGGTTGTTGTAAGGACTGAATAAGAAAATATTTGTAAAAACACTTAGCAGCTAGGAGGTCCAGGGAATAGAATGGATTAGAGGGGCAGGTCTAGTGTTGGGATGAACTGGGTTCAAATATAGCCTCAGACACTTCCTAGCTGTTTGACCTTGGGCAAGTCACTTAACCCTATTGCCTAACCCTTGCCATTCTGTCTTAGAGTTGTTACCAAGCAGTCTTGGTAACAACTCTAAGACAGAATAAGGATTTAAAAAAGAAAAGAGATGGAATTACATGATATCCGAGTAAAATTATTTAGAATAAGATTCCAAGGGCCCACCCACCAATTAAATCACACCAGTAATTTCAACTAAGTCTGTTTCTAATTTCCTGAAAGCCATATGACCAAAAGCACTCCAGCTCTCCTGGACCTTCAAACAACTTGAATGAATACCTTGTACCACTCCTATGGCTCTAATGGGTTCTATTGGGTAGATGATGGATTGTTAGAACAGAGGCAGTGGCCACCTTTTTTCCTAGCTCAGTGTCTAAACTGTATGGATAGGTGCTTGTTGATAGATTAATTGTTGTCACTGTTAGTTTCTTTGTAACAGCAGATTGACATGAAAGATGAGGAAGCAATATGGTGTGGATTTCCTTGCTCTACCCTCTAAAATTACTGGTTTGACTTCATGATTGAGCATTTCCCCCCTACTATAGTGCCCTTTTGTCGGAGTGCCCTATACAATACCCTAATAAATGCGATCTGCTCAGCCATCATGGCTTTATTGAAATTAATTGTCCTTTGAATATTTTGCTAGACCTTACTTGTAAACTCATTTAGGTTAGGGATTTTTGCTTTGGAGTTCATTTATGGCTTTTCAGTTTCCCTCCCCTGAGATCCGGTTATTTCAGTTCCATATTTCTTGTTTCACTAGTTGGGATAGTTTACATTTTTTAACATTCATTTAATTTTCATGACATTTCACTGTCAGTTTTGCTGACCTATAATTGGGCAGAATATTCTCATAATTTCCTTTATTTCTTCTGATTTTTCCTTTTTTCCTTTTTCATATAGGCAATTTGGCTTTCCTTTCTTCTTAAAAATCAGACTAGCTAAAATGTATTTTATTATTCTTGCCTTTCCCCAAACCACCCCCTCCCGCCCACAAAGCAGCTTCTGGTTTTACTTATCAATTCAATTACTTACCTATTCAATAGTGTTTAACCTACTTAAGAGAATAAACTCTTTTAACTATTTTTGGAGCATCCATCTGCAGATAAGCATTTGTCATTGCTAATTACAAATGGGATTTATCTGTTCACTAATGCAGATGGGAAGCCTGCATTTTAAAATCCAGCCTTCTTACTGATTCAGATTTTATTATGCTGATAGACAGATAAACAATCATACAGAGCTCCCTTATTTTTATGTCAATATTCTTCCTCCTAATGTATGGCTGTGAGTCACAGGGTATCATAGTCTCCAAAGAATTAACATTATAAGCAGAGGGAAAACATGGAATTTTGGTCCCTGGGAAAAGAGGCAAGAAAAGGGTCTCCAGTTTTGATGGAGAAACTGGAGAGATGGAGACCATCATGATGATGCTCAGAATTTTATAGCACTTTAAAGTTTGCAAAGTGCCTTACAGATATGATTTCATTTTATTCGTACTTGGGAGGTAGGTGCTATTATGTATGACTCCTGTTTTACAGATGAGGAAACTGATGTAAACAGAGGAGAAATGACTTACCCAGGGTCATACAGCCAATAAGCATCTGCTACTAGATTTGGACTCAGATCTTCTGACCCCAGAGCCAGTGTTATGTGCACTGTGGCACCACCTTGCTGCCATGAGGGGCAGGTAGAAGAAATTCATCCCTATGGACCATCTAATAGCTTATTATTCATCTCAAGAAGTATAATGCTGGTCCCAGAATCAGGAAAACCCGAGTTCAGATCTAGTCTCAGACACTAAATGTGTGGCTGAGCAAATAATTTTCTTTTCTTTTTAAAAACTCTTACCTTCTGTTCTAGAGTCAATACTAAACATCTGTCCCAAGGCAGAAGAAGGGTAAGGAGTAGGCAATGGAAGTTGTGACCTGCCCAGGGTCACACAGCTAGGCCAGATTTGAACCCAGCTCCTCTTGATTTCAGGCCCGATGCTCTATCCACTGAGCCACCTAGCTGCCCCACAAGAAGTGAGTCTTAGAAGCTCGGGGATTCCAATAGGTGGAGGTGAGGAAGGAGTGAATTGCAGGCACTGAAGTTAGCCAGACCCTGAGATATGGAGGTGGGAGATGAGATGTCATGTGCAAGGAACAGCAAATAAGCTTGTTTGGCCAGAAGGTAGAGTGTGTAAAGCTGAGTAAAGTGAAATATGCCTGGAAGGTAGGCTAGAGCTATACAATGAAAGGTTTTACATACCAAGATGAAGAATTTGCATTTTATCCTTGGAACCAAAGGGAGACTCTAAATGTTCTTAGGCAGAGAAATGATGTAGTCAGTGAGCAGGAAAATGACACAGCAAGACTTGTGCTTTAGGAAAAGTTGATTGACATATGTGCAGAAAATGGCTTGGAGAGAGGAGAGATTGGAATCCATTCTGGTTAGGAAGCTATTGCTATAGTCCATAGAAAATGACTCTTCCATCCATCCAACCATCCATCCATCCATCCAATCATCCAACCATCCATCCATCCAACCATCCATCCATCCATCCAATTATCCAACCATCCATCCATCCATCCATCCATCCATCCAACCATCCATCCAACCAAATGGGGCAAGAGGTGTCCACAAAAGCAGACTGCGCTGCCAAGGCAATGGCCAATCAAACAACTATTTGAGTTTAGTGACTTGATCAGTTATATGGCTTTTGTCTCCTCATCTATGACTCTCTGCACAGTTTTTGGTCATTGTCTCCACAAGGGAAATGCATTCTGAGTTCTGAACAGCCAGTTTAGGCAGTAGTGGCACCATGGGTAGGATGTTGAACCTGGAGTCAGGAATACCTGAAACGTTATGGAACCCCTTCCTTTGGTAAATTGGGAATGGCACCTGCCAAGGTCTTCTGTTTTCAGATGTAGTACACTTTTACCCTCCTCCTGCCCCCAGCTCAATCAAGCTGCAAAGAACCTGTCACTCTGTTTTGAAATTGCTTTGGAAAGGGTTGATGGATTGAAAAAAAAATCACCCAAATACATCTTTATAATATTCCAAGTCAAGCTGTTTCTTGCTCTGCTCTAAAACGCCTTCCTCGGGATCAAAATAAATTGATGGGCATGATGAGACCTCATATGTGGGAAGTGCTAGTTTTAGATGCTTCCCACAGTCTTCAACAGTGCTAACAAAATTGGAGACCCACATTATATTTTCAACATGAGGTTTTTCTCTTGATTTACTTTTTTACTTTGGGAAGGGGGCAACTTTTTGTTTGTATTTATATTCTAAGTACTTATCCCAGTGCCTAGTACATATTAAATGCCATGCTCTATCTATCTATCTATCTATCTATCTATCTATCTATCTATCTATCTATCTATCTATCTATCTGTCTGTCTGTCTGTCTGTCTATCCATCCAACTGTCTGCCCATCCATCTATCCACCTATCCATCTATCTATCTATCTATCTATCTATCTATCTATCTATCTATCTATCTATCTATCTATCTATCATCTCCATCTATCCCTTTATCTATCTACTTATCCATCCATTTATCTCATCTATCAGTCCATCCATCCAACCATCCACCTGTCTTAGCTAAATACATACATAAGCATGTTCAATAATAAACCCTTTGTTGAGTCCCCACCAGAGATGTCTTAAGAGCCTGTGATTTCTCCCTGTTCTCTGTAAGGGCAATGGTCATTCCTTTTCACTACTGTAGGGCAACAAATAAAAGTTGGGGGTTGGGGATGGTGGTTGGCAGGAATTGGTGGAGAAATGATTCCTTTCTAGAGCCTGGGGCTCTTGAGGAGAAAGATGTGTTCCTAGGACCTGGAATTTCCATAGGAACAACTAACTAGAAACTGTTAAGACTAATTTCAGCCACATAATGGCTTAAAAGGCCCCTGTGAACCAGCTGAGAATCTAACCACTACTTATTAAATTGTTTAACTGGGAAACTGTGTTGGTGCATTCCAAACAGCTAATCTATACGTAAACTTGTAGGGGGAAATTGTTTCCAAGTTTGGGGCCAAGTGTATGACTTTTAGTCTCTCTTTCTAAAAAATAACAGCCATGCTCTTAGATACTCTTGGTTGGTTTCACTTTGAAGGTGACAGCTTTTCTAATACAGAAAAAATAGGGGTAGTCTAATGATTTAATTCCCTACCTCATCTCCTGTTCATGGTAGGAGTCACTAAACCCTCACACTCCTGTTTCCTAGTACAGAGATTTTTCTACTGTGCCTCATTGTTTTCCTTAACAATAACTAAAATTTAATAGTACTTCTGAGTTTGCAAAGCACTTGACAAATGATTTTATTTTATCCTCACAACAACCCTTAGAGGAAGGTACTAGTATTATTATTCCCATTTTGTGGATGAGAAAACCAAGACAGAGGTGAAGTGACTTTGAGCTAGTAAATGTCTGAGGCCAGATTGGAACTCAGATCTTCAAGCTGTCTTGAGGAAACCAACCAGCAGCCTTTATGTAGCTTTAGTCTTCTGTATGGGGTGCTCAGAAAGGATTAGCACTCCTGGCATGACAGCAACTGAGCCCTTTTTAGGGCTGCTCATCCCACTTTGGTGTTTGCCTTCCATCCAATTCTCACATGTGGCTCCATGAAGCTGTAGCATGGTAAAACTGTATTGACGAGCAGGCTAAACAAGATGAAAAGAAACAGAGAGGCTTCCAACCCTTCAGTGAGTTAGGGGCATGTCTGTGCCAAGCATATGATGATTTCTCTGGTGGAATGGGCAGAGGAGGACAGTTTGTTCCAACAGCCATGAAGGCAGTTGAAACAGGGTTCTGTGGCACTCCCAGAGCTTGGTGAGACTTCCAAGACACCAAGGCCATCCACTGCATCTTGGGCCATCACCAGCCATCTTGACTTTTGTCTTGCCATTGGACTTTGATGACTCTGGAAGAGAGAGTGATGCTGAGGATTTTGTGCAACTCTGCCTCACTTAAATCCCATTTATTCACAAATCAAGATGTTACTCACTGATATCATTGGTTCTCTTCAAAAACAAAAGACAAACAACAGCAGTTTCAGTCTCCTTCCAAAGCTCTTGAATGTTGGGTTTGTAAGAGAATAATAACTAACTTATTTGAAGGACAAGTTGAAAGACACAGTTAAAATGCTGCCATGTCAAAGCCCTGATGTGGACACTCTATCCATTTCATTAGAACCCTCATTATAACATCTTTTCATAGGTGTTATAATTATTGGGAGTCTCTTGATATGTTTGAGATTGTAAATTGATGTACAGAGAGAATAAGATGACCCTTCTCCCTTATAACAGTTGCCCAGGCAGAATCCTTTAGGTCTAGAGGTATATTCCTTCAGGACCCACCTGGGGTTAATTGATATATTGATTTGGGCTCTTTAGCTAGGATAATGCCTTGTATTCTGACTGTGATTTCTCCCTTCCCAAAACAAGTTTTGACACTGCTTTAGAAAAGTACTTTAACTTTTATATTAACAAGAAGGATAGGGGTAAAGGACTGTGGTATAGGAGACCCTACTCTACTGGTTGCTAATGAAATCTCAACTGCTGGCAGATGAAGAATAAATGTAACTTCCCTCTGGTTCAGCCTGGCCAGGACTAAACCAGAGTAGGTAAACTGTTGGGATATTTTGACTCCTTCTTCAATAGATCTTCAGCCTTACAGTTGAGTTATTTCCACCCTTTTCCACCCTCTTCTTCATCTCCTGCCCACTTCCCAGATCCCTCCCGGGCCCTGGGAAACCTAGATATCTAGATGATGTAATTCCTAATATCTAGGGGCAGTAGACACCAAGGTCTTGGTCAGGTACAGGTTGGCACAGTATCTCAAGTACAGGAAGAGTTTGCAGAGAGAGATGTTTGCACCTCTCACTCCAAGACCAGGATCCACCAATCTCCAGCCTCAGCACAGGTCAAAGACCCAGAACCCCTTCAGGATTCTTAACTGCCCCTCCTCCTGCCTCTCGCATGACTTCCCTGGGAACATTCCATCCAACTGACTTATTTGTCAATCAAAGGTGATCTTCAAGCTCCCAGAGATTCAATATAACATAGGTCAGATTTAAGGGATTTCCTAGGAAGTGTCAAAGGTGATATTCCACCTAGGGCTTCCAGACTATTCATTATTCTTCCTCTACCTTACTAAAAAATTGACAGGTTAAAGAAGGGTGGGGGGCAGCTAGTGGACAGAATGGATAAATTGCCAGGATGAAAGCCAAGAAGACCTGAGTTCAAATATGTCCTCAGAGACTTCCTGGCTGTGTGACCTTGGGCAAGTCACTTAACCTCTGTTTCCTAGCCCTTGCCCTTCTGTCTTAGAGTAAGGGTTTTGGGGGAAAAAAAAGATGAACTTACTATTTTGATGGAGTTAAGTTCATGCACCCAAGCAAGAAGCATGGGACCCTCAATTTAGAGCTTGAAGAGGCATCCAGGATACCCCCTTATTTTATAGGAGAAGGAAGGGGGGTCCTGAGAGGTGGCCAGCAGATAGTAAGTGGCAGAGGTAGACAGCATGACTCCAGACCAAACACTCTGTGCCAAGGTGCCCCCTTAAAGGAACTTTTCCATCAGGGTAACTCAAAGGAACTTGGGTGGTTTTTAACTGCGGTGTTCCCAAATGGAAAACAACTGTAGAAGGCTCAGATTCAGGGCAAGAAACGCACACAGCTCAGGGAGGACGAGACACATGACTCATTTGAAATTGCCGTAAAGGCTCATGAGACAGCAAGGCAGGTGTTCAACGTGAAGAAGCCCTTTTATTCTTGACTAAAACACGTTGGGGTAATTTGATTATTATACACCAGGGATACTGATTCGTAACTCCAGTGTTTCCACTCATCACTCAATTTGATTTCATGTCTGCTGTTCTCAGGGGACAGGTGCCAGATCTGAGCACCGAAATACCTGCTCTCTGCATGAGACGAGATCTGCTGAATGAGCATGTGTCGGGGGAAGACGTCTAACAAGGAATCAAGTGCTTCTGGGATGAGGGAGGCTCAAGGGGCTCACCCAAGCTTTCTCCCCCTTCATGAAGCTCCCTTCTGCTCTGGACCCAGACCTGTGGTCAGAGGATGGACAGGGGAAACCACTTAGAAACTCCCTTTCTAACACACCCCCCTCAGTGCCTGGAGGGCAGAGTTACCTAAAACGTGGGCTCATGTCTAGGGTCTTCCCAAAGAAGGGAATAGAAAGATACTCAATATACAATGAAAATTAGATATGGGACAGGTATTTTTTTCTACACCCCAAAGAAATGCTTCATGCAAATGGTTTTACCAGTTGCTCACAGACAAATGGAAAAAAGGCTTAAAATAAACTTAAATAAGATAAACAAACAAGATACACAAAATAAGATAAACAAAAAAAAGAGGTATTAATAACTACTGCTAGAGGTGAGGGATCCTGGGTTCAAATCCGACCTCAGACACTTCCTAGCTGTGTGATCCTGAGTAAGTCACTTTACTTCTGTCTGCCTCAGTTTCCTCATCTGTAAAATAAGGATAATAATAGCCCCTACCTTGCAAGGTTGTTGCAAGGGTCTAATGATATAACAAGTGTAAAGTGCTTTGCAAATGTTATAATGCTTTATAAATTTTAATTGTTACTAATACTAAGCAGAAGGATATAAATTCTATTTATTGTTATTATGTATAATAATGTTATTATTATTAACCAGAAGCAGACAGAAAGTCCATCAGTCCCAAAACACCAAAGAGTCAAGTTAGCTAGCACACCTGGTCATTCAGAAGCAGATAGGGCAGCTTTATTCATGCCCCATTACCAAGATATTAGATAAAAGTCTCTATGAGGGCTGAATCAAATTGGCCAACAAAAAACTCATTAAGTGAAACATAGAGTGGAATCAAAGAGTATTAAATATGCAAGGGACTTTAGAGATCATTGAACCCTCCCATTTTACCAGTGGGGAAATATATACTCAAGGAGAGTGACCTCGAAGAGCCTGGAACCCCTTTGTAGTGTCAGAGGCAGAATTAATGTTTTAGTTGAGACATTAGTAATCAGTTCTGCCTGGCAGCTAGGTGGTACCATAGTGCACAACCTGGAGTCAGGAAGACTCATCTTCCCGAGTTCAAATCCAGCCTTAGATACATACTAGCTGTGTGACCCTGGACAAGTCACTTCACCCATTTGCCTCAGTTTCCCCATTTGTAAAATGAGCTGGAGAAGGAAATGGCAAGCCACTCCAGTCACTTTGCCAAGAATGGGGTTGTGAAGAGTCGGACACAACTGAACAACAACAATTAGTGCTCTAGAAATAGCTCTTTCTGACACGGCTCTCAGTCATCATGCTTTAAATATATAAATGGATATGACCAAAATAGGGTACAACAGGAAAGGGAATATGGTAAGAATGTGGCCAAAGCAACACTTGTTCAGGTAGGGTCTATGGATAATGAAGTATTAAAATACCTTTCCCTCTCCCGTACTCATTCCACACTCCTTCAGATTAAGTGTTAGGCTCAGAGTCAAGATCTGTGTTAAAATCTAACTTCAGGGGGCAGCTGGGTAGCTCAGTGGATTGAGAGCCAAGCCTAGAGACGGGAGGTCCTAGGTTCAAATCTGGCCTCAGACACTTTCCAGCTGTGTGACCCTGGGCAAGTCACTTGACCCCCATTGCCCACCCTTACCACTTTTCCACCTATAGGTCAATACACAGAAGTTAAGGGTTTAAAATAAAAAAATAAAAAAAAAATAAAAAAATAAATCTAACTTCAGTTCTGATTTGGCTGTGTAAACCTGAGCAAATAAATTAACCTTGGTCTTCCTCCATTTCTTCATCTGTAAAATGGAATTAATAACAGTACCTACCTCACAGTGCTGATGTGAGAATCAAATGAGATAAAATATAAAAAAAAGACTTTGTAAACTTTAAAGTTCTCTATAAATAGTAGTTATTAGGACTATTATTAGATCAATGCTAGTAATTATTCAAATGACAAGGGGATATCCAACTCAATGGGGAATGGTTGAGAATATGTCTTCCCAAATGTTTAGAGAATGATGGTTTTGAATTTGCTTTTGCATTCACTATTCGGTTGAGCCCAGACTGCAGAGAGAGCTTATGTAAGAAGAAAACATTTTAAATAATCTTGCAACTGTAAAAGTTAGTATTGTCAGTTAAATACTTTGTGCCTAGATCACAGACTGATGTCATCGCTTCTTTTTACCTCCTGTGTCCTGAAGTGGGTGCATTTTTTATCTGTCAACTAAAGATATCAAATGCTTTTTAAAAATGCTTTTGATAATGATTTAATGAAGTTCTCCTAAGTCTCAAATGTTTGTTAAATGAACCATATGGTGGAATTAGAGGCTGTTACATTTGTTTACTTTCTGATGTATACTTTCTTTTAGTTTAGAGGCAGCTGGGTGGTACAGTAGATATACTGGAGGTGAAGTCAAGAAGAATTGAGCTCAAACCTAGCCTCAGACATTCACTAGCTATGTGGCCCTGGAAAAGTCACTTCACTTCTGTATACCTCTGTTTTCCCAGGTGTAAAATGGAGATGATAAGGACTTTCACCTCCCAGAGTTGTCGTGAGGATAAAACTAGATAATATTTGTAAAGTGCAATGCAAATCTTAAAGTTATTATTATGATGATGATGATGATGATGATGATGATGATGATGATGATGATGGAAAGCAATGGTGAGTGGTGGCGAGAACCCATCTGGAGTAGCATCTCCTACCGTAAGCATGATGTCAGTCAAGGATTTGGATCTCTTTGAGCTTCACCTGAAAATTCCATCACATCTGAAAAGTAAAGATCACAATATCTTCTCAGCCTGAAGCCAGGGGGACTGGACCTTGTGTTCTTTTGGTGGTCCTTCCAGTTCTCTCATCTATGATAATGAGGATATTAGACATTGTAGGAATAATAACTATGTTTTCTAGTCAAAAAAGTTTTCTTCTCTTCCTCCTCCATCTTTTTCTTCCTCCTCCTCCTTCTCCATCTTCTCCTTCTCTACCATCACCATCCCCCACCCCTACTCCTCATCAATTAGGATCAGAACCTTAAGGACTAATTAGGTAGTTGATCCTTGGGTGTTTGGATGGAGCACGTTGGGAGCGGGGTTCAAGCATCTGAGAATGGTTTGAGAGATGGAGGTGTAGGCAGGCCATTCCTTTATTTTCCCTGGGGTTTCCATCCTAAACCTCAAACTCTAGGATCCAGAAATGAAGAGGGTGAGGAGTTGAATTACCTGGAATACTATCATCAGTTATCACACTTATCAGAGTTTTAGAAAAAACCTTCAGCCCCCTACTTTATAGCCACCAGGACTGAGAAAGACCACACAGGCAGAGGAAAGTTCATTCTGCCCATAGCATAAGGAGTCTCTCTCTTGGGTATGGATGGAGTTGAAGGTCATAGCCTTCTTTGCTGATAAAAACCTACTGGATCTTAACTCGAGAAAAAGGCAGAGCTAGGACTGAGATTCAAGCGAAGGCAGAAGCTTTCACTGGAAGAAATCCAAGATGGCTCCTGTCCTTGTCTCCTTTGATCAGCTACTTAATGAACCACTTGGGATATAATTGGACAGTATATTCCACCATTTTGTGTGACAAATCTGGAGGAGGAGGAGGAGGAGAGTGGGAACGAATGGAAACTCTCTTGGAAAATAGATTCTTTACACATTGGTTCCTTTGGGGAAAGTGAAGTTGTGAATTTAGTTAAAATTTCACATGTTAAAACAGCGACCCCATAACCAGGAATGGCCAATGGAGGCCCGAGTCTTAGACAGTGGCGACTCCTTTGGCCAACACCCCGTCACAAGTCAACCTCTGGGGAGGCACAATTTCTGTGTTCCATTATCTTTCTATTTCATCGGTTAATGTATCCTAAACTATAAGTGTGTGTGTGTGTGTGTGTGTGTGTGTGTGTGTGTATGTGTGTGTGTGTGTGTGTGTGTGTGTGTGTGTGTGAATGAGAATGAGAGACTTGTTATATTTGGAGATTTTCCCAGGGCCTCTGTTCAGGCATAATGAGCCGATTTGTGACAAATTTATGAACTATTACATGTAAATCATTTTGTATTTTAAACTCTAGGCCAAGCTAAGAAGTATCTGGGCCAAGTTAGAGGTAGTTGCTTTCGTAGTTTGGAAAACTTCCTGAAATATCTGTAGCGAAAGCATCAGAGTCCCTTCTTTTGCTGAGAATACTTAGCCAATCCCCTAGTTGCTAGCTTCCATCAAGAGATGGAAGGGACCTCAGATGGCATCTAGTCTAACCATGGAAGCAACCAAGCGTCTATATGTCTGAAATGTGCCTTTATGACGTTTCCTTTGTGCAAATAGCCAAAATATAGAGTCGATTCTACGTATGGTTTGTGATGCCATAGAGTGGAATTAAATGAAAAATCAATGGAATAATCTTGTTTGCCTTTGGGCATGAAGAACAGTTCTGTTTTTAGAAAGTCACTGTTCTCGATTTTTAAAAGAATTTTGTAATTATTCTTGGGTAAAATGAAAATGATCTATCTAACATAAAAGAAAGGTGAGATTTTAAAATGGAGATTGTGTGCTTTCTTTTCTTCTTCCTGGATGCTTTCATGAAGCTGCATGGATGTGGGCCCTCTGGCCAACAATGCAGAACGTGATCCATCCTGTGCCACTCTTGTCCGTATCCTCCCTTAGATCTGCCGCCATGGTCTCTAGCCAACATTCTTGGAAGCCTTTTTCTAGGTCTCTCGGCATTTACGAGATCCTGATAAAGCATATCGACTACCCCCTAGTCATGTCTCCTCTTGGCTTTGTCAGACATCTCATGACATTCTTTACGTTGGTTCTCCCATCTGGTGCTCCTTCATCCGCAAGCTGACTCATGCCCACCTCGGAGCTCGTGTTGCTCTTCGGGTGACCTTCAACTTCAAATCTGAAGAGATCGGGATCTCTGGATTGGAGTCGTGCATCTCCAGAAGAACACTGGTGTGTTTAAAAAAAAATAGATCGGGCTTTGTGTCAAGGGAAGGCTCGTCATCATTCCAAGCCTTATACTTCCTTCCTTTCTGAAAATAAAGATTTTAACTCTGTTCCTAGGACCCCAATTCTCCCTTTCAAGTCAAATCCCCCTGGCCAGAGTCAGGTTCCAGGGATTTGGGGGCCGGGACACTAGGGAATGAAAGATCCCTCCTCAAATGAATTACTTACTCATAAAACCAGTAAATATGTAAAAATACCATTGGAAAATAAAGATTCTGACCTAGATGTAATTGTATTGTATACTAAAAAAACCAACAATGTTAACAATTCATGTTTATATAGATCTAGATTTTCAGGGAAAAAAATACTTTGCATATACTATTTTGTTTAGTCTTTTAAGACACAGAGTTCTTTATATACCCTATTTTGTTTGATTCTCCCAACAATCCTCTAGGATAAATAATACAAATATAGTATTCTTATCTCCATTTTGCAAATGAGGAAAACAGACTTAGAGGAATTAAGCAACTTGCCTAAATTCTATAGCTTATTGGTCATAGTTGGGGAGGAGTATTAGTCTTGGAGTAAGGAATACTAGATTTTAAATCCTGCTTTGAACACTTACGAGCGATGACCCTAGGCAAGTCATTTAGCCTCCCTCAATCTCAGTTTCCTCATCTGTAAAATGGGAATGATAATAAGCCTTTCACTCTCTACTTCCCAGGCCTGTTATAAGGAAGGAGCTTGGCAAACCTTTAAAGTACTTTAGGATTGTGAGTTATTCTCATGATTACCAAATAAGAGATAAACTACTTTTGAGAGTGTGAGAAAACAAAGATCCCAAATATTGCAGGCACAGAGAAACCCAAAATCTGTCAGCACCAGCCGCTGGGTAAGTAATGCAAATAGAATGATTACACCTCCCCAAAACCTACTGTTCTTGCTCTTGCCACATAATTAGATACATCACAGAATTCTGAGATTTTTCCTATAAAAAACGAGTTGAAAGCCGGGGAGAGGGAGTATTGTGACTTCTTGCAAGAGATGAATCGTGAAAAAATAGAACAGTGTTACCTTTGACAGCTAATGCATTTAAGAAGTAACATGTGAAAACATGAGGGCAGAAAGAGATCGACGTTTTAATTAAAATAATTAAAGTTCTTGAGATGTAGGAGCCCCCGCAGAAGGTTGAACTTCTTAGTTTGTGGACAAGTTAAGTCAATTGTGGGTTTGAGGCATTCTGGTGAATAAGGCTGAGCTGAGGCAAAAGTGAATTCTGGGTGGTACGAGATGCCCACCTTGACCCCTGCTCAGGGATGGTCGAAAGGCGCTTTGTCTCGCTCGGACTTTTAGTGCCTGTTCCACCTCTTCTTAGTTCCAGGTCACCATTTCTGGAATTCCCAAGAACAAGCACTGCCTGGTCCACTCACTTTCCCAGAGTCAAAAGACCTGGGTTAGAATCATACCTTCAAGGGCAGCTGGTTAGATCAGTGGATAGAGTGCCAAACCTAGAGACAGGAGGTCCTGGGTTCAAATCTGACCTCGGATGTTTCCTAGGTCTGTGACTCTAAGCAAGTCACTTGACCCCCATTGCCTAGCCCTTACTGCTCTTCCACCTTGGAACTGATGCTTCGTATTGATTCTAAGACGGAAGGTAAAGGTTTAAAAACAAACCAACAAAAAACCCCCATCAATACAAATATCAGCTCCAGGGCAGAAGAGCAGTAAGTTCTAGACATCGAGGGTTAAGTCACTTGCCCAGGACTATCACAGACCTAGGAAACATCTGAGGTCAAATTTGAACCCAGGACCTCCTGTCTCTAGGCCTGGTGCTCTATCCACTGAGCTATCTAGCTGCTCCTGGGTTTTAAGAAAAATTAAAAAAGAATCTTACCTTAGAAACTGCCTTTGTGGCCCGCGGACTCTCAGAGCCTGTTTGCTCATCAAAGAAGCACCGGTCAATAAATAAACATTTATTAAGCATCTACCATGGACTAGACTCTGTGCTGTGATTGCAGTCCTTACACTCACTACTTTACAGGGCTGTTATGAAACCTTTAAAGTATCTTGGAAATGTGAGTTATTCTCAGGATTACCAAATAAGAAATCTATTGCTTCTGTGAATGCAGATGAAGTGCCTGGAAGGAAGAAAAAAAACAAGCGTTTTTTAAAGTCCCTACTATGTGCCACATGCTTTACAAATATTATCTCTTTGGATCCTCCCAACAACCCTGCAAGGGGAGGTATTATTTGTAGATCCATTTTACAATTGAGAAACTGAGAAAGACCAAGGTTAAGTGACTTGACCAGGGTCACACAGTTAGTTAGTGCCTGGATTTGAACTTAAGCCAGATTTGAACTCATGAAGATAAGTCTTCTGGACTCCAGGCCCGGTGCTCTGTGTACGATGGAGCCACTATAGAGAAGGTCACAACCCAGGCTTTCTCTCATACATGCCTCACGCCTGGAGAATTGGATGAGGAGGCAGGAACATGGGGAACAAAGAGGAGAAGAGAAGGGTTGACCAGATTCCCTGGAAGAATGCTGACACATCCATTTATGTCCCCTCTGGGCGGGGGGGCATATAAGCAATAACAAAATGGCGACAGGAAGAGGAACCAACTGAGAACTTCCTTGGACAAAGTAAAGGAGTTCCCAGACCAAACGGGAGCTGCCACTGGAATGTAGCAGAGATTGCCCCATGATGGGAAGCAGCAAACCTAGAGCTTGTCCCTCACTCCAACCATGAGTTATGAGGACTGTCCAATCCAGGGGTGAGAGTCAACAGTTCTTTCTCCATGTTGGGAGAGGACAGGGCAGTACTATAAGTTGGGAGGACGATCTAGGACCCTATGGAAGCACAGTCACCAAAGACAGGGGTTGCTTGATTCTAGCCACCCTAAGTCCTTTCCCCTTTGAGTGTGCATGTAGGCAGGAGGGGGAGAGGTCACCAAGGCCAGTACCATGGCTCTGGAGGATGACAGCAGACAGGGAGGAGAAGACCTATTGGACTTTACTGTTTTTAGGCTCATATGATGTTCTCTGTGACTTTTTTATTGTTGTTATTGTTATTGGATCAAATGAAGGCTAACCTTCCCCTACACACACACACACACACACACACACACACACACACACACACACACACACACACCCCACTACCACTATATTCAGTATTTGGTGAAACTGAGTGCCTGACCAAAAAGGGATGGATGAGAGCTATTTGTTCCAAAGGCCATGAATGTGGGGGAAGCAGGAGCCATGGAGTGCTTAAAGCTTGGTTAAACATGGAAGAAGCCTAGATCATCTATTGCATTCCAGACATCATCAGTAGTCCTAACTTTTGTCTTGCTGCTGGACTTAGATGACTCTGGAAGAGTGAATAAGGCCAATGACTTTGTACAATTCTGCTTCACTTAAATCCAGTTTATATGTGAGACGAAAGACATCATCGGTGATATTATCTTGGTCTTTTTTGAGTAGGAAGGACAACCATTCCTTCACCCTGCCCTTTGAAGGTTAGAGGGAATTAGAGGGAATTGTGATTGGATTATTAGTGGAATTCTTTGAAGTGATTAATTCTGGGGGCATTTATATGAAGGCAAATAAATACATTCGGGAGGCTAAGTTGGATCTCACAAATAAACCACTCCAGAGATCAGAACAAGTCTGGAAAGAGCCCCCAAGGGAACAGAATCACCCTTGAAAGAGTGGCCAAGAAAACGAGGACATGCCCTTCAATTGGGGAATGGCTGAACAAATTATGGTATCTGTTGGTGATGGAATACTATTGTGTCAAAGAAATAATGAACTAGAGGAATTCCACGTGAACTGGAATGACCTCCAGGAACTGATGCAGAGTGAAAGGAGCAGAACCAGGAGAACATTTATACACAGAGACGGATACACTGTGATAAAATTGAATGTAATGGACTTCTCTACTAGCAGCAATGCAAGGATCCAGTACAACTCTGAAGGAATTATGAGAAAGAGTGCTATTCACATTCAGAGGAAGAACTGTGGGAGTAGAAACACAGAAGAAAAACAACTGCCTGATCACATGGGTGGATGGGAATATAATTAGGGATATTGACTCAAAACGAACACCCTAATGCAAATATCAATAATATGGAAATTGGTCTTGATCAATGACACATGTAAAATGCAGTGGAATTGTGCATGGGCTATGGGAGGGGGAAGAAAGAGGGGAGGGATAGAACGTAAATCTTATAACCATGGAGAAATGTTATAAATTAATAAAGTAAATAAAAACTTTTAAAAAAGAGTGGCCAAGGTCTTCTGGGTTGTTACAACAACTATCTTGATTCTTCATTTGCTTAATTAAATATCTTCTGACTCTGGGACAAGGCAACTTTTGGGACTTCTGGAACCTATTTATGCCACCAGCCCAGGAATATCCAAGAAGATGGCCTGGTAGATATGTTGGAAATGCCCCTTACCTGTGAGGCTAGTAAAATGACCTTACCTGTGAGGCTAGCAAACTGAGTCAACATTTTCTTCAAGTGGTTGGGTCAGCAAACAAGATGGGACTGAAAAGACCATATTTATTTATTTATTTCCCCCACATTTTGTTTTTATTGATGTTTTTAATTTAATTTATTCCCAGGCATCTTGGTCACTCCCTCCCTTCCCCACACTGTAGAAAGTATTACCTGACAAAAAAAATATGTATATATAGAGTATGTTTTTCATATTTCAGTTTCTCAGTTCATTATCTACAGGTAAACATTCACAAGTTATTCTTCAAATGCAAAATCTGTAGCTGTACATAATGTTCTCTTGGTTCTACTCAGCTCATGTTTCATTATTTCATATAGGTCTTTACAAGTTTTTTTTAATCAATCTGCTCTTCATTTCTTATAGCCCAATAACATTTCATCACACTCACATACCACAACTTGGTTAGCCATCCCCAAACTGATGGGTATCCCCTTGTTTTCCAGTTCTTTGCTACTACAAAAAGAGCTGCTATAAATATTTTGGGACATATAGATTCTTTTCCTTTTTCCCTGATCTTTTGGGAAACAGACACAGCAATGGCATTGTTAGGTCTAAGGGTATAAACAGTTTTATAGCTCTTTGGTAATTCCAAATTGCTCTCGAGAATGGTTGGATCAGTTCACAGCTCTACTAACAGTGTATCAGTATCCCCATTTTTCTACATCTGAAAAGACTATGTTTATTGAGACCCTATTGAGACCTAAAGGAGCTGGTCAAAGTAGTTGAAAAGTTATGATTCACAGCTGGGGAATATCCAAGGTGTAGTCAAGTATAGCTTGTCATAATCCTCTCTGACAATTAAAGAATACTAATTGATTTATGGGCCTCAGTTGCCTCTTGGCGAAAAAATCAGAACCACACCAGTCAGCTAGCTCCATGATCCTGCACAAGTTACTTAATTTCTTTGTGTCTCATTTTCCTCATAAATAAAACAAAAAAATTGGGCCCATTGGTCCTTCTGACTCTCTTTATCCCTTCATAACCTTTTGTTGTACAATCATGTCTGACCACATTGGGAGTTTTCTTGGCAAAGATAATAGAGTGGTTTATCATCATTTTATAGATAAGGAAACTGAGACAAATAGGGTTAAGTAACTTATCCAGAATCACACCACTACTAAGTGTCTGAGGCTGATTTGAACTTGAGAAGATGAGTCTACCTAACTCCAGGCCATCACTCTATCCACCTAGCTGGTCTGAATCTATCAAAGATCATAAACTACAGCCCAGGCCATCACCAGCCATCTTGACTTTTATATTGCCATTGGACTTCAGCAACTCTGGAAGGTATAGTGAGACTGATGACTTTGTACAATTCTGCCTCACTTAAATCCAATTCATGAGCAAGTCAAGACATTACCCCCAATGTCACTGGTCCTCTTCAAATTTGTAGGATGAACAACAACTGTTCCATGTTTTTAGTTTTGACTCCCCATCTCTATTCTTTGGGGTCAAAGATGATGGCTGATACTCCCTAAGTATCCCCCAAAACTACATTAGTTTAGCTAGCATAATTTAAAATCTTTATAACAAAAAACTCTGACAAAGATCTAATTACTCAAATATACAATGAGCTAAGTCAATTGTACAAAAAAATCAAGCCATTCTCCAATCAATAAATGGGCAAGGGATATGAATAAGCAATTTTCAGATAAAGAAATAAAAACTATCAATAAGCACATGAGAAAGTGTTCTAAATCTCTAATAATTAGAAAAATGCAAATCAAAACAACTCTGAGATACCACCTCACACCTAGCAGATTGGCTAAAATGAAAGAAGGGGAGAGTAATGAATGTTGGAGGGAATGTGGCAAAATTAGGACATTAATGCACTTTTGGTGGAGTTGTGAATTGATCCAACCATTCTGGATGGCAATTTGGAACTATGCTCAAAGAGTGCTAAAAGACTGCCTGCCCTTTGATCCAGCCATACCATTGCTGGGTTTGTACCCCAAAGAGATCACAGGGGAAAAAACTTGTACAAAAATATTTATAGCTATACTCTGTGTGGTGGCAAAAAAACTGGAAAAAGAGGGTATGCCTGTCAATTGGGGAATGGACGGACAAATTGTGGTATCTGATGGTGATGGAATACTATTGTGCTCAGAGGAATAATAAATTGGAGGAATTCCATGTGAACTGGAATGACCTTCAGGAATTGATGCAGAGTGAAAGGAGCAGAGCCAGAAGAACGTTATACACAGAGACTGATACACTGTGGTAAAATCGAATGTTATGGACTTCTGTACTAGCAGCAATGACCCAGGACAACTCTGAGGGATTTATGGAAAAGATGCTACCCACATTCAGAGGAATAACTACAGGACTGGAAACACAGAAGAAAAATAACTGCTTGAACACATGGGTTGATGTGAACACGATTTGGATATAGGCTCTTTTTTTTCAATTTTTTTAAAATATTTTTTTATTTTTAGAAAAATTTTCCTTGGTTACATAAGTAATGTTTTTACTTTCCCTTTCACCCCCTCAACCCCACCCCCACCCCCCTCTGCTGTAGCCAATTCGCATTTCCACTGGTTTTATTATGTGTGGTCAGTCAAGACTTATTTACACATTATTGATAGTTACATGGGTGTGGTCTTTTCAGGTCTACATCCCCAATCATGTCCTCATTGGATGTAGACTCTTAATGACCACCCTAGAACAATTATCAATAATATGGAAATAGGTCTTGATCGATGACACAAGAAGAAACCAGTGGAAATGCATGTTGGCTACTGGAGGGTGGAGAGGAGGGGGGAAAGAGAGCAGAACATGAATCATGTAACCATGGAAAAATTTTTTCTAAAAAACAAATAAATAAATAAAAATAAAATATTTAGTTGATTTTCAATACATAGTTGTTGACCAATCATTGACTGAATTTTTATGGTTCAGGTGTTGTCTCCTCCACTCCCCAACCTATGATCTACTCTTCACCTTTTTCTGCTGCTTGAATATTCTCTGCCTTAATAATCTCATATCTCCAATCCTCTTAAGATATCATAGGTGGTACACCAGCCAAGACTATGTTTATTGCATCATCCAACAGTGTTTAGTCCTTCAGCATTGAGTCATTTATTCACAAAGAAGTCAAGGCAAAGGCTCAACTCTATGAGGTGTGCTCTTGCAGACCATAGTTTTGTCAGATCCAGAAAGTAAAAACGTTATATATAGTGAGTAAGGTGTTTTGGAATCCTGATTCTGATACTCCTTAGCTACATCACCATAGACAAATCAAACTCTCTGAGTCTTGGTTTTTTAATTTATAAAACAGGAATAATATCTATACCACCTCTCTTATGAGGTTTTTGCTAGGCTCAAAGTAGATGTTCATAAAATTCCATAGAAATGTCAGTTCCTTTGCCAAAGCTATTCAACCAGTCTGTTGTTTGTTTGTTTGTTTTTACAGAAACACACTTCTCTGAAGACCTTTCATTTCTCCTGCATATTTCCCCATATATGACATAAAAAAAAATTCTTAAATATTCCATGTGCCTCTATTTCTCTTTGAGTGACCTTTAATTTCAAATCTTCAGAGACAAATATTCCATGACTGCCATACAATAGTTTTGGAAGGATGCTGTTGTTTGAAAAAAATAGCCCTTTGTTTTCAGGGAGAGGCTTGGGATTGTTAAAAACTGCATGACTTCTCAAAGACAATCTGTTCCATTCCCCAATTCCCCAAATTTCTAATTTTGGGCCAAACCCAGTGCCCATTTGTAGTGTCTGCCCAAATATATGTACTGATGTATGAATTTCAGATGTTTTTCATCTGATTGTATAATATAGTCTGGAAAAAATTCTTAACCTTCTTGGTTCCTCTTGAAATAGCTAATTCTGTTAATTAATTAATTAATTTGTTAAATAATTAGTTATCAATTATTTTATAATACTATAATAGATATTAAATGATTAATTATTCATTACTTAATTGATGATTATGAATAGTTCAGCTAAACTTTTTTGAGTGATTAGGAATTTCCTTCAGGAGACTGCAACATTCCAGGTCTTGATGGATATAATCAGCACAGTAATCCATAAATAATAACATGTTAAGGACTTTATCATTCCTAGCCTATAGGGTTCTTCCCATTTCCATCTGGAATTGCTGCTTCACCACTTCCATGATAACAGCAAACATCCTTGCTTGGCACATCTTGTTTTATGTTCCCTTGATATTAATAATCAGAGGGACTTGAAATAAAATTTTCTGTTGTTATATTAAAAAAAAAAAAGAAATGTCAGTTCTTATTGTTATGGAGTTTTAGTGGTAAACAATGGGTCCCTCTGGTCTGTTTTGGCAAGTGGCTTAGCACTAACACTGTTCTCCAGTAGCTAGGGATCTTATATCACCAGTAGAAGGGACTATCCTAGGGAACATGCTAACAGCCAGTGAGTATAATCACTTCTAGTTTCTAGGGGCATGATGGGAGCAGAATGAAATTTATTCACTAATCTAAAAACCAAAGCAAGTCTAGGGAGAATTCTTATTAAGAGAGAGGCAGGAAACTAGAAACAATCTTGACCTTTGAGGCATTCTTACATGCTGGCCAAGTGTGACTAACAAAGTAGACCTAACAAAGTAACAGAGCTGTATTGGTTAGCTTTAGGCAAAGCCAGCCTCACAAAAGAGCAGCAGTAATACTTCTTTGGAAGAAAAAGATGTCACGACAGGAAGATAGGAGAAAGAAGCAGTTCAGCAGCTACTTGAAGAAGTGTCAGATCAGTAGTAGCTCTTTGGGGGAGAAACAAGGGATAGCTTCAGAGTCAAAGAAGCCAAATGCTACAGTTGGAATGGAAGCACAATGAAGCTCAGCCAATAGCAGTGAGACCTAACCAACTACTAAGAGATGGAGCCCTAAGAAGAAGTCCACCTGGGGCTCAACTCCAGGGCTGTGAATTATTGGGAAAATGAACACTTTCCCACTGGTAGCAAGAGAGTCAATGAGAGACTATATCTCTCAATTCAGGTAGGGGATTTTTCACTCATTGTTTACTTTGTTATTCTATCCTAATTTTAAAGTGTTCTGGATGGAAGTTCAAAGTATATTTACATAATTATGATTACTCTAAATGATGGACACTGAATCTAGGGAGTAGCGACTCATGCTACATTGGAATCTGGATTGTTTTACTTTAAAACTTTAAATTTTTCTTTAAATATACATGTATATCTTTTACATAATCTTAAATATATGCAGTTTTACTATAAGTATACGTATGTGTTTATATATATGCATATATAGTTTTCACATCATCTACTAGTTTGGTTCACCTAGTGTTTAAATGATATTGAATGCAACCCTTAATTGCCCATTAGAAATTGCCAACACTTAATTCCAGTAGTGCCCATTTGATGTTGGCTAAGATCTCAAGACTGAGGTACCATTATTTCCAAAACATACCACATTAAATCCAGGAATCCATGGGAATTCCAGAGTAGTGTGAAAAACACAGGTGACACATTCTTCGTTCACTTTTTTTCCCCTCTGTGTATGACTAATAATAATGAACAACTCTTTGTAACCCTATTTGGGATTTTCTTGGAAAAGATATTAGAGTGTATGGCCATTTCCTTCTCCAGTTCATTTCCCAGATGAGGAAACGAGGGCAAATGGGGTTAAATGATTTGCCCAGGGTGACACAGCTATTAAGTGTCTGAGGCCAGATTTGAAGTCAGAAAGATGAGTCTTCCTGACTCCAGGCTCTATCTACAATACCACTAGCTAATAATAATAATAATAATAATAATAATAATAATAATAATAATAATAGTTATTATTATTATAGCTAACATTTACATAATTCATGAAGGCTTGCAAAGTACTTTACATGTATTGTCTCATTTGATCCTCATAACAACCCTGAACAGTAGGAACTATTATTATTTCCATTTTTCAGATAAGTAAACTAAGATCAAGAGAAGTTTACTTGCTTGTTAGGTATCACACAGCTAGGAAGAGACAGAGGCAGGATTTAAACTCAGATCCACTTGACTGTAAGTTCAGCACCCCAGCCACTGTCCTCCACTATTGTCTGATCAACTTTACATTTTTTTAAGCTGCATTGTCAGCCTGGTTATCCACAATCATATAGTAGCTTTTCTGTTCAATTGCTTTAAGTCATTGGTGTTATATAATAATATTGGCACACAAAGATCTTGTATATATAGTGCAAAAAGATCTTTTGTCAATGTTCCCATGAGTCATGGCTGCTGAGCCCATAATAGCAAAGCATATGTTCCAGCAGGGACTGAGTCATGTACCTTAGCCCTACTTAAAGTGACAAAGTTTGAAACGATAAAAATGATAAAAATTCCAAAAGACTAACCTTACTTTGACAGATTTTTTTCCTCCAAAAGTGCTACTCCTATGTTTCATTATGGTGTGGAATTGATCTTAGGTTCTGGAAGGCTATGCCATCAGAGTACAAGCAATAATCAGTTCTACTATGCTAGAAAGGGAGTACAGTTCCAGTAGCTGATTTTGAGTGTTTTCCAAGGAAAACGAGGCTAGCCAATGGGCAATGAGGTTTTTGGCCAAGATAATCAAAAAGACAGAAAACTTTAAGATAGCTTTCTTTCCTAGTAAGGGGATGGTGAGGAAATAATGGAAAAGGGGACAGGGGGATGCTAAAGATCCCATAGTTTTAAACTGTCTATAAATATTAATTTGTTGGTACTCTGAGATCTTTGTCCAGTGACTAATGAATGGGAATCCTACTGTAGGAATTAAATTATATCAGTATTGACATTCTTACTAGAAATAAGACTAGATGCTATAGTAGGGGTTGCAGTTAAATAGAATGGAAAGATGGTTCACAGTTTCGAAGTTGATATTGTCATGCACCCAAAGACCCCAATAAATATTATTCCATGAGATGCTCGGTCATCTGGTATTGTAGTAATCAAGATAAGTAGAAGCAAAAAAATCATTGCAAAAACAATTGCGACTTATCCACCAAGATCTGTCACCAAGGAGGAGAAGCCAGAAACATTTGATGAAGAACTGATTCGACCACTCTGAAGTAAATCATTATTTATTTTGTTTACTCTGTAAGTTCAACATAATGGTTGGCACAGGGGAGAATGGCGAAAAACACATTGGGAAATGAGGTCCGTAATCAAGAAGCAAAGTGTCTAAAGGTTTTGAGATGATTTTAGAAGTCCCACACCCATGTATCATATAAATACTTCCTTCAGAGAAAGTTAGAAGTAGTGAATACACTAAACACTCAATAACGTCACCAAAAACTGTAACTGATTATATCTTAATGGACAAGAAATGGTGCATTGCCAGTGTGGGAGACATTTCCAAACTGGTTGCCTCTCTTTGATTAGAGCAAAGATCAAAATCTACAACGAATTGGAAGAGTTCATAAAAAAAAGAGAAATAATGGTAAATAATCAAAATGGCTCCAACCTAACCTATTTACATGAAATATTCATGCTTTCCTAAATGGAATATAGATAAAGGAATAGACTTCAGCATGGACTTTCTCCATTTCCTACAGAAGTTTAGCTGATGTTAAGCAATGAAAGTAACGAGGATGCCAAAAGAGTCTAGATACAGCCTAAGCCAAGCTGCATTTGATATTTTGCCAAGCAGAGAGCTATGGCAGTCAGGAGCAATACCATTTTAGAATTTAAATTCATTTGTAAAATTTTACAGAGGAACATGGTAGAAAAACATGAATGTAATTGCCTCAAACAATGGCAAGAAGCAAGGGAGGAGGCAAAAAAGTTTAAACAAAGATTGGTAAAATATACCGTTAAATCAAAATGTACCAAGAGCACTTAAAAATGAAACAGGAAGGAGGAGAAAAACCATAAAAATGAGGGGGTGGGGGGGAAATCTGTCAGAACTTCTATAACAAACTGTTTTCTTTATCGACAACAATGGAGTTATTATATTTGGACTTTAACATGACAGTCCCTGATGGGCAACATGAGGAAGTGAAATGGAGCTGGGACAATATAATTTTGAAGGCACGGAAAAGTTGATCCTCAAGATACCTGAAAGAAAGGAAAAAACAGTTTTATCAATAGTCATCTACTCTTGAATCTTTTACTTATGGACTGAAGAATGGGGCTATTCAGCATTGGGAAGAGTGGGTCTACTTCAGTTTTATGTTACACAATTTCAACTGGTCCCTCAGTGCAACAAGGCAAACCTTTTACTACTCCCTAATTGATCCTTTGCCCTTCGTCCTATGATTGTTCATGTCTTGTCTGTCACGTTACATCCCTGGATTAACTTTGTTCATCTCTGAGAAATTCCTAGAGAATCATATTCCTAGAGAATTGAAGGCATTTGTGGCGAAAATGGGTAGAGTTTGCCAATGATAGTCCACAACAAACCACACAGGTACGGTTCCACAAATGAATGATAGAAAGAATACAAGATCCTCCAATGCCTATTTTTACTTAATTCTAAAAGATCATTGATTCAGATGTGGCCTCTAAAAGGTGTTTCCTGTGAATATTAGCATAGCACCTGGGATCCTTTTAACAGGGAGAAGGGAAGGAATAAAGTACATTTACATATATTTATATATATGCATATATACATATATAAAGTACATATATATATGCCAGGCATTGTGATAACATTTTACAATAAATGTTATCTAATACAATCTTCACAACATCCCTGGGAGGGAGGTACTATTATTATTTCCATTTTACCATTGAGAAAACTAAGGCAAAGAGAGGTAAATGATTTGCCAAGGGTCACAGTGTCTGAGGCAAGAACTGAATTCAAATCTTCCTGATTCCAGGTCCATCATTTTATCCACCACATCATTAGGTGCCTCTGGACAATAAGATCCTCTGAAAGTTGTCTAAGACTTGGGGCATATCATGGCTCAGAATTCACTCAAAACAATAGTTCATGAGCCCCCACCAATGTGTTCCTTTTACAAGCCAACCAGAAAGCATATTAGTTCAAAGCAAAGAATATTTAATTAATCATTATAGCAAAAGAAGTGATAAAGATCTTGCCCAGACCAAGACTACTTTCCCAGAGTTTATCACACTGCCAGTGGGGAAGGAATCATAAGATCATGGAGCTGGAGCTGAAAAGAATCTCAAAAGATTACCTAATCCAACCTCCTTGTTTTTGCACACGAAGGAACTGAGGTCTAGAGAGCTAAATTATTTGCCCAATACCATAGAGTTGAGATGTGGTCCCATTTTGTCCAACCACAAGGCCAGTGGGACACATGCTTGGAATATTCTTGGCTAGGAAATTCACATATTACCTTACCTCCATTACCTTGGCCTCCCAGTTCCTTAAGCTTTTCAGCTGCCATGACCTACTCTTTTCTTCACCGCAATTGCACAGAGATAGTCATACCCTTAATTTCCCCATCATATACAAGGGTTCTAATTCCATGATCAAGAATTCTGAAATTCTTTTATCCAACTACAATTTCCTATCATCCCACCTCTTCCTTAAACTTTAACATGAATTCTATTCTTTGTCCTCTTCAATACTTCTTGTCCCCTCTCCTCAGTACTCTCACAGGTTATCAGCTCTTCTCTGGCTTCACTTTTCTCCTTTCCTAATCTTTGTTATTGTTCAATCATTTTCCAATCATATCTGATTTTTTATTACCCCATTTGGGATTTTCTTGGCAAAGATACTGGAGTTGTTTGCCATTTCCTTTCCCAGTTCATTCCCCAGATGAGGAAACTGAGGCAAACAAGGTTAAATTATGTGCCCAGGGTCACTCAGCTAAGGCTAGGTTTGAACTCAGAAAGTTGAGTCTTCCTGACTCCAGACCTGGTAGTCTATCCATTATGCCAACTAGCTACCCTTTCCTAACCTTTACCCTATAGTAAATCACTTCAGTATTACACCATCATCTACTCTTGAATTCTTTGTCCCTTTGTTCTATAATTGCTCATATTTTGCCAAATTCCAACCCTAAATTACTCCTACCATCCACTTCCTCTGCTCCTACTCATGGGCTGATGAACAGTTCTATTCAGCATTGGGATGAGTGGGTCCACTTCAGCTTTATATTTCACAATCTCAGTTGGTCCCTCAATGCAATAAGGCCAATCCTTTTAATTCTCCCTAATTGATTCTCTATCACACTACTCACAGAATGTATTCCAAACTTTCTCTTTGCTCCTAAAACATCTCACACTACTCCTTCACCCACCTCTTCAGAAGTAGAGAATTATACCTCATCCTTTACTGAGAAGAGAGGTCATTCATTGGAAACTCTTTCTTCTAATCTTTATCTCAAAATCCCTTGACATAATTCTTGATCCTTTCCCTTCTTTGCTCCAGACTAATGAAAAAACGGCCCTTTTCCACTCCAAAGCTAACCCCTCTATGTGTGTCTTTGACCTCATCTCCTGTCTCCTCTAGGATTGCCCCACACCCTTCTCCCCCACCCTCAGTCTTTAATATTTCCCTACTTAATTGTGTCATTTTCTGGCTATGAACATACTTAAGTTTATCCCCATCTTTTAAAAACTTCATTTGATGCTGCAGTCCCTTTAAGATGTTGTCCTATAGCTCTATCCATTCTTTTTCAGACAAACCCCTAAAAAAGGCTATCTACACTGATAGCTTTTACTTTCTCTCTGATCACTTTTCATCTGTTTGTAGTAATTTGGCCTCAAAGCTCACCCCTCAAATAAGACTGTTGTCTCCAGGATTAACAGTAAGCTCTTAAATGTTAAAGCTGATGCCCCATTTCTTAATCTTCATCCTCTTTGACTGCTTTGAAGCATTTGACACTGATGATCACCCTTTTCTCCTTCCTAGCTTCTCTTCTCTAAGTTTTCATGACATTGCTCTCTATGGGTGTTTCTATCCATTTGACAGCTCCTTAGTTTCCTTTGGTAGATGAAAATTCATCTCCAATAGGATCATAAAGTTTGGGGCCAGAGGGGAACATAGAGGTCATTGAGGCTAATCCCCTCATTTTACAGATGAAGAAACTGAAACTCAGAAAGGTTAGATGACTTGTTCAGGGTCACACAACTATTAAGTGTCTGAAACAGGATTTGAATCCTGTTCTTCTTAATCCCACCAGCCTGTGGATATATTCTAAGGCTTTGTCCTTGATTGTCTTCTCTTTTCTTTTCTTTCTTTTTTCCAACCCTTACCTGCCGTCTTAGAATCAATACTCTGTATTGCTTCTAAGGCAGAAGAGCAGTAAGGGCTAGGCAATGAGGGTTAAGTGACTTACCCAGGGTCACACAGCCAGGAAATGCCTGAGGCCAGAGTTGAACCTTCTCCCTTTAAGCTTGGCTCTCAATCTACTGAGCCGCCTAGCCGTTTCACTCTTCTCTTTCCACACATCCCTTTTGTTGACCTCTTCAACTTTTATAAGCTGGTTCAATAATCTTCCCACAAATTTTATTTCCAGCTCTACATCTAGCCCTCACCTACTGGATATTTTGAACTGATTGTTCCATATACAATTCATATTCAACATGTCTAAAATAGAATTCTTCCTCTTGAAAACCTGCCCCTGCCTAAATTTCTCTGTCTTTGTTCTGGGCATTATTATCCTAATCACCAAAACTTTCAACTCTGATGTCATCCTTCACTGCTCACACTCTCACCCAACAGATCCAATCAGTTGCCAAATCTTGGCAATTCTCACAGGTCATATATGTCCATCCCTTTCTTTCCACTCTTCCTAGTTCAGGTCCTCATCACTTTTCATAAAGACTCTTATGACAGTCTTCTAATTACTTCCCCTGCCTCAAATCCCTTTCTCCCCATAGATCCCAAAGAGATATCCCTGAAATACAGATCTACAAGTGTCACTTCTCTGCTCAATAAATTTTCATAGTTCCTTATTATCTCAAGGACTAAATATTAACTCCTCTATTTGGCATTTAAAGTCTTTGGCAACTTAATTATATATTAGTTCTATATTACACATCATTATATTATATCATACATTTATTATGCATTATTATACATTATTTATATTATATCATATATTTATTATACATTCTTCATTCTTTCTACACTCTAGCCACATAGTACTTCTTCCTGTTCCTTGTTCTTTAGACTTCATCTCCCATTTTTGTTTTTACACAGGCAATTTCCCACATCTGGAATGCACTCCCTTCTAACCTCTGCTTCTTCTAATTCCAATTTCCTTTGTAGCTCAGTTATAATACTACCTTCCGCATGAAACCTTTCCTGGTCCCACAAGTGTTAGTGTTTCCTCTCAAAAAATTCACTTTGTATTTATTTGGAATATACTTGTATGCATAACCATGTTCCTCTGAAGAATTAAAGCTACTTGCTTTCACTTGCTTTTTTATTTTTTCATCCAGTCCCTGACACATAGTAGGTGCTAAATAACTGCTCTTAATTGATTGGAGAGAAACACAAGGAGGGAACATATTGCCTGGTCAACTAATATTCCTAAGTGGCTTTCTTGTTTAGACTCTTCTCTGCCCACAGTATTGCTGCTCATTCCTTAGTAGAGTCAAGCCATCCTTTGGAAATATCATCAGGCTATGGATGAGCTGGTGTATCTCCTCAGCTGAAGTCTTCTTTTATTGCTTTGTTCTCTCTGCTATACTATTCTCTGCTGTCATCTACTGGAACTTCCTGTGAATTTCAGAGGCTGGAATCTCAGTTTTTTTTTTTTTTATCCTTTAGCTACACCTATTTCTGTTGTTTTGTGATTCCAGATTCTAGCCAGCCATGACTAACCTACTAGCTGCAGAAATCCTTAAGTATGTTAAGTATTTCTTTTTACCTGAATTATTTTCATTGTTGGTCAGATTCTCTCAGTCAAAAGTTTTATTTGAGTTATGAACAGATGGTTCATTTAATTATTATAGTGCCCTTTGGCGACTAGCCCAAGCTAGTGGGTCCATGGGTTCATCATCAATCATACTTAGCCAAACTATGAAGGAGATAAGTGGATTTTCTTCTTCTTGTTCTCCTTCTCCTTCTCCTTCTCCTTGTCCTCCTCCTTCTTCTTCTTTTACTTCTTCTTCTTACTCCTCCTCCTCCTTCTTCTCCTTCCTTCTCTTCCTTTCGTCTCCTCTTCCTCTTTCTCCACTCCTTCTCTTCCTCTTCCTCCCCTTCCTTCTCCTCCTCCTTTCCCTTCCTTCCTCTAGCCCTTCCCCAACCCAATGAGAAGACAAGCAATAGGATATCCATTATACATGTGAAGTCAATGGAGCTGTTCTGATGATGTTTTTTTTCCAATCCTCTTCATGCTTCTCACCTAAAGACCCCTCAGTTCTGGCAACCAAATCCCTGTTTTCCCTATACAAGTATCATATAAAATTTCTTGATAGACACAGTAGAAATAGCTTTGTTTTATAATACTTTGATTTTAATAACAAATAAACGATAAAGTGGGACTCTGTATGCTTGCCAAAATTGTCTCTAGTGAGATGGAAGATAATGTTTTTGTCTGTGCTTGTAGGGAACTTTTCATGAAGAAATTCCCTTTAGGAATGTAGCCAGGGACCCACTCTATAACTTATCATCTGAGTTGCCTAGCACCTTGAGAAAGTTAAATGACTCATCCTGGATCAAACAACCATCATGTGTCAGAATCAGGACATGAGTCAAGGTCTTCTTAGTTATTGAGTGATTAGTTGACTCCCTAAATTGAGGCATCCATAAATCAACCAACAAACAATTATTAGGTGACTACCATGTGCCAGACACTGTTCTAAGTACTAGCTATAAATAGAGAGGATCTATATGACCAGCGACCAGCTATGACTGGGTAACATGTGGAGTCAGGTCAACTAAAGCCTCAAGGGGCTTCCTTCTCACTAATCTCTGCAACAAAGCTGCTTGTTCCCTGGTAAAGCCAAGCCGGCTGTCAATGAAGTTGATCAGCTGGAAGTTTTGTTTCCACTCAGCTATGGTCAGACTATACATTTTCTGATTTGAGGGAAGGTCTCTAACCATCAGACAATACTTCCTTTCTATGGAAGACATCTTTACCTAGTTTCAGTAAAGGCACTGTAAGATTAAAATTAATAACTCCAAGTATTATATTTTATAAGATTTATCAATAATCACTTGAAGTAGAAGAACTAAAAGGACAAAAGTAAAAGCCTGAGTAAAAGCCAGCTTTCCCAGTCATGATCAGGGAAAAAGAGAGAGCAAGAGGGAGCTACACAAAACTTATATCCTCCCTATGTTAACACGTAATGTAAGAAGGAACATGGGAAGCTGGGAAAGAGAGTTGCTGGGGAGGAAATGTCTAATTATGCAACACCAAATAGAAAAGAGATTCCTTATAGATGGTGAGACTCTCCAGGTGCCCATGTTTGTAAGTAGTAGCTACTTATTGCATCAAATCCTGTGATGTTTAGGATACTCCTCAATGAGATTCATAACCACTCTATCATACTTTCCACCAGGGTAATCCAAACTTTCTCTTCTCTCTTTGATCTCCTCATATTACTTTCCCTCCTCTTTTAGCAAGAAGACCTGAGAAAACAAAAATCATTCACAGCATGTTTCCTCTTTCCCCATAGGCCACATCTCAACACCTCTCTATCTGCTTACCTTTTCTTTCATCCTTTCCCCTTGTCTCTGAGGAACAACCAATCCCAAGGAACAAGCTCCTTGGCCAGGTCCTTCTTTACGCTTTATTCCATGCCCTCTCCTACATCTCTGATAACCAGTCCTTTTCTCTCATTTTCATTCTTTTCTTGTTTGCTGGCTCCTTGCTGCTGCCCATAAACTTGCTTAGATCTTCTCCATCCTTAAAAAAACCTTTACTTAGTGGGAGGTTAAGTAGCTCAGACCTGGAGATAAGAGGTTCTGGGTTCAAATCTTGTCTCAGACACTTCCTTGCTGGTTGACCCTAGGCCAGACACTTAACCTCCATTGTCTAGCCCTTTCTGCTCTTCTCCTTTAGAACCAATACATAATATTGATTCTAAGATGGAAGTTAAGGGTTTAAAAAAAACAACACCTTTTCTATGACCCATCGTCCCCTTTAAAGTTATTATTGTCTTGAATATCTTTTCCTTTTCACTGCCAAACTTTAGGAATTTTTTTTTGAAGAGCTACCTCCTATGTCCATTTCCCACTCACTTCTTAATCCCCCAACATCTCTTACCAGGACTATTGGAACAGTTGCCTAAAAGGACTTTGATTCCAGTCTCCCTCTTCAGTAATCTATTCTCCATATAGCTGCCAAATGAACATTCCTAAAATATAAGTGTGACAGTGCTTTTTAAAAAAAATTATCACTGGCTCTCTATTGCCTCAGGCTAGAATATAAACTTTTCAATATGACATTTCAAGGCCTCTACAATGTGTTCCCACCTACTTTCCAGACTTCTTGTTTTGTATTTCTCCCCTTGGTATTTTCCATATTGGAGGCAAAATGGTCTATTGGCTGTTCCCTGAACTTAGCACTCTTTCTCTTGTCACTCTGCCTTCCTGTGGCTAGAATGTATTTCTTCTTCAGCTCCACCTCTTAGACTCCCTAACTGCTTTCCAGGATAACCTTTATCACCCCCTTAACATCATAGGATTACCACCCTGTACCCCTTGCCACATTCAAGTTGCAAAGATATTCTCCCTTGTGAAATTGTTTTATATGTAATCATCCATGCAGAAAATATGTATGCATTATGGTCTAGGGCAGAGATGGGTGTAAGAATAAAAAGAGAGACAATAACTGATGTATGATCGAAAGGGAATAGAGAAAGTCTATGAATGGTGAGTCTCTCTTCCAGCTCTCCTCTAGGACCAAATATACACTGGGAGACTTTAAGGAGGTGTCACCCTGAAATTGGGTGACCTGGATGGTTGTGCCACCCCACAGGAGTTGGGAGTGAGACTTCCCTATTAGATGAGGCATGCGGTACCCCAATATGATTCTGAATAAGGATGGGATTCACACAAACCTCCCCCAAATCAATTAATTTCACAGCAAGTGGTCTGGCTTCAAGATGGAGGCAGTCAGACCAAGCTGTGGTTCCCCTCTCCCTCCTTGTCTCTCAGGCACTCTGGAACACTATCTGACTGATGAATGGCTTTTATTATTCACAATTCAGGGATTGGGGAAAGGGGTGAAGAGCAAAGGGATTTAGGGTTGCCCACTTCTCTATTTCTATGAGGTCAATTACTTGGGTGGGAACCTTTGGAGTTCCCACTCCTAAGCTTCTCCCTCCCCTCACCCTTTCTCCTTCTGTTTCTATTTCTATTTTTCTGTTTCTATCCTTTGCTATAATTGTAAGTTTTTTAATGTTTATTTTATTTATTTTTTTAAACCCTTACCTTCCAGGCAGAAGAGTGGTAAGGGTAGGCAATGGGGGTCAAGTGACTTGCCCAGGGTCACACAGCTGGGAAGTGTCTGAGACCAGATTTGAACCTAGGACCTCCCTTCTCTAGGCCTGGCTCTCAATCCACTGAGCTACCCAGCTGCCCCTATAATTGTAAGTTTTGACTGAAAGGGGGTCTCTCAGCAAGGTTGGGAAATGGGAGAAGGAGACTAAGAGATCGCTCCCAAAATGGAGTCCAAAAACTTAGCTGACTTGATGGGTAAAGTCTTGATGGGTGAGATGCGATGGAATGGCTTTGATCAAGGAATCAGGGTTTCTATTTCCAAAGAAAAATCCTCAGGAAGCCCTCAGGACTGGATCCGAGCTGGGATGTCTTCCTCCTCTCTCCTCCCAGTCCTCTGCCCGAAGACCTCTCTTCTCCTCTTCCTCAGAGAAATACCCAGAATTCTCCCTGGTCTCTCAACTGTCAGCAACTGTCACCAACTGCCTTCTTCTGGCTCCTTTTTCCCATCCCCCTTGCACAAATCCCATCCTTACATGGGCAAACTTTATAAAGAGGGGGCCAAAGGAAAGGAAATGCTCATCTGTCAGTCTGTTTCTAAGGCAACTCTTTTGAAGTTTCATTGTATTATATCCTACTCATTATATTTGTCAGATTAGGAATAATGTTGAGCAACTGGACAGAACATTTCAGGGGGCTGCATCTGGCCCATGGGCTGTAGTTTGCCCATCACTGGTCTAGGGGAATATAAGCTTAATGAGGGCAGAAATGGCTTGATTTTTCCCTTTGCATCATCACCAACTAGTACAGTAGGCGATAGTAGGCACATAATAAAAGTGTGTTGAATTGAAAACAAGTTGACCTAACTGTCTACTCAGGAAAAATCAAGTGGATAAAAATTCTTGTGTGCTGTCTGGACAGCTCAAAGAGCTGACACATTGGCACATAGGGTTTTTGTTGTTGTTGTTACATTTACTTTAAATTTTTTATTTTATTTTTTTAAATTAAATTATTTATTTTTATGTTACATTAAAATAAAAACCTAGGTAACTTCCTCCCTCCCCCCATCAGAGAAGGCATCATTTGACAAAAAGATATATGTATATATAAAATTATGCCTTACTAATTTGTATTCATCAGTTCTTTTTCTGGAGATGAATACACACAACTCATTCTTCAAACAGCATTTCTTTGCTGCATACAATGTTTACCTGGTTATGCTCATTTAACTCTTTGTAATTCCATGTAGGTCTTTCCATGTTTTTCCAAAATTAATCTGTTTGTCATTTCTTACAGCTCAGTAGTATTCCATCAAATCCTATGCCATGACTTGTTTAGCTATTCCCCAATTGATGGGCATCCCTTCAATATTCATTTCTTTTCCAGTTTTTTTTAGTGTATTGTTTTTTCCATTTACATTGTTGTAGTTAGTGTACATATTGTTGGAACATAAGTTTTCCAAAAAATGGCACAAATGGACAATGGGTCTTGTGAAGAAAGCCAAACTCTCTCCTGATGGGAAGACTCAATGGCTTTGGTACAAGGTCTTAGAGCTGTTAATAACCATATGCAGAAAACCTATGCTGTGGTTCCCAGTTCATTTCAAATCATAATAACTATACCAAACAAAGCTGCTTGGTTTACAGTAATAGACCTCTGCTCCAGCTTTTTCTCTGTTCCCCTGCACAGAGACAGCCAAAAAGCAGCCAAAATATGTGAGAGTACTTTTTTCAGGACCATAATGAATTGCAAGACCATGAAAATTAATGCCATAATCATGGGTATAAAGCATATAAACTCTGCCAGTGTTATGGCACACTATTTATAGCAGTCATATAGTTCCAATATTTGGTGTATGAATTGTGGAACTTTCTGGAACCAAAAATCAATTGCTCCCTGCATGACCAACCACAGAAGCATGGAGAAGTTGGAGACTATGAATAACATCCTAGCAAGACCCATTTGGAATATTATTTATGTAGGTATTAACCTAACTGTGCTCACCAAATGTAATGGATAATAACGTAATGGATAATATGATGCTGATAATAAAAGTGAGTCACCAGGGGCCTGGGAGCCAGCAACTAAACTAGCAGGAGATTTGGAGTTAGTTGATAACAGAGATGAGCAACCTCAGCTGACATGTCCAGTGAATCTCCACTGCCAACTGCAGGCTCCTTTATGGTGTTGAGTGGGTGGCCTCTCCCTGCTGAAGTAACTGCCTTCCTATTGGGTGAGAGCAGAACCGAGCAGGAAATGGGACTCTACTTCCTGGCTACAATGGAGGCTTAGCTTCCACTTCACAGTAACCTGAACTCCTCAACATTCCCTCCTCTCCTTAGTCCCCTTATCCTTGGTGAAGTTGAAGGAATCACAGGGACTCACAGATTTAGGCTAAATGTGATATTTAAACTGGAAAGGGGAAACTCAGGTAGGAGGGTTTAAGGTCTTGTTAAGCTGTTGCTAGGGGCAACTGCCAAGAGTTGGCAATGGACCTGGAAGGCCTGGTCAGGCTGAGGGAACCAGCCCTCAGCCAAAGATAACTAGACTCTGGCTCGATGTTATTTGTTCCACCAGCTAAATAGGCGATGATATTAAGTTGTTCTAGAGGTGTCCCTAAATCACTAGGTTACACTAAACTAAATCCTGCCCACATTCTACAACCCACCTCCCTTCAATCCCTCCTGGGGTCCCCAAGGGGAAGATCAGGGTGAGGTCAAGGAAATCAGAACCCCAAGGTTGGGTTTGTAGGGCCTTATATAGTTACAGACCAACTGTCATTTAGCACCTGGGACAGCACCTGCCATGCCAGAGTTCCATTCTGCAAACTGACAGGATTACCTAGGGTAATTTGCAAATGCAAGAAATCCTACATTACAGTCTGAGTGCAGCATGGAATAAGAGGAAGAGAGCAGGTTGTGTTGCATTTGGGAAATGGGTCAAGATTTTCTCTGAATGACCTTGAGCTTCTTGCCAATATAAAAATCCCATTAAAAAACATAATTATTCCTCTGTGGACACCATTTGGCTATAAATCATGGATTATGACTATCTCAGAGACATCAAAATTGTAGATCATCCAAAGGACAATGGAGAAATGGTTGTTGGGCACAAAAAGACTTGTATATTATCAACAACAAATTGTATGCCCATGTATTAATTAAATTTTAATTGTATTAAAGGTATTAGCAAAGAGATCTGGGGTCAAAACAGAAGAAAGACTAGTCTTATAAAGAAAGTAAGCTATAGGGGGCAGCTAGATGGCTCAGTGGATTGAGAGCCAGGCCTAGAGATGGAAGGTCCTGGGTTCAAATCTGGCCTCAGACACTTCTTAACCATGTGACCCTGGGCAAGTCATCTAATCCCCATTGCCTAGCCCTTACACTCTTCTGTCTTAGAACCAATATATAGTATTTATTCTAAGGTGGAAGGCAAGGAGAAAGAAAGAAAGAAAGAAAGAAAGAAAGAAAGAAAGAAAGAAAGAAAGAAAGAAAGAAAGAAAGAAAGAAAGAAAGAAAGAAAGAAAGGAAAGAAGGAAGGAAGAGAGGAAGGAAGGAAGGAAGGAAGGAAGGAAGGAAGGAAGGAAGGAAGGAAGGAAGGTATAATAGGCATCCAGCATGCTACATTGCTACCTAGGTAAGATTAAGGCATTTAGAGTAATGGCATATTGGCATATTGGATTGAACTTCTAGTGGATTCATGGAGAACACATGGGCAAGACATACAAGACTGAGCAGTCATGAATGGATTACAATCTGTATCATTCAAGGCTGTTACTACATCATTGGGATCATGGATCCATTGAAGTAATAATAACCATAATTATAATAATAATAGCAAGCATTTACAAAACACTTTAAGGTTTGCAAAGCATTTTACAAATTCAATCTTATTTTATCTTTACAACAATCCTGTAAGGTAGGTGTTATTATTATCCTTATTTTACAGATGAGGAAACTGAGGCTGAGAAAGGTTAAGTGACTTGCCCAGTATTATACAATTAGTGTTTGAAGTTGGATTTGAACTCAAGTCTTCCTAACTATAAGTCCAGTGCTCTCTCTACTTTGATACCTAGCAAAGTACTGATTAAAGTTTAGAAATATGCATAACAAACATGTAACTATAAGGTTATATTTGTGTTTATAGGTCCCAGCATCCTCCTGGGATGATTTGTCTGGTTGACTATCTGTTATACAATATAATATTAATTTTAAATGTTGCATTTTAATCCTTGCATAAATTATGTGTTGAACCCTCCATTCATTCTACCATGTTTGCAACTAATCAAAATCTAAAATCCTGTTTCAACTTGACATCAGTAACAGGTAACCAAAACATTAGATTACTTCTGGAGTGCCAAGAGCTGTCAAGTTTATGATGAATGGCAAAGTCACGTGTATCCTTACAGGCCCCCTACAAACTCCTAGGAAATTCCCACCTTTACATATAGTAATACAGAAATTCTCCTAGAAGTCACTTCACAACAAACCAGCAAATAGTGAGTTAATGCTAAAGATTTAAAAATCCTAACTTAGATTCCCATAGACAGGTGCCTGCAAAAACAGGCCAAGTTTCCCCCCTCCCTGATCCCTGATTCAGTACAGTACGTTGACATAAAAGAACAGTGAATCATGTATGGAGAAATTGTCTCCTGTACTTTCCCACCACTGTAGCCCAAGAGATATGTCAAACACACTTTGAAAAAAATGGAAAAGTTACTGGAGAATGAAAAGTATGACTTAATACATTGTCTCTAAGAAAAGATGTATGATGAGAATGGATTTCCATGCCAACATTATGTGTGATTTCAAAGCGTATAAATTAAACCTTACTCAAGGCAGTGCAGAGCAATATTCATGATGACTGCCTGGCTGAAATTCAAACTGTCTCTCATTCATCATGTGCCGATGCTATCACATCACCTTGAGCTTCTGGACCTGGGGGAGGCGGCCTTCCCCACTGGAGTGTTTAACTGTTTAAAGGTGGGAACAATTATGTAACAAGAGGAAGAAAAAATCCTTGAGAAGAAGAACTTTTGAAAAATGCTGAGGACTAAGCTTTGGAAATCTCTAAGTGGAGTAGCTATAGAACAGTTATGAAGAAGAATGACTGAACAAATATAGCAAGAAGTATAGGCAGTGAGGGATAGATAGACCATGGGAATTATTTCTTTTCTATAATTCCTATTCAAACTCTGTGTTTTTCAGGGAGATTGTCATCTTTCTTCTTTTGCCTCTTAGTCTATGGCTACAAACTACTAATCTACACTTAGAAGCTTCTTTGTGGTAAAGAAAAATGTTGGGGTTTCTCCCTAATGGGAATTTTAAGTAGAGGAAGAAAAAAATATTTACTACCAAAAGAAGCAAATTGTTAACACATTTACAGTTCTAGCCTATGTTCACAGAATTTGAGTTGACTAGAACTTGGAGGTTGTCTAGTCAACCCACACCTAAAAGAAACTTTCTGTAACATCATTTGACAAATGATGGTTTAGTTTGTGCTTGAAGACCTACCTCTAGTGAGAGGAAAATTACCACATCCTTAAATAGCCATCCCATTTTGGGGGTACTGCACTCTTAGGCAATCTTGACTTGCATCAAACCAGCACTGGGTAGAGAGTTCATTTATCCATTCAGTAGTAGACACTAAGATAAAAATGATGTGGTCTTAGCTTTAGCTAGAGATCTGGAAGAATCACATTAAATTTAGGAGTTACATATACTAAACACATAGATATTTATAATCATATATATGTTCTACATAATATGCATTACATATGTGTACATATAAAATTGCGTGTATATTTTTAAAAAATTAAATTGTTTTCATTTTTTATTGTGAACCCTAAAGGGTCACATCTTATTTTTAAAATATTTATATGTAAACGAATCTTTTATAGTTTATATTTATGTTGATATATTTAAATAAATATTTTATATTTAAAGAAGCAATTGAAATCTCAAGTCTATACAGATTGGTACATGAACATTTCTTGTAAACTGAGGGTTGGCACTTTCTCCTGATGAAGTTCCCTTTATCACAGCTTTCTTGACTGGGTTTTCCCCTATCCTAGCTGCCACAGATGCACTTTTCTTGCATGCACAGAAGGGTTGTTTCAACTACCAGGAAGAAAGACCAGATTGAGGGAGTCCAATTAGCAGAACTGCTGAGAGGGGGCACCTACTATGAAAGCTTTGCTTTGGATCATTTTACTTCATAAACATAGTGGGTTGCAAATAGCAATGGCATATATGAGATTCTTTGTAATTTCTTAACCTGTTTCTACAGCTTCCCCCCACCCCAAGGTGTGAACCTGATGGCAAACACCTGAATCTGCTACCAGATTTTGCTATGAAAAAATATTGTTACTTTTCCTACCTACAGAGTTTTCTTGTAGTGATGTTAGGCTATTAGACATTCTAAATGCTATTTTATAAAAGTAAGCCAGATACTTAGAACTACAGAGACTTTGGAGGACCAAAAAGTATGCATGCCTTATTAAGATGCCATGTTCACTGGGACACACAGACCATTGCCTACCTTGGGACTATAAGCAGGGAACCACAGAAATGAGATAGACCTCTTGGTTAGAATAAGAACAGAAGAAATTTTGGACATCTCAGATAAGAGTCAAAAGTAGATGCTTATGGGCAGGCTGGCATCAGCCAGAGAAGCAGAGGACAGATTGGACCAAACTTATAGCTAAGGTAGTTGATGAAAATGAAGTCTTTATTTTTTTATTTTTCACGATCACAGAAAAGCTGCTATAAATATTTTTGCACATGTAAGACTGTTTCCTCTGTCTTTCATCTCTGAGGTGTAAAAGTCTGACAATGGTATAGTTGGTTCTAAAAACATGCCTTGTTTCATGAAATTACCTTCTAGAATGGTGGGACCCATCCACAGCTCCATCAATAGTGTGTCAATGTGCCTGGTTACCTACAATTCCTCCAACATTTGTTATTCTTTTTCACAACTTTTTTCTCCTTCTTACCTTCTATAAAAACAGTACTGAGACAATTCCAGCTAGAATTTAAATAACAATACCTTTATACCTCAAATCATTGGGAAAAGGCGAGGGAGCAAGGAAATGACTCTAGCTATCAATTTTGTAGCAGTTTCTATATCTTGTTTGAATGCTTATTTATGTTTTCTATACTCCTTGAGACTAATAATAAATTATATGGTCATTGGCAATGATTTTGCCTAAGCAGTTTGTGGTTTGACATAAGAGAGCCAGCCCACGTGAAAAAATATTTCTTTGGACATAGTCTGGATTGGACAATGAGAAGAAGAGAAAAAGGATTTCTATAGTTGGTAATTTTTAATATATTAAAAAGCATACCGCTCTTGAATCTGGAGTAAAAGTTAGTGATGTGATAATGAGATTAAATCTACCTTGCCCATTCTCAAATCTAATCACCAAAAATATAAACAACTCCTCTTAATTCACAAGTTTGGAGGTCTGTGACCCACATATGCTAGAGTGAGTGATGAACCAGAATTTACTGACTGCCTCCTGGGCAGTCCTAAGAAAAGCATCTGTTGTGATTGGACACGTAAACTAAGAGGAAGGCACAGGAAGTGATGCGAAAGAAGCCCCTTTAAAGGAGAGTGACAACTTCCTGTAGAGCTCTTCTTGTTTGGGTCTTGGACCTGAAGGGCTCTTCTTGTTCATGACTTGGACCTGGAGAAGTGCTGGACCTGGGTGACCTTGATGAGACTGTTCCTAAATCTTTCCCTTAGAATTACATATGGTGAGTGTAAAGACTAAATCTTCCTGGACTTCTCTAAAGGGACTGCTCTTTCAAAAGAGATTCTGTGACTGAAACTTCTGCTTCATTCATCTCTGGCCCTCCTGGGGTCCTCTGGCCTTGGGCTCAAGGCTGAGCCCCCTTTGACTGATAACTAATTAGATCTGCCTGAGTTGAACAAGGGCGCCAGAGCAAATTACTTAGTATGTTAGATTGCTTATCCTGTCTTATCCTCTCTCTCATCTTCTTATTTTCTCTTCCTCTTCTCATTTGTAAATAAACTTCCATAAAAGTAATTTTTGACTTGAGGCTATTCTTTAATTGGGGATTGATAATTATTCAATTCCCTGGTGACCAAACCTTTTAATATTCACCCAACCAAAACTCCTTTTTACCCCACAACAGTAAGGAAATAAGCTTGTGAACAGAAGGATCTTTTGGCATTACTTCTGTCTTCAGCCTTTATCTGGCTTAGATGACCCCCAACATACATGTTCACATTATACACTCCCCCATACACTATGATCTATTGGGAAAGAATGAATAACCATTACTGGTTTATGCCTGCAATATATGAACATAATTTGCATGCAGTAATTTAGAGTGCATTGCTATTTTTTCCCAAATAATCTGTTCTCTTTCATTCCACTGCCAGCAGGCTCAAAAAGGTACTTCTGCAATACAATTTCATAAGTTAATAGGCAGAAGAGTAAAGTATAGAGACTATAATATCAGGGAGTCATAAGGAGCTGTTAAATTCTATTCATTATACCTTGGTTAAGAAAAAGGGTACATACATATTGAGGCATGACATGATGGAGTAAAAAGAACATTATTTTAAAAAAAAACATTAAGAAAAAGTATTCCACAAAAATTTGGAATTGCCCATTTTTTAAAACAATGTGACCATACCATTTGCAAAAGACAGCTATTAATTGTATTGTCCCAAAATACTTTACCCACAACAACTCTGTGAGGAAGTTGGTGAGATTTCTGCACAATTATTTATGTCTAGTTTTATTTTTGTATTAGTGATTCTCAGATTTTTGTGACATCTTCTCTTCTTGTTACAAAGAAGGGCACTGCAATAGTAATCAGAGAACCTAAATCTCTTAACATATGATTGTTTCTTTAGAATATCTATCTTGAATTCCTATTTCTGTTAGTTAAAACCTTCTGTAATATTGTTGTGCTACTTGCCAACAAGTAGGAAAATGGTGTCATCACAATGAGGAGCAGCATGCCTCCATTTTCCTCAGTTTCCTGAATGTGGACTATGGGGTCAAGAGAAATAAGAAAATCCCTCTGAGTGTACTTGAGCTGTTCATGTCATGAAAATCTTTGATTCCCTCCATTAAAATACATTTTATTTATTTTTATTTTGAAATAGTTTATCAGAAAAATTTCCTCTATTAAAGTTCTTCTTTGATAGTTCACCATGGTTTGCAGATGATCCAGATTTTCTGGGGCTATATTAATGAAACACAATATCTGACAGCATCTACTGGGTTAGAAAGACTTCTGGTATCATCTGGACAACAGGTTGTACCTGTGTTTTGAGGACCAGCTTAGCTATACAGAGAGGTTTGTTACCAGATAACTAGCCACCTGGTAGTGGATGCTTTGACCATGCCAACCCACAAAACAAAACAAAATTACAGAATGGATCTGGGTCCTGGGCATCCCTCTTCCACTTCTTCATTGATGGTTTCAGAGTGGTAGAAAAGAGTAAAGAGGAGGCTGGGAATGACAGTATTTGATCATCTTATGAACTTTAACTTAGCCATTTGTACTCTCAGTGTGATTTTGGTCCAGTGACCACTGAGCAGATTAATGATCAGAGCAAATGAATTTTATAAATCTTGACATTTTCTCTGAAAAGAGAAAAAGAAGAAAGTTGCAGGTAAATGGAAGAATGGTCCATGTGTGCTCCTCAAAGGGACAAATAAATAAATTGGTAGAGTTGATTTTATTATGCATCCCATGGAAAATGGAAACATCATTTCATGGGATATTTGGCCATTTCATATTTAATGCTCCTCATCAGCATTTGCCAAAAGGCCACTGTGAATATATTTCTAGTTTATGTGCCAACATCGGCTATAGAAATCAAAGAGATAGAACAATTCTACAAAAAAATGGATAAAACCATTCAAATTTAATCAACATATATTTTGATTCTCAGTGACTTATATGCAAAAAAGGATAAATGAGTTGCCAACAAATATAATGGAAAATATGGATCAGAAATAAGAGATAGTTCACACCAAAGACTTGTAGAATGCTTAGAACCTTCATGTCCATAACTCAAGCACTTTCTCTTTTTAAAGACATTTTATTTCCCCAGTTGCATATAATAACAATTTTCAAAATATGTTTTCCAAAGTTATAAGATCCAAATTGTCTCCCTCACTTCCCTCCCCTCTCTTAGAGATGGGAAACACTTTGATCTGGATTATACATGTATTATTATGCCAAGAAGACTTCCATATTGGTCATTGGTGTAAGAGAATACTCACATATAACCAAAATCTCAAAATAAAAACACAAATAAACCAATGTGGAAAATAGTGTACTTTGATATGCGTTCTGATTTCAACAGTTCTTTCTTTGGAGGTGGATAGAATTCTTCATTTATAAGTCCTTTAGAATTGTCCTGGATCATTGTATTGCCAAGAGTAGTTAAGTCTTTCATAGTTGATCATTGTGCAACATTGCTGCTACTGTGTACAGTGTTGTCTTGGTTCTGCTTATTGGCTCATGTAGGTCTTTCTAGCTTTTTTCTGAAATTGTCTTGCTCATTATTTTTTAAAGCTCCATCATATACCACAATTTGTTTAGCCATTCCCTAATTGGACATCCCCTCAATTTCTGATTCTTTGCCACCACAAAAAGAGAAGCTATACATATATTTGTACAAATAGGTCCTTACCACCCCTCTCCTTTAAAAATCTCTTCAAGGTACAGACCTAGTAGTGGTATTACAGGATCAAAGGGTAAGCAAGTTTTAGAGTTCTTTAGGCATACTTCCAAATTGCCTTACAGCATGGTTGGATCAGTTCACAACTCCACCAACAATGTGTTTACATAAACACTTTCTAAAAAGAAAGAATTGGAAGGAGCTGGACATTATAAGCAATAAATAACACCAACCCTATCCCTCAAAAGAAATTGATAACATTTAATAGGAAACTGTGAGATGTGGGAATCATCCTTAATCAGCTATCTGTATACAATTTTCTCACAAACTTATTAAAAACAAAAGATCAGAATTAGTACAAGACTAGAAGAGTAAAAATGAGGAAAGGATATGGAATGCTATTTTTAAAAGCCACTGTTCTGACCCATTTAAACAGGTTGTTCTTGCCGAAAATTGAATATGGATGAATGGAAGAAAATAAAAACTCCAGTAATTTAATACAGATCTTTAATCTGTGAAAATTAGTTGGCATAACAAGGTGGCCTAAAGAGTCTAAAAAAACCACCTTAGTCAGGAAACATTTGGCTTATTTGCCAAGTAGAGAGCTATGTCAGCTAAGGGTAACTTTAGTTTAGAACATAAGTTTATATATAAAAGCTTATGGGAAAGGATAATAAAAGATTATAAGCAATACTGCCTCATAAAATAAAGAAGCAGTCATTGAAAATAGCATCCCTGAAAGACATCTATGGCATTGGACCCATGAATTACCCCTCCACAAAATGTCCACAAAAAATAGCTACCAATGTTTCTCTATCTATGTGTTCACTATATGGGCCAATTTCTTTTAAAACAATTTTCAATATTTTTATTTTATTATATAATTAATATTTTAATGTTGTTTTAGATTTTAATAATTTTATTTTAATAATAATAATTTAAAATAATAATTATTATTTTCTTTTTCCTCAATTGCATATAAGAATAAATTTTAACATTCATTAAAATTTTTTTTGAGTTCCAAATTCCTTCCCTCCTTCCAACTCTCCATCTTTTACTCTCTCTTCCCTGAGATGGTAAGCAGTCTGATATAGATCTTGTATGTGCTGTGCAATCATTAGCTTTTTCCATATTAGTCCTTTTGTGGAAGGGAGGAAATGAGGGAGGGAGGGAAGGAGGAAGGCATGAGGGGAGAGGAGGAAGAGAGAGAAGAAGGGAAGGAGGGAAATGTATGTTTTCGCCTACATTCAAACTCCTTCAATTCCTTCTCCGGAGGCAGATGGCATTTTCCATCATGAATCTCTGGGATTGTCTTGGATCACATTACATTGCCGAGAATAACTAAGTCATTCCCAGTTCAGAAAATATTGCTGTTACTGTGCACAATATTCTGGTTCTGTTCACTTCACTTTGCATCAGTTCATGTAAGTCTTTCCAGATTTTTCTGAAATCATCATGCTCATCGTTTCTTAAAATACAATAGTATTCCATCCCAATCATATACCACAACTTGTTCAGCCATTCTCCAGTTGGTGAATAATCCCTCAATTCCCAGTTCTTTACTACTACAAAAAGAGCTACAATAAATATTTTTGTACAAATAGGTCTTTTTCCTTAAAAAAAATCTCTTTGAGATACAGATCTAGTACCACTATTGCTAGATCAAAGAGTATTCACAATTTTAGATCCTTTTGGGCATAGTTCCAAATTATTCTCCAGAACAGTTGAAGCAGACAATACCATTTGTGTGCCACTTTCTATACACATTCCTTAAGCATACCAATAAATGTTTGCTGACTGACTGTATTCCAGGGGAACTGATCCAGAGAGTACCAAGATAGCTGCCCACTGGAGGACCTACCCTACTAGTTGGGAAGACGGGAGATGCCCACCAAGTGCTACATTAATGCCACTTAAATTTTCATTAGTTTCTTCAAGCAAAACTTGGAATTCTGGAAACTAAAAGAATTTGCAGCAATTACTAGAGTGATTTTTAAAAATTATTTACTGTCACAATTTGGTCTAATTATTTTGGAAGAATTGCAAGAAAATTATAAGAAAGAAAAGTCAGTTTGAAAATATCATGGCTGGAATTGCTATGAAATTATATATTTTTTCAATTAATCTTACAAAACAAAGTTCTCGAAAGGATGCTAATTCTTCTGGGTTTTATCGGTTTAGCTAACATTCATTTAACAATTTCCTACTTTAGAGCATGGGAGCCAATAATTATCTTAGCCTTTTTAATGGGTCTGTAGAAAATCACCAAATAACCAAAATGGCAGTGGGCCTTTGATATGAATTATATTCAACTGTGAAACCATTTGAAAGGAGCTGAGGAGATTAAGCCTTTGGGGATTTAGTTGGTAATACTCACAAAAATGTCTAATATTTCTTGTCTCAGACTCTAATTTTAGAGCCGGCAGCTGTCACTGCTTTGATCTAATAAGTCAGTAACTTTCCATTCTGGTCTTGCCCACTGATTCTCTCCATATAAGGTAGATATCATTCTCTCCTTGCAAGAACCTTATGGCAAAAGCACTTTGCAACTCTTACCTTTGTCTCAAATCAAAGTAGAGAAGTTACAGAAGAGAACTGAAGGCAAGCGTCCATGTGTATGCTTGTGTGTATGCCACATTTTTGTAATCTAAATTTCTCTGCAAACTCATTTTTTAAAATGATAATTCTCTAATGCTGGTGAAAATAGCATGATTTTCATTTTACATGAAAAAAATAACAATAAAACATTGTGTTTTAAATCCTGATGACAGAATTTCTATAGCCATTTGATCATATAATTGAATATTCAGTATGATAAACACATAATACTATAATAGTTTATTATATTCTGCTAACATTAACACATTACATAATGACAAGATAAAATGCAATATTATATGATATGACTTTAGACACTAGTTCTGTGACCTCAGGCAAGTCACTTAACCCTGTTTGCCTCAGTTTCCTCATCTGTAAAATGATCTGGAAAAGAAAGTGGCAAACCACTCCAGTATGTTTGCCAAGAAAACCCTTAATAGGGTCACAAATGATCAGACATAACTGAAAAATGACTGAACAACAAAAAAATTACTTCTGCTCTCCTTTGCTCTGTTACACAGAGTTTTTTCCACTTTAAAATGTTTTAAATTACATTGTTTTTCATCTGTATGGAATAATATTTCATTTGGGGCAAAAGCTCCTTAAAACCTAGAATCCTTTGAGAATTTGCTATAGCTAGTCTGCTGGAGTGATTCATAAGCAGAGTCAATCCTTGTTATTCTTTAATAAACGGTACTGGGCTCAATCTGAAAACCTGTGTTTGAATTCTAGCTCAACCCCTTATCTACTATGTCACCCTAAGAATGTAATATAACCTTTCTAAACCTAGCTTCCCTAGTTGTTTTGTAAACACTGAAGGACTATATAAACTATTGTTAGGGATTTCAGTTTTAGATGAATCATTCAATTTTTAAAGAAAGAAGTAACAGATAATATTAATACTTTAAATTTTAGGGCATTGTTTTTTGAATTCATTTCTTTTCCATGATTTCATTAGTGTGGGTACTTCCTCCACTGATAAAACTTTTGACATCTTAATAGATTGTCTTTGACAGTTGTCAAGGCTAAAAAATCCATCATCTTGTAGATCCCCTCAAAAATTATTATGGTCTTTGTATAGGTGCCCAGGGAGAAAATTAGCTCACTGTATGAGAAGATGTCAGGAGACATGTCTTGACTCTCTATGAGTTCATTTACAAATACTTTCTTGGTCTTTCACTGCATAAAAAAAAAGCTATTGTATATTTTGATGCTTTATGAGCCTGAGTGCTTGTAAGGGAAGCTTGTGGCTACTCTTGGAGAAGTGACAGACACTGGAATTCCCAGAATCTTTCTGGCAACAAGCCAGTTAAATGAGAAATATTGAATGTGTGTTCTGGGTCCTTCTTGTCACCTCTGCTTAGGAAGGAGTCTTTCATAGAAGAATTAACTCTTTAATGATTTTATACCCATTTCTCTCTGAATTAAAGATATATATTTATCTAGAACTTTAAAGCATTGTTTTATTGCTTGTTGAGATTCTCTAAATTCAGGTCCTAAAAAAAAGACATATTACTAAAGTATCAATCATTTATTAAGTGCCTACTACATGGCAGGCATTGTGCTACCAAAAATTATGTCTTATGGGTATCTTTAGACACAAAATGATATTAAAAATGCCAAAATCACACAGCAAAACTTTTCACTGAACTATCAAATAAGGGCTTTCAAAATTTTAGGAGTCAGAGAATTTTTTTAAAAATTAGGACATTATTCAATTCAACCTTTAATGTTTTATGTAAGGCAAACTCCACCAAAGTCTTCCTCTAATGCCTCCTGATGGTGTGGAACAGGCACTGGTTTTGGAGTTTTGGGAGGCTTTTTCAGAGAAACCTAACTTTCAGCAGTTTCTTCCCCACTTTTCTCTCCTACCATCCCTCTGCCTGAGAAGGCACACCTTCTATTTGCATTAGCACCTCCCATTTTGTAATTTAGAAATCCATTTTTATTCTCTTTCTATTGATTTTTTTTTCTTCTCCCAGGTTCCTCCAGGTCAGTTGGACCAGATTATGCAAATTAGCCTTGACTATTTCTCAGAAATCTCTAAAAGGAAAGTCAAAGGGCCAGGTTGGTAGCACTCAGCAACTACTCCCAGCAAGAGGGCCAGCAACCCCTATCTTCAGTCAATGATTAAAAAATCCTCAACAAGAAATCATGTAAGAAATGAGTATTTTTGTTTGTTAAGTGGAATTTTCTGGCAAATAATCTTGTCTTCCTTATTTCTCATCAACCTAGAAATATAGTATTAATTGCTCTAATTTGTTATTGGTTTCCGTTACTTCTCTGTAATTAGAGTCAAGAGTTTCCTCAATACATCTTTGAATTGTTAGAATAATTTGTACCCGGGACAGCTGGGTAGCTCAGTGGATTGAGAGCCAGGCCTAGAGACTGGACGTCCCAGGTTCAAGTCTGGCCTCAGACATCTCCCAGCTGTGAGACCCTGGGCAAGTCACTTGACCCCCATTGCCTACCCTTACCACTCTTCTGCCTTGGAGTCAATACACAGTATTGACTCCAAGACGGAAGGTAAGGGTTAAAAAAAAAAAAAAAAAAAGAATAATCTGTACCCTAAATCATTAGTTGTCTTTGTATCTTATAGACAAAATGTTAAGTCTATTTTGTCAGAGCATGAAAGGTCCCATAGAATATTTTATGAACATAACATAAAATGTTTCTGATGGTCTTGCCCTACATTTTCTCTCCATTGTTGTTGTATACTTTACCTATATTATTTATTCTCTTTCGGTCCTTAGGTATTGTTCTAAGAAGGATGCTAGATCACTTAGTATTTAAAACATTTGTACATTTACCTCTTAAGAATGGGTTGTCATTGAATTAAAGACAAATAATCTCACATTCTCTAGAAAAATGCCACAACTGACTGAAAACAGTATCTTTTATTAGTAAGTATATGTTGCAAATGGGAATAACATATAAAATATCCAGTGATCTTAATTACCTTATAGATTATGATTTGTCATTTATGAACTCTAATCAGAAACCATGTCAGGTCAGCTTTGGATTTTTAAAAAGAAAGTATTTTAATTTCATGGTTAAAGATCAGGTTTATTTTCTAAATTTGTGCTTGTTAAACAAAAACAACAATTTACATAGAATCCATTTCCTATGACTAGCAAATTTCACCCTGGCTACCTGGTCTCATCCCTTCACTTTGCTAGATTTCAATGATCTCTGTGAAATGAGGGTGTCAGTCCAGATAATCTCAAAGAATCCTTCCAGGTCTATTATCCTATGATCACATGTTGTTTCAAAACTGGACTGTTAGGTTGGAAAATAAATAATTTATTTTAAAGGAGAGTGATTTGTAAAAGTCAATAAAATATATAAACTACTGGTTAATTTGACTTAATAAAAAAAAGAAATCCAAATTACCAGTATCAAAAATAAAAAGAGTAAATTCACCACCAGTTAAAAGGAAAATAAAGTAATTATTAGGAGTTATTTTGTCTGATTATATTCCAATAAATTTAACAAGCAGGGATTTTCCAGACTCACACAAGATCCCCCGATTCACCTGTAAAAGGGGGCAAGTTACGTTTGGAGGGTGAAGGATGGGCAGCTTGGACAGTTTGTTGATTAAGGGTTTTCCTGAGCTTGTCCAAGGCTTTTAGGGAAGAGAATAGATTTTGGTTATCGTATTTGGACAGACTTTTTAACCCAGCTTAGGAAGCAGAGGAAGGGGTCTGCCAAAGAGAATGTCAAATGGGGTAACACCTTGTACATATGGGGTACACTGAGCCCTCAGGAAGGCAAAGGGGAGGAGGCTTACCCAGTTCTCACCAGACTCTAGAGCCAACTTAGTCAAGGTCTCTTTCAATGTGCAGTTCATTCTCTCAATCTGTCCTGAACTTTGGGGCCAAAATGCACAATGTAATTTCCAATTTATACCAAGGGCCTTGGCCAATTGTTGCTATGAAGGTAGGTCCATTATCTGATCCTAAGGGGAAGCCCACTTGTGGGAATAATCTCCAACATCAATTTTTTTTACCACTACTGAGGCAATCTCATGTTTCCTCAGCTATGCTTCTACCCATCCTGAAGAGGTGTCTACCAGGACCAAAAGATCCTTGCACCCATACTTCCCTGACGTCATTGCTGTGAAATCTATCCCCCATCGTTCTCCTGGCTCCAACCCTCTCAATATGGTATCCCCTGGTTCTTTCGGTCCCCCCTTTTGATTGACTCATGCACATGTTTCACATCTGGAAGTGATGTCTTTGCAGACTTGGTGCATGTTATAGAAATAAGTCTCTGTCCAGCAGATTGCACAGTTTTGTGCCTCCCATGTGTGGTCTCATGTATCCTTTTTGCCAGTTGTCTCCCCGCTGTTTCTGGTAAAAGGCTCCAGCCATGTGGCAGGACCCCCATTGGTAAGACTTGGATGGGGGACATTGGCTGCAAGGCCACAGCCCACGCTGTTTCTGCCAGTCGATTACCCACGGCTGCTGGGAAGCCCTTGCAGGGGATGATGGCAAGGTCAGATGGATGCCCCGTGGCCTCCAGGAGGGCTAGAGTTTGGGCCATTCTTGATGTCTTTGTGACTGAAGGTGAGAAACACTCATTCCTGGTACAGAGACCCTGAACACGGGCGGTGATGAATACACACCGGCTGTCGGTATAAATGTTGACGGACTTACCCACTCCCCGATGCTAATGCATTCAGTTCTGCATGTCGGGCTGAGGCCCCGTGTCCCGGGGACTTTGCCCAGATAACACTAGGGGGTTCCACTCGTGCAGCTCCAGCATGCCATATCCCTTCCTGAACAAAACTGCTACCATCAGCAAAAAGGGTGTGGGCAGCATTAGGAATCGGGATAGGGTCAGATCAGGCCTCGGGCCGATCAGTGAATCAAGGATCTGTAAAGAGTCATGTGTTAGCACTGTGTCCTCACCCGTCTCTGGGGGGAGTATGGCTGACTTGTGTATGTTTGGAATTGGGGAGATGCCATTTAAAAGGATGTTACAAATTTCCTATGGACATGTGGGGACGATGAGACTACATTTCCCGTGATTCCTATGGGTTTCCGGGTTCCAGTTTCCAGTTTTGGGGTGTGGGGACGTCAAACATCCCCACACATAGGGAGCTTAAATTCGGAGGAGGGCCTAGAGAAGGCCTCTTGGTTTTCCTGGTTAGCTGGCTGGCAAACGAGAGAAAGAGGATGGGCTCCGGTGGTAAATTTAAAAGATAGTCAAGTGCAGTCATATATATATTACCAACAAAGCCATGGCTATTAAAATATTAATTTCTCTTATTTTATCAGTCTTTATCATTTTTAATCGTAACACTTGAGAACTTCAATCTTAGAAAAGGTCACTGCAGGGGGTTAAGCAGGAGGGCCTGGTATTGGGTAATGTGGGCACTGGAAAGTCATCTTTCAGGGGGACTCTGGAGCAAGGACACCACTGAATGTGATGCCATCAAGACCAGGTCCTGACCAAACATGAGCTTAGAGGCTTCCTTGACCCAAGTGGCGGTGGCTGCTACTTCCCAGAGGCAGTTAGGCCATCTGGCTGCCACAGGATCCAGTTTCTTGGATAGATAGACCCCAGGCCTCTGTGGTCCAATGGTTTGGGTAGGTACCTCTACAACAACCCTTGGGCATTCGTCAACAAAAAAGGTGAAAAGGCTTAGACGAGTCCGGAAGCCCAAGGGCAGAGGCACTTACCAGGGATGTCTTCAGGTGAGGTGATCAAAGGCCTTCTGGCACTCTGCCATCCACTCTAAGTCTTCTAGTTTGCCAGTCATGGCTGAATATAGGGGCTTAGCTATCTCATAAAACCCCAGAATCCAAAATCTACAATATCCCATCATGCCTAGGAATTCCCATACCTTCCTCTTGGTTTAAGGTACTGAGATATTAAGGATTGCCTGGATCTGGGCCTGGGAGAGTTTTCTTACTCCCCCTTCTACCTCATAGCCCAAATAAGTAACAGACGCCTTACAGAGCTGTGCTTTCTTGGCTGAGACCCTATACCCCAGGTTGCTTAGTAATTCAAGCAACTGGAGGGTAGCTGCCTAAAAGTCTCGGTACTGGGGGTAGCCAAGAGCAAGCCGTCAACATACTGGAGCAAGGTGCCATCTGGATGGCTTTCCCAAAATGCTGACAAACCCCTTTCTAGGGCTTCTTCAAAGAGAGTAGGGGCATTATTGAAGCCCTGTGGAAATCTAGACCAGCTGATATGTCCCCTTTCCCTCCCCTCAGGTCCTCAAAAGAAAAAATCAGTTGACGGATGGGGGCCAAAGGGATCGAAAAAATGCATCCTTGAGATCCAGAATGATATAGATGGTATGTTTAGGTGGAAGCTGACTCAGCAGGATATAGGGGTTTCGTAGTGTAGGATGAATGGTTTCAACCCTCTTGTTGACTTCCCCAAGGTCTTGGACAGGACAATAGTCCATGGTGCTGGGTTCATGTACAGGCATCAGGGATGTATTCCAAGGAAACTGACAAGGAACCAGGATTCTTGCCTTCAAAAATCTCTGTATGTGAAAGCTAATCTCCTCCCTGGCCTGCTAACTGATATTATACCGCCTCGCCCAGATAGGTATAGCAGAGCTAAGAAGTTGTACCATCACAGGTGGCTGGCGGGTGGCCAAGTAAGGGGGATTAGACTCTGCCCAAACACCAAAAACCTTGGCCTGAAACTCCCACAGTACTGGAGACATCCATGACTGAGCATCCTGTGTTGTCAGGAAATATTCTGAGAGTGGGCAAGACAGGAGGAGGGTCTAAGGTGTATCAGCAAAGTGAAGTCTAGTTTCTTCCCTCTTGAACGAGATGGTAGACTTTAGTTTGTGTAGGAGGTCATGGCCCAGAAGGGGGCAGGGGCAGTCAGATATGACCAAGAAGCAGTGTGTTACAGTCCCTGTTCCTCGGTCCATGGTGCGTGATGTAGTCCAGGGATAGGACTCGATGTGGCCACTAGCACCTTGAATAAGGATGTTCCAGGAGGAGTATGGACCGGGATCAGTGTGTAAGGTGGAATAGGGGGCCCCTGTGTTGACTAGGAAGTCCACTGTGTTGCCCCCTACTTTTAGCTTAGCCATAGGCTCTGAGGGTCTGGTTGAGCCCTAGCCCCATCAGCCCAGTAGCTGAAGGGCAACTTCCCTACCTGCCATCCACCTCAGGCACTCATTTTTCCAATGGTCCCTTTCCTTACAATAGGCACTTTGGTCTCTTTGCAACCAGAACGATTTTCTGTTGTTCCCCTTTCCTTTATCCCCGCTTTCCCCAGTTCTTCTGTCCCACTCATTATTGGGCTGGCCATTCCTCTCTTCAGCTAATTATGCTAGAACTGCCCTAGCTGCCTTAGTGTTCTGAGTGTCAGCCCCATCCCTAGTATTGAATACCTTTTGAGCTACTTCCATTAGTTCTGATAATAGTCTCCCTTCAAACCCATCCAGCTTCTGTAACTTTCAGCATATATCAGATGTGGACTGGGCCACAAAAGCAATATTGGCTGCCCTGCGATTTTCAGGAGCCTTGGGGTCTCTTGGGGTATAGGTCCTATATCCATGAGGTGCTCAAGGAAAGCTGAAGGTGATTCATCTGGCTCTTGGACAACTTCACTTACTTTGGATAAATTAGTTGGCCTCCTGGTTGTAGCCCAGAGTCCTCTCAGTAGAGTCTGGTGATACCACTTGAAAGCCTCCTTACCTCGGTCAGAATTAAAATCCCAGTCTGGCCTACTGGACGGGAAGGCAGCCTCTATAAGGTGTTGATCAGTCATTGGTTGGCCATCCTGCCCCAAGATAGTTTTGATAGCTTCCCACTTGATTCGATCCCTTTCCTCAGGGGTGAATAGGACCTGTAAAAGTTGCTGACAATCATCCCAAGTGGGGTTATGGGTAAAGAAAATAGTTTCAAGCAAGTAAATCAGGTTTTTCAGAAAAAAGAAGGATTCTGGTTCTTCCAATTGTAAGAGTCTGTGGGGAAAAAAAGGAGCATAAACCAAGAAGGGTTGTAAATCTTCACCTATCCCAGGTCCTGCCTAATGTAAGGACAATTTGGATGTAGCAGCTGTTTGCCCAAAAGCCTGTCCTGGATCCTGGGTATAATGATGGGGGTACCCTGACATGTATGGGATGGGCTGGTTATGGGAGGAGTCCCCATAGGAAGAGGAGGATAAAGAGAACCTGATAGGGGTGCCAATGGTGGGGATAAGGGTTCCCTAGTGACATATGGGGGTGGTTCCTCAGGATCTCCCTCGTGCAGAGAAGGGGTTTTGTTTTTCTCACCTCAGGAGAGTGAATGTACTAGCAAGGCAGCCTCTGCTTGGGCAGAGTAATTTTGTCCCCAAAATAAGCTTTTAGTTTCTTTGGGGTATCAGTAAGTCAATCCAAATATCAATGTAGGGGATTTGATCAGAGTGCCCTGGTTTCCTATTTATTACTCTCCAGACTGCATAGGCCACAGAGAGGTCTGTGGTTCCTTCTGAGGGCCACTTGATCCCAAGGTGGGCCACTCTGACTCGCATAAGGTATGGAGGGTACCAGGAGAAACTTGAATTCCATAATCAGCTACTGCCTTTTTAAAGAAATGGAAATTCTTAAGGATGCATGCTAATGGGATTAGAGAGCATCATGATGATGATGGCTGACCCATTACAGCTGATCACACAAGGAGAAAACAAACCAAACAGAAATCCACAAGACACACACTCCATCATACACTCACACGCCTGAACCTGAAGGTTCCCCTGTGCCCCAAAAGACGTCTCTTCCTGGGACCTGGCTGTGGAATTAGAGCCAAGTCTGCCAACCAAACAGCCTCTAGATTTCCAAAACGAACAGAACTGATTTACCAGAATAGAACAGATGATTCCAAAACAGATTATAATTTGTCTGAGATTTCAATAACTAGACAAGGGCAGACCTCAGAGAGGGCTCTATTCATATCCCAGGATTTCCAACCTACGTCATCATGGACAATAGGAACTACATAATTTCCTGGTCCCACTCAACTCACACTCCTGAGGGAGATCACAGACTCAGACCAGGTTCAAGGCTCTTTTGTGGGGTCCCAGCCTAGCAAATAGGCTGCCCCAGTATAATCAAAGTTATAAACCCAGTCAGAAAGCCATATACTGCGGAACTCAGAGACCTCTCTTCCCCCACCACATCAATAGTCCTCTCCCACGTCCTTCCCCAATTCCATGTTCAAAATCTTGCTGGGACCTCCAAGGTGAAGTGGAACACTTCATGGAATGAGTCCAGACACCCAAAAGTTCGATTTAATGGAACCTGTATTTATTTATTAATCTACTGATTAATAAATTAGTATACTGGCCAGAGCAATCTTTCCTAATGAAAGACGTGCTAAGCTGAAGTTACAGGCAGTTTTTATAGGAGTACAGATGTGCAGGATGCAAGGTAGGCTTAAACAATACTGTGCATACCTTTCCTTAAAGGGTTTAATGATATATTTCCTTATTGGCAAAAACAAGCGAGCCTTATCTTACAGAAGCAGATGTACCATTAGCTTTACAGGCAGAATATTCAGTATTGTCTATTGCTTATTATATTTAACCTTATACTATATTTAACTCTCCATTGCTAACTAATATGGAGTAATTTCCTCACATGCATCAACCATATGTTATTTTGGGTTCCAGCGTCTGAGTTTTCTCACAGGTGTGCCTGATTTTCTCAAGGGAAAGCAGATTTCTGATTAACAAATTAATCTACTCAGATTAATGAATTAATCTATTTTAAAATAATCCTATCTTAGAAAAAGAAATTGGATAAACCATCAGTGAGATCCATAAGGAAAAATTCCCAGTACCAGATGGATTCACACATGAATTTTACCAAACATTTCAAGAGCAATTCATTCCAATACCATATACATTACTTAGGGAAATAGACAAAGAAGGAGTTCAACCAGATTCTTTTAAAGATAGAAATATGATGCTGATATGTAAACCAGGAAGAGCAAAGACAAAGGAAAAAATATAAGCTAATTTCCTTGATGAGTATTGATGCAAATTTTTAAAATAAAAAGCAGAGTATTCTAAGAAGTCAAGGAACAGTTAAAAATGACTTTGTCTTGTTTAATGTTATCATTTATAAGATGTTTACTCTCTCATATATTTATCCAATAAACCTTAGTTTAATACCAATACATGGCCAGGATTGGGGCATACCAGAGGAATATAAGACATTATCTCAGAGTCTAAAAATTAGTTGTGGAAATGTAGGAGGTTGATATAAATGTAATGCCTAAAGGAACCAAAAAGTACTTATCATGGGTCAGACCAAAGGAGCAACTAGGTGACTTTGTGATTAGAGAGCCAGACCTAAAGATGGGAAATTCTGGGTTCAAATGGGCCTTCAGACACTAGCTTTGTGACCCTGGGCAAGTCACTTAACTTTCTTTGCCTAGCCCTTGCTCTTCTGTCTTGGAGTTGTTACTAAGAAAGAAAAACATTTAAAGAGAAAAGGCAAGGGGGGAGAGAGAGAGAGAGAGAGAGAGAGAGAGAGAGAGAGAGAGAGAGAGAGAGGAGACAGACAGATGGAGAGA